>NC_135506.1:102574095-102874095 GCF_052857255.1 Amblyomma americanum
CAAAAAGCCCTCGCTGCCCGCTTAATTTTTGCAGGCGCATACCTGTATAGCAGTATGAAAAGGGAATCCCGGAGTGCAGAATAGCATGGGACGCGTTTTAGGCTTGTGTTTGTCCACATTGCATCAAATTCAGATCTTTTATACTTTTGTTCAGTGCGAAAATTGTTATTCATGACATTTATTCTAGCTTATATGTCATGGAAGTAGCGCATGGAAATAAAAAAAAACGGAGTAGTGTGAAGTACATCTCTATTTTGTAAATGTGTGCGGATGTGAGCCCATATGCGTGCCGGCGTGCGTTTGTTTGATTTTCTTGATTTATCGTAATTTAATCTTATTTTTCGGGGAATAAGGCATTTATATTAGCAAAAAAAATTTTTCATGCAGGCTCACTTTGAAGAATCATGTTTTGAGCAAAACCGGGCAGATGGATGGAAAAAGCTGAAACCTAATGCTGTACCAACGGTTTTCTCATTCAGGGGTAGGTATTTCCCGTTTGATTCGCTGCCTGATTCTGTATAAGTGCATACATTCGTTACTAAAAAAAGTGGTGGCATTTGAGCCGCTTGCCCGGTATGGGTCACTTATTTCGCCTTTAACAGGTTATGTGTGCATGCATGCATGTCTTCTCGCACGCTCATCAAGAAGCCTCCCACTTATTCAATTCTACTGTCGATCGGCTCACGCAGCAGCCTTCATCTCAAACGCCCACTTAACCCATTCTTACTTGAAAAGGCAGAATCGGTCGCCTTCTCTAATTAATACAAATGGAATTAACCAAGACGGCATTGTAATTAATACAGGGAGCGGGGAACAAGTGAAGTACTTATGTGCACCTTTTGGCCCCTACCCTTAGAATTTTTTGTGCAAAACTAAAGACTGAAAAATAAAATGCCGAGACGCTGGTCATGCCTTGTTTTCGCTTTGCTCTTTATCTTGATTTTCCATATCCCGTGATTCCCGCATTTTTCCTTTACATAGTGCTCAGTTTGATCATTGGTTTGTACATCCTCCTGCTTCCAGTTGCTCCAAGGAACCGAAAGCCACCTAGAGACAGAACGCAGCTTGTGCCCATATCCGCCAATGAAGAGGTGAACAACCCCGCTGAAGGACTTCACATCGCATCAGAGGCAGATTTGCTCCCCGATTCAACCGAAATGGTGTCCCGAGATACGTCATCGGTCAATCTCCAAGTCGACAGCTTAGATGTAGAATCTTCGAACGTCGGAAGTCCAAGCTCGACAGATGAAACACCTACAGCTAGTGGGACACAAACGGATTGTGCTGAGTTGAGAAAGCAGTTGGTAGACATGGAAAGGAAATACGCCACGCTTCAAGAACATCACACAATTGCTAACAAGACAATCCAAAAGCTCAAAAAGCAAGTTCAAAAGCATGAAAGCATGGCTGATAATTTCGCAAAAAATACACGGTTCTTGAATGCAGACCAAATTTCCGCTATTTCTAAAAATAGCACTCAGGGTCACACGTGGTCTGCGGAGACGGTTAAGCAAGGGTTGCAAATTAAGTTTGCTTGCGGAACGACAGGATATGAGACATTGAGGAAGTTGGGTTACCCTCTTCCGTCCAGCAGGACGTTGGCACGGAGGATCCAGGGACTGAGGTTCCTTCCAGGCATTCTTCAAGAAGTTTTTGATGTCATGAAGTGCAAGACTGACACAATGGAAAACGTGGAAAAAGACTGTGTGCTGTTTCTAGACGAGATGGAAATTGCTACAGCATTTGAACTGGATCGAGGTGAAGACGTTCTCCTTGGAAGTATAACACTTCCTTCGAAGCCAGAGTAGCCCGCCAATCACGCTTTGGTGTTCATGCTGGGAGGAATCAATCAGCGGTGGAAGCAGGTCATCGGCTATGAATTCACTGGCCAACACGTGGAAGGTGCCGTGCTTAAAGACTATGTACTCGACATCATTCGGCGCTGTGGCCAGATTTCCCTCAGAGTCCGTGCTGTCACATGTGACATGGGATCAGCAAATCGAGCGATGTGGCGAGAATTAGGATTTTCAAGCCACAGAAATTCTACCACAGTGTGCTCAATACCGCATCCATGCTTGGACGGGAAAGAGCTTTTTTTCACTGCTGATGCAGCACATGTGTTGAAGAACCTACGAGGGCAACTTTTAAGCTCGAAAGTGTTTGCACTGAGCGATGCCACCGTGCTCGACAACAACCTCCCGTCACCAAACGTGAAACTGGAGCACGTCCAGGCAGTGGTGGACTACGACGCAGAGAGGGAACTTAAAGTAGCCCCTGCCCTATCGGAAGTTCATGTCAGCTCCGGCCACTTTACAAAAATGAAGGTAGGAGTAGCTCTTCAATTCTTCAGAGAAGCGGCACCGGCTATCCGATTTTTGGTGAAAGAAGGGCTGCTTGACCCATCTGCCGAAACGACAGCATGGTTCTTCGATCTGGTGTCAAAGTGGTATGCCCTGATGTCATCACGCCATCCCACTTTAGCTTTAAGCCACCGAAATATGGAGAAATATTACGCTGCTCTGAAAACCTTGGGCCTTGCAGCAGAAACTATACGAGGGATGAATATGGGCGCCACCTCTCAGTGGAAACCATCCCAAGCTGGGCTGCTTATTTCCACGACAGTTGTCCTTCGCCTCCAAGAAGTTTTTCTGGGCAATGAACGCTACGAGTTTTTCTTAACAAGCAGGCTACTTCAAGACTGCCTCGAAAATCTTTTTTCAGTAGTACGCCTAAGGAAGCCAGTGCCGACGGCATATGATTTAAAATGTGCTCTGAGGCTTGTTAGTGTGAGCCAATTTCTACACACGCCACGAACAACAAGCTATGAGCTTGATGATCGAGAGTACCTCGTCGATCTCCTTTCTCAAGCAAAGAAGCAGCACTCAGAAAATTTGCCTGAAGAAATAGATGACTCTGAGATTTTGTTCATCGAAGAACTGACGTCAACGGAATGTTCCATTTTGTACTACCTGGGAGGGTTCATCCTGAAAAGCGTCTTAAAGTCTGTGTCTTGCTCCCAGTGCAAAGATGCTCTCATCGGAACAGCTTGTAATGAATATGCCTCTTTGACAATTCTGAAGGAGTATGTGAGGGATGGAGGAAACTTGATTTATCCTAGCAGTGAAGTGATGCGCACTCTCAAGAACTACGAGGAGTACTTCACAGGCGCTGCCGCGTGGTGCACTAACAAAATACACACGATGAAGTCCCCGCTGAAATCGCTCACTGAATACTTTGCAAAGATAGACCGACCATGCCTGAACACATGTGCAGATCACAAGGAAGCAATAGGAAAAATGCTGATAGCCGCCTACACAAGACTGCGGCTACGTATACATCTACGTCAGTACCCAGCCACACGTGCTGGTGGTCACGGAAGTAAAACTTGTGCTGGTGTTTCTCTTCCTTGAAGACGCTGTAATAAGTGTGAACTTTTCGTGTGCATGCACATAAGCGTGAGAAAAATTACAGCGTAAGACACACAAGTTGCATTACGCTTGCATTGAATCGTCTTTTGTAATCATTTTGTAGATATTGTACTTGTGCATTAAGGCATTAAATGATTGTTCTTGCGTGCGCCTAGGTTTTTATGTTTTGACTGCAAAATGTTTTTGCCACCATTGCATAATAGTGTAAGTTAACGTAAGTATGTCATGCGTTCGTACTTGAATATGCAGCTGTTCACTTGGCGCACTTCACCCTCTTTCCGCTATATCCACAAGTAAGCGCAATGATAGCAACTCCGTGGCGCCGGTATTCCAACGACGACGATCAGCTGCCCGCCGTGATCACCTATAGCAAAACAAAGAAAGATATCCGCTATACTTTCGCTAATCGTCTCGAAATAGCGAATGCATCACCGAATCTTTACTCTTACTTTTCATCTAAACTATAAAATGAATGATTTTCAAAAGTAAAGTCAAATTCAAGCTCCCAATGCAAGCGGGGCCACCTCTATCTAGGCGCGCCACGCAGCAAACGAGCGTCTCGCGACCAGCGGAAGCAAGAAAATGGCGGTCGCGCTAGCAGACGACGCGGTTGTCCTCACCCTAAGCGGAGAGCGGGCGCGCATCGAGGCACCCTAGTCCAGGCTTTCTCCTAGCGCCACCTCTTGGCTACTGCCAAAGTTAACTTCCAGCGGCGGCGGCAGAACCACGATCGACGACCGAGCGCTCCGAGCCAGCCGCGACAAACAGCGCTAGTGCTTTCTTCTCGTGTACATCCGCGTGGCAAAATGAATTTCAACCGGGAGAACATGATGGAACAATTTCTGGAGACTGTTCGCGTGTTCCCCTTTTTGTACGACAAAACTCACCCGGAGTACAAAGATAAGGACGCCAAAATGAACCGGTGGGCGATCATCGGCAGAACATGCGATCTGACTGGTGAGTTGTTTTCATTCTTTATCTGAGTTTCCGCTGAATGTTCACGCCGGCAGGAATGTGCGGGGGTGAGCACTTGTTTAGAGTGCTCTAGCGGTGTGCTGCGGAGCAAATGATGTGGAATCTCGGTTTCCTACGAGCATGGTGATTTTGCCTGAGCGGTTCGCATGTCGTATCAGGCTGCGCGCTTCGTACAGCGCCGCTTGAGCACTCAAACAAGTTGCTCATCTTTTCATTTTTCGACCTTTCTTGGTGATAAACAGTGGAATTTCCGTAGGACCGCAAGCAGCCGCAAAATTTAAAAACGTGAAGGATCGTTGGCTGAAAATTGTGTCGGCGTCGGAGGGGAACCGGAAAAGTGGCGCCGGAGGAGAGGCCGGAAAGGTCCACACGAAGTGGACACTTTTTGACATCGTGGATGGCATGCTGAGGAGCACACCACATTACGCCGAAAGGTAAAAAAAAGGCAACTTAGTTGCGTAGTCATCTGCGCCAACTCAAGCCTGGCATTGATAACTTCACTACTGTCACCGGTCCTACCATTCTTTTTAAGCTGCTTTCTTCGTGTTTAGTATCTTTTTACGTAATTTGACTGCCCAAGCGTCTGTGTTTTTAACAATTTATTTTCTCTTCAGCTGCGCTGATAGCTTCGCTATTGGTATTTTCACATTACCTTTTTCCTGGCAAGAAATCTGCAGGCTTTGCATCAAAACACCTCAAATTTTACATTTCAGGTCTTCATCAAATGTGCCCCCAGAAGAGGACATGTACGTTAAGTCTTGTTTTCATAAGTATAACTTCAGTTTATAAAGCTTCAAGTGATTTAACTTGTTATGCATCTGTGCTTTTGTGCAGCTCCATTCTGACATCTCCACTGTCATCCAACAGCCCTTCCAGTCCTAGACTGGTGGCCAGGTGTGCACCTCGTATTTTGCTTACCATAATAGTTACTGCAGCGAAACAGTTTATGTACAACATTGTCATTTCATTCACCTGTGCAGCTGTATATTGTTACGGTGTGGGATGCCACGGGGTGGCCACGGGCCCGCCCAGAGAAATATAGCAGCAGTACGGAGGAGAGCCGGCGAAGCACGACCGGCGGCGGCCAAGCTTTCTCGTTCTATCTCCCTCGTGCTAGAGCCGCGCGCTCGCCGCTCGCGCTCGCTCTCCGCCTCTTCTTTTATTCCCGTATCACCTTTCCACCGGGGGGGGGGGGGGGGCGGAGAAGTCAGGCCGTGCTTTGATGCAGGGTTTCCTGGGGCGATGCAATGTGGGCTCGCAGATAGGAAACGGTCACACTCTTCGTTGAATTCGAAGTGTGTGAGCTGGGCGAATGTGTCTGCAGTCGCCGAAGAAGGTCCCACACCGGTTAGGCTAACTTCAGGGAGTTTTATGCATATTGAGCGGCGATCCGTTTATGGGACTGCATTGCGTGGGGAAGGCATGGAGCCAGCAGGCGACGACGGCACTGATGAGGACCCGGTAGCTAAGTCGGAGTCACCGCAGGCGCCGTAGACATATCGCTTCATGTTTGAAACATGCTCTGGGAAAATGTGGTGCACACCGCATGGTCGATGCTCTGCAGGTCTTCGAGGCGGTATGTCACGGGGCCGAGTCGGGCAACGACACGGTAAGGGCCGCGGTATCGGGGCAAGAGCTTTGCGGCACGGCCAGTCGCACGGATGGTGCGGCGAACGAGGACCAAGTCACCGGGCCGGAAGGGGGGATGTGGTGGTGCTGCCGCGTTGGCCGCTTGCACACGCGCGTGAGCCGTGAGGAGGTTGCGCTGGGCGTCGAGGCGGGCGGAATGAAGTCGTTGAGCAGATTCAGTTGGTGACGCAGTAGGATGGGGAAGGCCCAACTGCGCGTCGAGAGGGATGGAGGGCGTTCTGCCATAGACGACTGAGAACGGCGTCACATGCGTTGTTTCTTGCGCTGCAGTGTTGACTGCAAAAGCTGCAGCAGAAACAAAACGATCCCAGTTTGTGTGGGACGGAGCGACGTAGGATGCGAGTATATCCGTGAGGGTACGGTTAACACGCTCCACGAGGCCATTGCACTGCGGATGATTGACGGATGTAGTGGAATGCGCAATGCCGAAGGAGCGGAGGGCTCGCTCGAATTCATGGGACATAAAGCAGCTCCCACGGTCCGTGTTGAGGCGCCGGAGAACACCATGCCGAAGAACGAGATGCTGTTCCACAAACGCGACGGCATGAGCGGACGACGTGTCTGGAACGGGCAGTGCTTCGACCCACTTGGAGAAGTAGTCGATCGCAACCAGAACATACCGGTTGCCGGCACGCGTCTTCGGAAACGGGCCCAAATGATCCAGTCCAACCAGCTCGAAAGGTGAACTTGGTGGCGAAAAAGCCTGCGGGGGTGGCTTAGTTACAGCTGTGGACGGTTTTCTGTACTGGCATGTCTGGCAGGACACCACGTGTTCCTTGACATCTCTGGACATATTAGGCCACCAAAACCGCTCCGACACTCGTGCGTAGGTCTTGCCGCGACCAAGGTGACCAGCCGTGGGAGCGTCGTGTAAGCCGCGCAAGATTTGTGACCGCAGTGTTGCCGGCACAACTGGCAACCAGACGGGTGGTCGACCACGGAGCCGCTTCACATGACACAAGAGGTCGTCCTTCATTCGATAGACCCGGTGTAGTTGGCGGAGGCCTGCGCCGGCGGCGGTGCCAAGGGAGTGGATTATGGCAGCAATGGCGGGATCTTGCGTTTGTGCAGTCCTCAGGTCCGTCAAAGCCGTCACGGAACAAGGGTGGCGAGAAAGGAAATCGGCATCTTGATGGGCAGAGCCGCGCCGGTGCACTATTGTGAAATTGTACTCTTGAAGTTGTAGGGACCAGCGTGCAATCTTGGCATTCAAATGTTTGGCGGACTGCAGCCAAGTGAGAGCGCTATTGTCCGTGACTATGGTGAAGTGACGGCCGTACAGGTAGGGACGGAACTTCTCGACGGCCCAGACAACGGCGAGGCACTCGAGTTCTGAAGAGTGGCGGCGGCTCTCAACGTCGGAAAGCTGGCGGCTGGCATAAGCTAGGACTTTGTGGTCACCAGACTCGTCTTCTTGCAGGAGGACAGCGCCGAGCCCATCTTGGCTGGCATCCGTGTGGAGGACGATGGGGGCCGATTCGTCGTAATGGGCCAATGTAGGAGGCTCGAGGAGGGCGTGCTTGACGTCAAGAAACGCGAGCTGTTGGGCCTGCGTCCAACTCCACGGTGCATTCTTCTTCAGCAGGGCGGTCAATGGAGCGCTGCGCTTGGCAAAGTCCGGAATGAAACGACGGAAATACGAAGCAAATCCAAGGAAACTTTTGAGCTCCTTGGCGGTGGTGGGAGCTTCGTAAGCTGTAAGCGCTTTTAGCTTTTCAGGGTCGGGACGGATGCCATGCCGGCTCACAACGTGACCCAAGTACGTCACCTCCGCGAAACCGAAGAAACATTTTTTTGGTTTTAAGCGAAGCCCAGCAGAGGTAAGGGCTTCGAGGACGAGTTTGAGGCGTCTCTGGTGTTCTTCAAATGTAGCCGCGTTGACAATTACGTCATCCAGGTAGAGCAACGCCATAGTCCACTTCAAATGGCCTAAGACTCGGTCCATGAGACGCTGGAAGGTGGCTGGAGCGTTCGAGAGACCGAAGGGCATACGGTTGAACTGGTAAAGGCCGTCGGGAGTCACGAAAGCCGTCTTTTCCGCATCATCGGGGTGAACAGGCACCTGCCAGTAGCCCGAGAGCAGATCTAGCGTGGAAAAATAACGGGCCCCCTTCAGGCGGTCAAGCGCATCGTCGAGGCGAGGCAGCGGGTACACGTCGCAATTAGTAATAGCATTTAGCTTCCGATAGTCAACGCAGAAACGGAGTGTTCCATCCTTCTTGCGCACAAGGACGACAGGGGAGGACCAAGGGCTACAAGAAGGGGCAATGATTCCCTGGTCAAGCATGTCGCACACGTGCTGCTGGATGACTCTCCGTTCGGCTGGCGCTACACGGTGAGGTTGGTGATGAACGGGCCCGCGGGTTTCGGTGTTGATCCGGTGTTGAGCCCAGGAAGTGCACCCGAGTTCACCGGCGCTGAAAGCAAGGCAACTGCGATGCTCGAGCAGCAAGGTCTTCAGAGAGGCGAGCTCCGCGCAGGTCAGGCTGGGTCCAAAGTTAAATTCTTCCCATGATAGGATCGCCGGCGCTGGAGGGTGGCGAGGCGGGGCTTCAGGTTGCAGAGACGCCACTGGTGACCCGGGGTCCAAAACTGAGGCTGTACCCAATTGCGTGCCGGGAGTCAGCGCGAGAGGTACGCTGCTGATGTTGAGTATAAATACGTGGGCCTCTCCTTTGAGCACAGGCAGAAGGCTTCGAGGGGAGGTCATCTGACGGGCTGGAGCTGAACACCGGATGGGTTCGAACAGCACGTCTGCTGTGACCGGACTGTCAAGCTTGGCATACACCCACGTTGCCGCACCCGGTGGCAGGGTCACGGCGGACGCCACAGTCACGGTAGTGACGTCGAACGGCTTGACTCGACACGGCCACTTCGTCGCGAGGTCACGCAGAGATGCTGAGGCACGCTTGGTCGCCGACACCAGGGACTGCCACAGGGCGACACCGAGGCTGGAAACCCGGCTAAGCCAGCCCGGCCCACAGAGAGTTCGGCTCGCCCGTGGTTTGGTTCTAGTAAAATTAAGGACGACTCCGGCTTGCTGGCACCACCCGCACCCGAGGACCACTGGCCAAATAGGGCTGTCTGCGACAACAAACTCGGTGGAGATGGTATTTCCGAGTGCTGTCAGGTTGACGACGACACGTCCGACTTGCTCCACAGGGGTGCCGTTAAAAGATAAGAGCCGGGTTTTGGCGGCTGGCAGAAGCAGGTGGGGCGCGTTAGCAACAAACGATTTGTGCAGTACATTGACAGCCGCTCCAGTGTCAACCAAGGCCTTTACGTGCCGGTCAAGCAGGGCGACGTCGACGAGCACGTAAGGAGCATCAGTGGTAATCGGAGCCGACGAAAGAAGGGGACGCGGAGAACGAAGGAGTGTGGGGACGGACTTTATTCGGCGGAACGGTGCCCCCGGAGTTCCGCCAAATCGTTTCCCGACGTTGGGGGGCCGGCACAGTTCCTCGCGTAGTGTCCCCGCAGGCCGCAGCGGAAGCAGGTCATGCGGATGTCGTTACGCAGGCGTCGGATAGAGGCCGCAGTTGGTGCTGCGGACCGAGGAGCCTGCACCCGGACGCTGTGCTCGGCAGACGGTGGCGACCCCCGCGTGGCCAGCAAAGTCAATTCCGCCTCGATGGCGAGCGCCATGGCGGCGCGGACGGAATCAGGACGGCCAGAGCGGACCAAGCGCTGCACCTCGGGGAGTCGGATGGCGTCGACAATCGCCTCGGTGCCGACCAGGGCCACGGCGTTCTGAGGCGCTCCCGGCAGTGACTGCAGAGCCAGGCGCTCAATGGCGGCGGCGAGGTCCTGGTACGTCTCCCCGGGCTCTTGACGGCGGGCTCGCAGGCGGTGGTACTGCACACGGGGTTGACCTGAGGCACCATAGTGGTCGGCGAGGAGGCCCGCCAGAACAGTGTAAGAGCCCAGCTGGTCGGGCGGCACGTTCTGCAGCAGCTCGGTGGCGCGGGCCCTCAGTTTTGCAACGAGCATCCATGCCTTCATTTGCTCGTCCCAGCCTCTCGCCGCCGCAATACCGTCCAGCTGGATGCGGTAAGCATCCCACGAGATGGTGCCGTCAAATGTGGGCAATTCCACAACGTCCAAAGAACACTGCGGCGAGGACGCACCCGCGCCGAGCACGCCATTGGCGGCCACGACCGCAGGCCCAGCGACGGCAGAGCCGTAAACAGCGGCGGCGGGGACGCCCAAAGGCACCTGACCTGTGCTCGGCTCGGCTGGCACCAGGCGACGGAGTTCGCGCCGGAGAGCTTCCATCTCCCCAGCCTGGGCAGTCAGACGGGCCTCCCATGCGTCCATCCGTCGGGTGACTGTATCCAGGAGGCGCTCAACACCGGCGTCCGGCTGCTGCGAAGAGCCGAGCCTCTGCGAGCGCCTAGGTCTAGCGGCGCCGGCCGCCGCGTCGTCGGCGCTATCGGCTGGTGGTGGACTCCTGTCGTCTGGCATGTCGGGTGCTTGATTCTGGGAGCGGGTGAGCGGCATGATCCCACCGCTGCCACCAAAATGTTACGGTGTGGGATGCCACGGGGTGGCCACGGGCCCGCCCAGAGAAATATAGCAGCAGTACGGAGGAGAGCCGGCGAAGCACGACCGGCGGCGGCCAAGCTTTCTCGTTCTATCTCCCTCGTGCTAGAGCCGCGCGCTCGCCGCTTGCGCTCGCTCTCCGCCTCTTCTTTTATTCCCGTATCAATATCAAGCCCGGCTGCTGCGCTTTTTCAAGAAATGTAAGCTGTACTAATTGTGGTGTCATTATCCACCAATAGTAACAACATCCTATGTCTTTATATAATGCAGGTACTCTGACAGCCCCAATGACTTTACCGATGAGGACGATTTGAGGGGAGTGGTGATTTTCAGTTTTCCTAGCTGTGGTGCACCCCAGGTTCCATGTCAATACACCCTTTTCACCAGCCTTTCCACTCTATTATGCGCTGTTATGCTGCACTCCCATAGAAATGGATTAGTTTTATGTGCATACAGATCTTGGCTTAGTTGCTGTCATGACTCGTCGCTGGTTTGCAGTTTCAAGTTAATCACACACTCAACACTTCAATGCACGGGGAAAAACTTGTGTTCTATTTAATGACTGCACGTCTAAAAACTGCAACAAGGTGTGAAACCAAGCTTTCGGGTACTAGATGAGTGTGATATGTCTTGCTCCTTTTCATAGCATTGCAAGTAGACAACATGTTTTTTGCACGACATAAATGGCAGCATTTTTATTTTTTCTATAAGCTCCCCAGCACAACAGAAGGTGCGGCATCTGCTGCTGGCTCTTTAGGGTAAGTTGGTGTTCACTTTCTTGTGTCGGAATATGACACCATACCAACATTTTTTTGAGGCAGGTTGTCAACTAAACAAGCAGGAGCCGCTGCCCCAGATCCAGGGTAAGAAAGCTGTGCGCACTTTCCTTTATTGGAAGCAGACATACTTTTCCAGTGCATTTCTCTTGAGTCTAATGATGTGGCCTGTCCTGCAGGTCTGCCAAAAGGCGAGCATCCGATGTACCTTCCTCTCGGTACTGGCATGGTTCACATTTCCTGCGGTATTTGAATGATAATCAGTGATTGCAAGAAAACATTGTGCGGATATATTTATATGCAGGACCAAAAGAAGGCAGTCTGACAGCTTCGACGATGCGGTGAAAGATGTCTTGGGGAGCTGCTCAGCTACGCTGTTAGAACTAAAAAAGAAAAATGAAATGCCTGCACCGAAAGATGACAGTCAAGAGGCAGCACACTGGATAGCTGCTAAACTGAGGATGCTACCACACAAAAAAAAGATGTGAGGTAACATTCCAAATCCACAAGCTGCTGTATGAAGCCAAAATGGAGCAGTATGAATAAATGAAATGTAAAGTGCAAGCAATCGATAATATTTTTCAATGAAAGCAAGCAATTTCGTAACATTCCAAATCCACAAGCTGCTGTATGAAGCCAAAATGGAGCAGTATGAATAAATGAAATGTAAAGTGCAAGCAATCGATAATATTTTTCAATGAAAGCAAGCAATTTCGGCTTTCTTTTGACATGATAGTGTTTGTGCATGCAGACAAGCAGTTGCCTGTTATTGGAAATTACCTGCCGTCCTGCACGGGTCACGACACTTTCCTGCCATGGCACCTGGCCGTCGCTCATGAAGTAGGATGCCAGCCTATCCCTTATCTCCAATGCAGTCCTGTAACACAGAAATGCACGAGATGTTCAACCTTTTCCATCAGCTTATTCTGCCTGTCTGTCTGAGGTCACAGTTCTAATGGGCGTGTTTTACTCCTCGTCGGTAGCTGTACCCACTGACTTTTTTGAAAACATGAAACACGCATGTATTTTTGCACTGCTACAATTCTTAACGCAAACTCTAATGAACAAGATCTTATGTCGTGTTAAATGATCAAGTTAAATCAAATGTTTTGAATGTTTCGCTGTTTGTTATCGATAAGCTTCAATTGCTTTAATGTAAATAAAGCAGGAAATGCAAACTATTATTGATTTCATGCCGTCATGGAAATAATAGTTACCGAGCAGAGTGGTACCCCTGGTCTGTCCATCCAGGAAGGGCACTACTGTTGTTCCTCCATGCCCCATATGTGACATTTCCCTCCCAGTCTTCATGGTCAACAAATCCAGGAAGGTTGTACGTTGTCCTGGAAAACACCGAATCTTTCATTAGAAAATTGTGGAGCGCCACACATGCCCTTACAATGTTCTCGGTGGTTTCTTCTGACGCTCGAAAGGGTCTCTTCAGCATTCGCCACCTACTAGCCAGGATACCAATACTGTTTTCTATGAGCCTCCTTGCACGACTCAGCCGGTAATTAAACACTGCCCTCTTCAAGTACTCGCTGTACTGGCTGACCCTGTAGGCATGAAGAGCTAGAAAAAACAAAAGGTCAGGGCATTAAAATTGCAGCAAACATGTACATACTTAGATGAAGAAGGCAATGGCACTAATTTCAAATCATTGAAATAATTGGCAGCTCTGCGCACCCACTGAATACAACTTGAAAAGAAAAAAACTGTTCCTACATCTTATGTCCTCTGGGTGCCTGTTTCTGGTGCGGACAATTTGAAATGCTACATAAACTGATATTATAAGGGTTTTTATTCATTTTTTGCATGCTTAAGTTGTGCTAAAGAAATGCTACATAGGGCCCCCTTTGGCTGCATTGCACAACTTGAGATTTTCGTATATTATCTAGTCAGTAAAACAGGTTAAATAGTGCTCATGCATTTGATTGCAATCATTCAACTAAACCATATATGTCAACATTACATTTTATTACTGCATCATGTTATTGCTTTCACACAAAATGCAACATAACTTGTAAATTATCAGTAATAAAACTATTTTAATACACTCATATTGCACTGCATACACGAAATTTAGACCTCTGAACCATTTTTTTTCCATGCAGAAACTAAACCTTTCCTTGTAAGACTTGCTATATACATGCATGCAGGCTAGACTGGATTTGTAAATTTTTTGTAGAAATTGTTTGACCATTTTTGCCGTATGTATGCATTGCACGAAACTGTATCTGCTATGGCAAACAGCGGCAGCAGTAACACAGTACAGCTGCATTGATATTTCATCTCGGCAATCAGAGGAAGATGTCAGCATTAAAAGTAATTGAAGCAACTTGCCACGTCGGGGATAAGGTCGCATGAGGTAAGGCTTCAATGGAAAGGCCTCGTCGCCTACCATCAAGTATGGTATCAGTCCCGCTGAGCCCACTGTTGCTGCTGGGGGGATCCCAAATCTGCGCTCGCCCAATATATGCATCAGCTTCGTTCTTAACAAAACTCCTCCATCGCTTTCTCCCCCGTTGTGGCCAACGACCACATACACAAATCTGAAATAAAGCAAGAAGTTTCAGTGTAGCCCATTTAGCATCTGATGTAGCACATGACTTTCTCCTTGCTCCTTCTGAAGTCACTACTGCGTTCAAGTCTTGTAAAGTCATTTCTGTGCTGCATTATAGTTTGACTAAATATACATGCCACACACAATCACAATTCAGAGATTGCCATTTTAACATCTGCTGCTATTTGTGCAGAATCAAATATGTTTACTGTCAACCTGCATGAGCAAACCATTGCAATCATACACCTGTCTACGCTATGCTCCTTAATTCGTCATGTAACTTACACCACTGAACTGTCCTCTTTTCTTTCAGTGCATACAATAGCACTCTCTTTCAATGAATATAATACACTGTTTTCATGATTCACAAGAAAAATGCACCATACCTATAATGTGCATCGCATGTTGCCATGAGGACTGTGGTGAATGACGTTTTGTAATTAAAGTTTCGTGACCCTGAATTTGCAGGACATTCAATGCTCACATGCTTGCCATCAATACATCCAATGCAGCTGGGAAAATTCCACTCGACAAGCATGTCTGTGGCAATCTGAAAGAGTGATCGGGAGGCAATATAATATGAGACTGTGACAAAACAATAGCGTAGTAATGCATAAGGCAACCTTTAGTTGTCTTATGCATTATGAGATGCAGGAGTTCAACACATTTGAAAAGTCGGTACGCAGGCGGCATTGGGAAAGTCAGTAGCATAACAAATGAGGTAAAGAAAGGCAAGCTGGACGCTTGTCAACACTATAAACCCTCTCCGCAGTAACAAAACGGACTGCAGTGCACTTACTTTTTTCCATTCTTCTGCTGTTTGTGGAAATCTTACATAGGTTGGCTGAAGTATTTCCCATAATACAGCACAAGTTTCCCTTACGATCATTCAAGCCGTTGATCGTCCTGTCAGGAAGTTGAACGACAAACTTCTCATTGTGTCGCCGTTTGCGAGAAATCTGAAAAGCGTATTCTCATCACATACGTCTCAAAGGATAAATGAGGAGGGGGGGGGGGGGGGGATGAGTTGCGTCACAGTGCTCATGCGGTATGTTTTACACAATATTTTCCGAGGGACCGCTGATCAGGCACTGTGACGGGACAGTACCGGGTCACGGACTTTCGGACTTACCTTACTGTCATGGCAAGTCGATCGTGTGCGGATATCGACCGCCTGAATGGAGTGTCCTGCCGCTCAATCACAGGCCGAACTATGTGGAGCAATGTGTCGAACGAGCTAGGCGGCATCCGAAGGAAGCTATAATCAAGAATCAAAGACATCACTATCACGTCACACACACGGCACACTACGCGTTTGAAAAGGTTGTAATCACTCACTCTCGGAAGAAGCCTTCATCTCTGGCGCGCAGCCGGGGAAGCAAAGCATTCGCTTGCCCTTCAACGTCTCGGTAGCGCCAGCAGGGGTGCACCCAAAGCCTTCGTCTGCGTGCCTTTTGCGCGCGCCGCCGTCGCAACAGCAGGGAACACACAATGACCAAAACGCTCATCGTCGTCAGAACATCGTCTTCTGCACCTGCCATTGCAGAAGTCAACGCGATCAGCGCGGTTGATGAGGGACGAGGAGCTGGTATGTGGTCTGTTTACCGAGCAAGGAAAAAGCGCGCGAGAACCGCGAAATCGCGCCTATGCTCGCGCAGTTCGAGACAAGGCGAGATCAGCGCTGTCACGTGACTCAGCGGCGGCCGCCGCGCGCACAACCAATGTGGCCTCTCTGCCGCGCGGCGTTCTTGCCACCGGCGGTGTGCCGCGCTCGTCTTGCTGTCAGTGTGTGCGTATACCATAAGAAAAAAGGGTGTGAGAAAGGGGTAGAAAGGACTTTTACCCCCTTTAGAGGACTCTAGGAATAACCTTGCACCCGTTAAAAGAACGCTACTGATCACTTACCCCCTTTTAGAAAACTTACACCCTACCAACGCTCTCTACCAGTGTTGCTAACTGCGCGTTCTTTCTTGCCCCCAAAACAACGGGTGATTACACTTTGCTCGCATGCCGCGATGGGGCGCTCGTTAAGAATTTTGTGTGAAGTGTCTCGATGCGCGTGCCGACTTCATAGAGCGGCGGGAAATAATTTACATAATGGTCGATTTCTCTTGTGTGGCAAATACATCAAGTAAAAAGATTAAGCTTAGCAGTCTACGCTCAAAACGGAATTCAAATGCTTACATCTTTTTTCCATATAGACTGTTTCTAGTACGACTAAAAACATTCCATGCTTTAATTTGACATGATGCGGCGATCAGCTCCAACGCTCACGTTCTATGCGCATTTAATCTGTGTCCGTTTCAAGCAGTGCATATTTCCTCCTCGCGCTCAGCTGCACTTAATGGCAAGATCGGCGGGCCCTGATTTATTGTCATGGTTAAACTTGCACCATAAGCTCACGCTCATCTGTAGGACATTCGTGGTTTACATCATACTTCATTTTATGTTACGAGTGATAACGCAAATGCAATTTGCCCTTGACAGCCTTGCCGTTAACAGGGGGGGGGGGGGAGAGAGCCACGGTAATCTTTTACAAAGGAGCAGAAAGAAATAGGGAAATGCTGAGTGGCGCATACGCAGGTGAACTTACTGATTTGTGGGAAGGAGTCTTGGGTCCTCTGACGCTTTCTCCTCCTCCCTGGCAATGGAATTTCTTGTTTATTTCTCAATTAAATTTCAATATGTTTTTTGAATGCTATACGCCAAGAAAAAAAAAACAGAAAGCAGAAAACGTGCTTGTCATAAATAATTATGGTGTAATCAATAAAAGAGTGCTCAAACTTTGTTATAGCTCACATTTCTCATGGCACACTCGCAAATTCCTGTAGCAAGGGCTGGGCAGGAAAGCGGAGAAAGAAGGCGCCTTTGGCCACGTGTCACTGCAGCAATTAGTCCAACAAGTTTTTTTTTTGTCGCGAGTCCGCTTCTCCAGATTTTTAATCCGCTTTGTGCTGCTTCATTTTTTCGGCGAAGTTCCTGGTCTCGCCGATGTACGACGCCGAGCGCTATTGTGCTCCTGCACAGAAAGCTCTTACTTGAATCATCATTCAGACGCGGGGCAATGTTAACACTCTCTAGGAATACTTGTGTCCTCTTACATACAGGGTCTACGTTCAGTGACCCGGCGGATGACTAACCGAAGGCGGGATAGAGCAGCGGACGCGCAGCTCGGAAGCCACGCTAACCCCTCGCCGTGCTGTCCTTGCTGTCTATGCACAGCGCTGACTTCCTGCTCACAGGAGAACACTCAAGGGTTTGAAGTTATTCTGCATTAGAAGCTTTTCGACTGATTTGCTAATGCGAGCGCAAGTGAGCGTGAATCCTAGACACACGTGTGAACACTGCAAGAGCGTTGTGAAACTTGTTTTTTATTAAGTATGCTTTTTGACTGAGCAAATTTCACTGCGTTCAGGTCAGCGCACAAATCTGTGTCCCACATCGTGTGGACCATCTCTACATGCACATTTTATCGATTATGTGTGTGTGTGTGTGTGCCTAAGGCTTCGTAAATATGAGTAAACTAGTACATGTATTTTTAGTATACATTGCCTTGATTTGCTCTCCTGTGACAACTACAAGCTGACATTTGCTTGATTTTGATATCTGGCACATTCTCTTGGCCGTTATTTAATAATAACGCTTGGAAGATCTTTCAAAGTATGGATGGTCCATGGTTTATGAGGGTTTAGCATCCCAAAGCGACTCAGGCTGTGAAGGATGCCGTAGTGAAGTGCTCCGAAAATTTCGGCCACATGGGGATCTTTAACGTCCACTGACAGCGCACAGTACATGGGCCTCTGGAATATCGCATCCACACAAATTCGACCGCCGCGGCCGGGATCGAACCCGCGTCTTTCGGGTCAACAGCTGAGCGCCATAACGACTGAGCCACCGCGGCGGCTTCAAAGTATAGAAGATATGACGATACGTACCAGAGTTGTACGTCACTCAATAAATGTAATTGATTACTTCTAATCAGCTGCACTTTCCTGCAATTTTGTGATTAATTTATTACTTTTTTTTTTCAAACGGCAAAGTTCCAGGCAATTCAATTACTTTTCCTGTAGTTGATTACAGGTAACCAGTTCCATCTTTCCAAAAAAAAGCTGGAACCAAAGGTACAGCTTTCCTGACTGCAAGCAGTTTTCTTTGTGACCGAGCGACAACGGACCGGCTGCCGAGAAGCATCGCGCACGATCATGTCCGCACCACAACCGGGTCAACGCCGTCTTCTATGGGAGTTCTCCCGAGAGGTATCACGTGACCGCTCTAAAGCCCCCCCCCCCGGTCTTGTCAGATGGCGCCGCAGCTTACCTCTCCTTACACCCAAAATCGACGCAAGGTGTTCTGAAAGTGATCAGTGCCGCCGCTGATCGCTTCGCGAGTAAACGTAGGAATGTTTTTGACCGCAGCTTCGAAAAACAATTGCCCTCGGAAATTAACAGCGTAAAACAATTCATTGAAAACTAAACATTTTGACAGATTTGTCTGTCTGATTGGGTTTGAAGACTTGTAATAAACTGCACTTCTCCAAACAAAAGTTTTAATTTTTGGTGGGAACATTCCGAGGACTCCGACCATAGAATCAACTTCGAAGAAACCCGCATCCTGGGAACCGAACCAAATCACCACAAAAGGCTCCTTCTGGAATCCTGGCACATTCAAACCACCCTGAACAACATTAACCGCACAGAAGGAAACATGCCCCCAGTATATGCCCAGGGACTTCGCTCTTCAACTCAACAAAATAAAAGTCGCCATTGACCGCATCCCCACAGTGCGACAACGTGACTAACAGACTTAACGCCCTCTCTCCCTCCACCATGCCTTTCGCATCACAGCTGTAATTCCTTTGACCCCTCCTCCCCTCTATACTTAAAAGACAGTAGCTACAGCCCTCAGTCACCCCTAATGAAGGAGCTGAGTCAGCCTGGAAACGTTGGGTTAAAATTAAAATTTTTGGTTGGAGATGTGCAGTTTATCAAAAGAACAAATCATTAAGCAAGCTGCTGCAGTTCACTGCAGTCTGAGTAAATTCGTGCCATGGAGCTATAAATGTTGGGAGGAAAGTAAGGGAAGAGTAACAGCCTAGTTTTTTTCTAATTCTTACGTTACTTTCCTGAGACTGTAATTCACCCCGGTATTCATATACATTTCTGATGGAGTCATTTCAATTGTACTCGGTTACCTATTTTCCGTAAGGTGTTGAAGAATGATATATAAAGAAGCTTTGTCACCTTTTAGTTTTCTTTCTAGCAATAGTAGAAGCACTTTGTCGTACATGTAAGAATTAGCAGGAACAGAATCCGAAAACAGGCTTTTTCCGCACAAGTGCGTGCACTTGCTCATTTTCTAACTTATACGCAATATTTCAAATAACTTATATTAAAGCACGCTTGCACAACCTTCCTAGTGGCTGCCAGTTTAGAGGCTAGAAGCGCAGAGCTTATGTACATTCGGCATATTTCCTACCGCACACTTTTTTCAGTATTCAGCCGTCAAGAAAACAGGCGACTTTTTATGCCGACAGTTAACCAAGGAATTTTTTTAGATATGCTCAGAAGCAAGCACCGGGCGGGAAAGGCCACCGCACGTGCACAACAGGCGTACCTAAAACCGGTAGTATGTCCCCGGTATGCTAAATCCATCTACTGTGGGGAACGAAAAGAGGAAAAGAAAAAATCTGCCCACAAAAGGAGGAAAGGGTGAGGGGCGGGCATGCAAGGGTGCAGAGGACGGGTGGGTTCGCTCATTCGCCCTTCCGCGAATACAGCGCTACGAGTCGTGGCACTGCCTAGTACTGGAAGCTGCTGCAGGGCGCAGTTTGCACTTCGCGTCTCTGGACAGTGCCTGTCTAGCTATCTGTACCTGCGGTGAGCAGTCGCCGAGCGAATAACGCGTCTCGATAGCCTGCCAATAGGCTAACTTTTCGATGGCGCTATATCAGTCCTGGTAAGTACGGTCGAATGTTTATCTGCTTGTATTTTGTAGAGGGCGGGTGGTGGTGGGGAATTACGCTCATGGTCACTTTTAGTAAAACAACTCAATTTCGCCCTCGCCAGTTCATGGATCTTAGAAGAGATATTAATTGTCGTGGTCCAAATTGTGCAATGCACCCTTGTATCTCAAGTAATAAGTTTTAGATACGAAGCAATTAGCTGTTTTCGACACAGTCGCCTTTCTTGAACCCTTGGCGGCGGGTGTACGTTGCAAAATGCATGCAACCTCAAGCATGAGTGCAGCTAATATGGTCTTTGAGCTTCAGATGGTGCGTCCTACTTTCTTTCAGAACCTTGATGATTGCTCTAAGTGGTTGAAGTTTAAAAATTGATTAAACTGGAGTACAAACCTTTTTTATGATGAGGCCCAAAGCCATATGGCATCTTTTTTCCAGACGCAGCTGAGTGGCGCGGTCAGGATTTTCTCTTCTTTTTAATGCAGAAAAAGGGCCTGTTTTTTTCCCCCAGATCTCGAGCATTAGCTCCATGCTGCTATGGCCCTGCTTAACCTTCACCCGCAAACATTTTCTATCGCTATTTCAATTCACTTAATTCTCACGAGAGTTGACAACTTGCAAAATAGACCATTTGCAAAAAATGTGTAAGTCAGCTTCTCCGCAAGGCTTGTTTTCCAATCAAAAGGTCTCGTTCCCGGACGACACTCTCGCATTTTTTGTGGAAACGAAACGAGTGAAGTTCCCTCTTTTGAGTAAGCTCAGGAATGTCGCCAGTTTACTTCAAAGTGGCCTGGAGAGAGCCATCAAGAGTACAATTTTACTCATTCAGTCAACCTTCGGTAGCACTGCTGTAGAGGCTAGGCAGGAAATAGAAGGCAATGGGCCTTTGTTCCTGTGCGCCGGAAGTAGTGAGCTACCTCACGCTTAACTTTTTAAAATATATTTAAAATATTATTTAATGGTGTGAAGTATTTGCTTACATATCTCTTGCACAATTATGTTGATCTGCTCATGATCCAAACAGAGCGAATAAATTGGCTTCTGTGGGCAGTGTTACATACTCAAGAAACACCATCTCTCTGATGTGCCCGCTACCAACACCAGCGCTCTATTGTGCACTTTAGTCTGCTGTGCACACTAGACCACACCAAACCACCCTGGTGTGCACATCACAACACACTAACACACTAGGATGTGCACACCAGCACAAACCAAACCACCCTGGTGTGCACAAAAAAACACACTAACACACTAGGATGTGCACACCAGCTCACACCAAGCCAGTCTGGTGTAAACAGTAGAACACTAAAACTGTCTGGCGTTCACACCAGAAAACACCAGACCACACCAAAACATCCTGGTGTATTTTTCAACTGGGTATTTAATTCACTTCGAGTGTTAGCTTAGTATAAGCGGTTTTTATCTCTCTCAGATCCTGTTCTAACACAGCTATCCACTCTTTATCCGGGTTGCAGGACTCATTTTCCCTTGGAGTGGTCGCCGTATCGCCTCTGACCTTGTCCGCCCACGTGCCGTCGCCGCCGTTGTTCATTCCCCCGAAGCGCACCTGTGATCTTGAACGACTCCTGCTTGTCCTCGCAGGTGGTCGGCTCCTCGATCGAGAGCGGGAGCGGCTGCGTACCGGCGTCCTTGACGCAGATCGGCCGCGTTCCGAGTGTTGTTCTTCGTCCAGCTGTGCCTTCTCTTGCTGCTCCAGTCGCGCTCTTTGTCGTCGTGCACGAACTACGTATGGAGTGAGCTACCGTTGCCTACACACCTTGGCCACTGTCGCGTGCAAGCCCCCGCACAGCTTGCATTTCGGATCACACACGTGAGGTGGGGTGGGGTTAGGAATTCCACAGCCCCTGCATTCGGTGGATCCCGTCCCGGGGCAAACGTCCGCACGATGTCCGAGTTTGACGCATACGAAGCATATGTCCACTTGTTTACGATATAAGTAGCAGGGTACCAGTGTGGGTCCATATCTGACGAAGTTTGGAATGCGAAGTCCATCGAACACAATTACCCCCGATCCTGAGTTCTTGATTCTTTTCGCCGCTAGTGCCAAGGAGTTATGGTCATTCACGATGTTTGTTTCAATCGTCCTGTGATCATCGGCAGTGTCGATGTATCTGATTACCCCTTTGCAGGTGTCGCTTGGGGCAGTTTCATAAGCGGTGACTGCGTACTCTTTGTCGGCTATTCGGATAGTCCTTACGGCCGCACATTCGTCTGCATTTTCTCGAAAGGGCGTACTCGCCACCATGATGTTCTGCGTAATATTGAGACATATAATGTCCTCCGTGGTCTGCTCTGGATCAAGTCCTACTGCTGCCATGAGGGCTTTGCTCAATAAGGTAGGTTCAATTTTTTGTAAGTTCAAGCTGCCCTTTGGACGAAGCACTAGGGGTGGCATGCGTGAGGCTCTTATCACCCGGTTCATAATGTTAGGAGGCGTGCGAGCAGAGCTCACCTGCCCGCCTCTTGTATGTTGTGCTTGCTGTGAAAGTTGCGCAGTGGCTTCGGCGCGTTCCTTCTTCGTTTTCCGGCTGGTGACAACTTTCCAGCCCGTCTCGTCATATTGTCCATTAGCTGTTGCTGAAGTATTGGGCGTTGCTGGTAAATCCTCTGCGGAGCTATCCATTTCTTTGGTAGAAGTTGCAATTCTCTTCGTGTCGCGCCCGGCGTCTCGCCTGGGTGGCGTCTCCCCGAGCTGGCGCGTTCCTGGGCCGGCGCGCACTGGGCGCGTCGGCTAAGCCTAGCGTCTGGCATACACGCCTAGGCTCAGTTCGGCGGCGGCGTGGACGCGGTATAAAAGTGCTTGTATATTGTTCAGAAATGATGGCCCACCTCAAAATCGGGCATCCACGGATTCCTTGTAACTTCATGAAACTGCTGGTGCAAGAATTTCGGCAAAATTCGATAGACATCGCTGCGGAATAATAGAAATCGATAGAATTCACTGCGCCCCACTGTGATTTCTTAGGCTGCGACTGCCAAAAAAATCGTGCTTTAAAATTTACTGCCGCGTCGACATAAATGATATAAGAGCAGTTCCTGCAAGTTTTGGTGTAATAGCTCGCTCGAGCCTGCCGCCTGCCCTGATGGAGGCTAGCGCTCATATTGCGTGGCAAGGCCTTCTGGTATATGTGATCCTGCGTGCGGAGATAAATCATGTAAGGTGTAGGACTTATTGGGGTGGGAATGGGTGGATTGAGACGCAGCTGTCGCAGTAGGTGTCGTCCTGTTTCCGTGCGACTCAGGTGGACTAATTGGTGCGTTGAGCCTCTATTAATTCGATCACGGTATTGTTGGCACCAGTGGCAAGGAGACGTTTCGTGCTAACCGTCCGTGGAAGACGTAGGGCGAAGGTGAGAGCCGTGCGTATTATGATGTCTCGCTGTTTTGTTTTGTTCTGAGTGAGTATGTGGCATGGGAGGTGGTATGTAACGCGGCTAAAAAGATTAATGCATTTGTCTTATTATCGGGACTCGCGTTCAGACCGCACATGATTGCGTGTTGCCACATGCCTGATTAGTGCAGCAGCCTGCTAGGCCTCTCTTTGCTCGAGCTGAAGGATGGCGGTTGCACCGAGTGTGTAGTTAATGAGAATGCCGAGAACCTTCACTTGAGACAAAATGGGCACTGGATTCCTGTACATGTGCAGTTCAATGTGGTCGAGGCTCAGCGGTTAGGGCGAACGGCTACTGATCCGGTCTTCCCGGGTTCGGACCCGACCATGGCGGCCGCGTTTCGATGGAGACGAAACGCAAAAGGCGTCCGTATGCTGTATACGATGTCAGTGCACGCCAAAGATCCCCAGGTGGTAGAAATTATTCCGGAGCCCTCGACTCACGGCACCTCTTCTCTCAGTCCCTCCTTCATGCCTTGCCCTACGGCGCAGTTCAGGTGTATGCCCAGATGTGAGGCAGATACTGCGCGATTTACGTTCTCCTAAAACCAGTTTTTTAAAACATCTCGGGATAATGTTGAAAATGAATGCAATAAACGCAATCCAGCATAAATGCATTTCAGCAAAAATTGATGGCCTAGCTCTCTTAGGCCAGAATATATCTAGCGAAAGTGCTGAGGTTTCTCCATCGGAAGAGTGCACTCACTGGAGGCGCCTTTATACATGGTTAAAGCTTGAGTCGTCGTGGCGGTGTGTACCGTCTCATCCTAAACGCCAAATGCCTGGTTCGATTCTGAGCCCCGGCACAGGTTTATTTTTTATTCAGTGAGTGTGCGGGGGGTTTCAATGGCTCCCATAGATGCCGCCACCGAATATGTTGGTTAACGGTTAAGCGCAGGCTCTGTAAAAGCGCGTTTATACTCCGACGGAACGCGCGCGCTGCACGGCGTATTCACGTAGGCCAAAGCGGGACCCGCTATAACCCAACTGCGCTTGGCCGCCGATGCGTTCGGCGCCTTTGGCGCACTCTGACCGCAGTGGCGGAGACTTGGAGCACGTCTCTGTTTCGCACCGAGTTCGTCAGCTGCCGCTGGCCCGGTCAGATCGGTCCGCCTCCGTAGCGAGGCGGGCGGTGTGACGTCATGTGCCTCCTCGGAGCACCGCCACGACGAAATCGCAAGTTCGCGGCCAGTAAACCTTTCGCTTTAAAATTTGACTTTCTAACTGTCAAAGTTCACACTCGTCCCCTCTCCAGGGCGGCTTCATGGCCGCGGCTGGCATTCGGAGCTCTCTGTCGCGATAATTGGTAACGCGTCTGCGACTTTACAAAGAACAAAGGGGAACGTTGTCGCGTACAGATTCGAACAGGAGGACCAGACAACAAAGAGATCAAAGGAAACAAAATGAAGTCGCATTTATAATTTAGAGGAAAAGGGACCAACAATAAACGCACACGAAAACAAGAAAAACACAGTCAATGCACAAACAATACTACAGAAAAAAATTGGCATGGCTTAGCTCCGCTATGCCAGGATATACGTAGCGGGAGGTACGTTTCCCTGGCTAAGCTTGTTGCTGGCACTGTATGTTAGCAATGAGAGACATGCCCGCTTGAAATGTCCGGGTTGCAGATGCACTTCCGGAAACTCGAATGGTGTGATCAGACACACGACGGTCTTTCACTTGCTATTCGGTTGGTTGCCATTGACTGACCCCTTCCATAGGCTCCATCTCGGCGGCTTTGCGGCATCTTTTACGCTCGGCAGTCTGGCGTCTACGTTTGGCAAGGCGTTCCTTTCTGTGTTCGGGCGTCTCCGCTGCTCTCTCCGCCTTCTGACATTCTCTGTTGAGTAGCCAACTGCCAGGCAACAACCTCAGGATCGGAAGAGTAAATGTTCTCTTGTCTATACCGTCGTTTAGCAGCGGCTGGAGTCTCCTTCTGTGCATTCATATGAAGCGTTGCGATACAGCCGCCGATTACATCACCTTTTAAACGCAATTCTGCGCATGCGAGACGCGCGGTTCGTGTTCAGTTCAGTTCAGTTCAGAAAAACTTTATTTCCGGCAGATGGTGGTCTCCCTACCCCCTCTCAGGCTCGGCCGAAGCCTAAGCCCGATTAGGAGGAGAGGCCGTCGGCTGAGGACGGTGTAGCTGATGCTTCACGGCCTCAGTCGCCACGCGGGTGGCTTTGCGCTGCGCGTTGGGCTCCTCGCTCCGCAGCAGCGCCTCCCAGGCTTCAAAACTATTTATTTATTCCTTAGCCCCTGGTGAGCTAAGACATTCCCAAGTAATGTGGTTTAGTGCACCCCTTTCCCCACAGTCGATACATTTTTCGTCACCTGGGTTCTTAGCAATTTTGACTGGCGATATGTATACCCCTGCTTGGAACCTCCTCCAGATATACGCCTCTTTGTGAGTAAGGGATACGTCTGGAGGAGGGTATATTCTTCTTCTTAATTTGTAACCATCCGTAATTTCCTTGTACGTGATTGTGGCATCCTTAAGATTTGTGCAGACCGGTTGCTCCGCTGCTGCCCGGATGTAGGTTTCTCGGGCTAGCAGGCGAGCGGCCTCGTTACCAGCTATTTCTTCATGTGCTGGTATCCAGAATAGTGCAGCAGACCTATGTTTTGGCATGCTTTCCAGAATGCGTTTGGCTTCCCAAGAGACCAAGGCCTTACCAAAATTTCTGACAGTGGATTTACTGTCGCAAAGAATGTACCCTGCATTAGATCCTGCCAGGGCGAGCGCCACCGCCACTTCTTCAGCAGTTTCCGTGTTCTGGGTTCTGACTGAGGCTGTGATCAGGGGTTTTCCCTGACCGTCTACAACGGCCGAAACCGCAGCCCCCTCCAGACCCCCAGCAGCGTCTACGTATGCTACCTCCTCAGCAGGCAGCTCTCTGAACTTTTTTGCCATAGCCTTGGCCCTATGTTTTCGTCTGTTTTTGTTGAACTGAAGGTTCATGTTTTTCGGTATGGGAGGAATTTTTATTTTGGACCTGATGTCGAGTGGTATATCTACCTTGCCTTCTATTTTGCTGTCAGGCTGTACCCCCACCCATTCTATAATTTTCTTGCCTGTCCGGGTTTTGCTTAGTCGTTCAAGCTGTGAAATTCTAACTGCTTCCTTAAGCTCCGCCCATGTGTTATGAACCCCCATGTTTTCTAGTTATTCAGTGGATGTATTTACAGGTAAACTTAGGGCTCTTTTTACACTTTTCCTAATGATTATATTCAGTCTGTCTACCTCCCCTTTGTTAAGTTCCATGAAGGAGGTGGCGTAGGAGATCCTGCTTGTGATGAAAGCCTGCGTGAGCCTGAGCAGGTTCCGCTCCTTCAACCCCCTTCCTTTGGTAGCTATTCTTCTAATTAACCCTGCTATCTGATCTGTATACTGTTCTAGTTTCTTTATTGTGCTAGCGTTCTTGCCTTTGGAATTGATGAAGAAACCAAGGATTCTGATTTCCTCAACTCTGGGAACCTTGCGGTCTCAACTATGATGTTGATGTCTGGCTTAGGTCCGTATATTCCTTTGGCGTACACTAGAACCTCTGATTTTTGAGGAGAGCAGGCCAGCCCTCTCTCTTTGGCATATTTAACAATGATGTCCGCAGCCTGTTGTAGCTTATCTCTGGCTTCGAACGTACCAGGTTCGCTGATCCAAAGATTTATATCATCAGCGTACAAGCTGAATTTGAGGTTGCTAATTCTGTTGAGCAGGGGTGGGAGTCCTCTCATTGCTATATTGAAAAGAAATGGGGATAGTACAGCCCCTTGTGGCGTGCCGGACCCCCCCCCCCCCCCATCTTAATTGGTTCCGACTTTGCATCCTGAAACCTCAGTATCGCTTCTCTGTTTGCGAGAAAGTCCTTTATGTAGTTGTATGTTCTTAGGCCCAGGTTTGCTTCCTGTATGCCTCTAAGTATAGATTCATGCCTATCATTATCGAATGCCTTAGTTAGGTCTAGGCCTAATATAACTTTCAACTCATGTGAACAGTTCCTGATTATATCCTGCTCTAGTCTTAGCATTATATCCTGAGTGCTTAACCCTGGTCTGAAGCCAACCATCTCGTGTGGCCATTTGTTATTGTCCTCCATATGCCTGGAAAGTATGTTGAGCACTACATGCTCCATTACCTTTCCTACACAGGATGTAAGTGAGATTGGTCGCAAACTATTGAGTTCCTCAGGTTTCCCCGGTTTTGGTATAAATACTACTTCTGCCTGTTTCCAGGCTTTGGGAATCTTTCCGGTTTCCCATACTTTCCCAATGTAGGCCGTGAGGTTGGTGACGGATACATCATCAAGGTTTTTAAGTACCTTGTTGCCAATGCCATCTCAGCCGGGTGCCGACTTAGTTTTTAGATTGCATAACGCAGCACGCACCACCGCTTCCATGATTGATGCATCCAGCTCCGGGTTGTCCTCACCATCATATTCTGGTAGAGGCCCAGCCGGTTCCTGGTTGATATATACTTCTGCCAGACGCTCGCATAGTTGTTCATCTGTGCCGTTGAAACTGTGCCTGACTTTCGTTTGTCTAACTCTTGCCTCTGATTTGGTTTTATCTGGGTCCAATAAGTGTCTGATTATATTCCACGTCTTTGTCAGACTCATTCCCTTTTCCATCTGGTCGCAAGCGCTTAGCCAATTTTGTTCGCATACCTGAAAGGCATGCTTTTCTATTTCCCTGTTGAGTTTGCTTAGGTCCCTCGTTATCCGCCTGTCGTTCTCATTTTTCTTTTTCCTTTCCTCGAGGGTCGTTTACTGCCGAAAAAGACTGAGAAGCCTGCTGTCCACGTTTTGTGGGGCGTCCTTGTCCTCTTTCCAACTGTAGTGTCCTCTACGTGTTTTCTCAGCAGGGTGGTCCACTCGCATATGTCGGTTATGCTGCCCATGTGTTCTGCTTCTCTTATGGCCCTAAATTTATCCCACTCCGTGATGGTTGGCTTCTTATATTTTCTCACCGCGATGCCCTTTCCTAAAGTGAGGGATATGATGATGTGGTCGCTACCTAGGTTCTGCCCTGTGGTGGCCCAGGTTGCCTTAGTAATGTTTCTGCTGAGGGTTAGGTCCGGAGAAGTATCCACCTTTCCTCCTGATCCTTCTCTCGTTGGCGTGCAGGGATCGTTATGCAGTGTGATTCCTAGGTCTTGAATGCATTCTAGCAATTGCCGACCCTTGGAATTTGCCTGCTTGTAGCCCCACTCCGGATGGGCCGCATTGAAATCACCCATAATAACTAAGGGACATCTGACTGCGATTTTGATTGCCTCCTTAAAGGTGGCTTCTAAGTTGAATTTCTGCCTTGGGTTGCTGTAAACGTTAAGAAGAAAAATGCTGTTAGATTCCCTCCTTCCGATGATTATTTCAACAAAGACGGAGTCTGGTCCTTCGGACTCTATGTCATGTTTTATGACGGCCAGATCCTTTTTAACCAATGTTGCCACCCTGGAGTCCGTCTTCCCTTTCCCGTAAAACTTATAGCCGGCTATTGTCGCCCCTGTTTTCGATGTTTCCTGCAGGGCCACGGCTATGAGTTCGACACCGCACATCGTTATGTACTGTTGAAATAGCGCTCGTTTTCTGGCAAAGCCTCTGCAGTTCCACTGCGACAGAGCTTTAAGCTCCGGGCTTTCCTTGGGAATACTCTGATTTGGTTTCCCTTGCCATTTTGTTCGTTTAAAAATTCTTCTATTCGGACAATTTTGGCCCCGAGGCTTGTCCCGATACTGTTGAGCGCAGCCGAGAATGCTTGCATTTTTTCGGTTATGTCTTTTATCAGTTCCTGAAAAATCTTAAAATATCCCTCGTATTCTTTATTTTTGTTTGCCTGATCTCTGACTTGTTTTTCTAATGGGTCTAAGTCTCCACTTTTCCTTTTTGGCGGTGGGGGTCTGGCCTCGTCTTGTTCCATGCAATCAGCTGACTCTGTTTGTACCAGGCCTGTCGTAGTGTTTTCCTCCACGGCTGGTCTCTTAGTTGTCGCCGCGGAATCCTGGAGAGCCTGGCCGTTTGAGATCTGAGCTTTAAGCACCTTAATTTCCTGAGTTAAGGATGTTATGAGCTCCCTCTGTGTTGCATTTGCTTTCTTTAGCTCCTCTAGTTCTTGATTTATAGCCTGGGAGGCGCTGCTAGGAAAGCTCACCTGTTTGGCTTCTGCTCCATTCTGCTGGCCCCAGGGGTTTGTCGGGTCCCTGGACGGCAGCCCAGGACCTTTCCGTGTCGCCGCCAGGCTCTGCCCACTTCCTGTGGTGGTCACCTCTGCATCCGCCGCAGCGTTGTCCCTGGCTGCAGATTTGGACCGGGATCTCGATGCGGTCCTGAATCCTGGCCTCGAACTCGACCTGGACTCCGAGTTGGATCTCTCCCTGTGGCCTGGTTTTGTTCTAGACTTGGGGCGGCTCCTGTCGAAGCTGCCAGTTGCTTCCTCTTCTTTTTGGTGCTGTTGTTGTTGTATTTCTGTTTTCTCCCATATCCTTTTCTTCGCGAGGTAAGGGATCCTATAGATGTTCTTGCACCTGTTGTCTCCCAACAGATGTGGTTTTCCGCAAAGTTGGCACTCAGGATGACAATCGTGCCCTTTCTCTGGGTTTTCTTGGCCGCATCCACGGCACGTCCTCTCATTTCGGTTTTGGGCTTACGTCTGCCCTGTGTCCCAGTTTTCCACACTCGTAACAGACCTCATATTTCTTTCGGTACAAGTAGCACCTCATACTCATTCCCAACATAAAAATCCGCATGGGAACTCGCCAGTCCTCAAAAAGGACCATGATGGTCTGTCCCTTGCCGAATCTTCTCACCACCAGGATGGGCGGGTTGCGTTCACCCATTCTGATGATTTCTTTCAGCTGTTCACTAGTGCGTGCGGTGTCTATCCCATGGATAACACCTTTCCCGCCGTTTTCTGGGGCGACCTCGTAGGCCGTGACGTCTACGACGGAGTCCATGCTCGTGGCCAGGCCCTTGATCCTCAAGTATTTACGTGCCCTATCTTCATTCGTGGTAGCGATCAAGATGGACTGCTGCTTTAAGTTCGGGATAACCGTGTCGCGGTGTGACATCATGCCAGTTGGCGCCGAGAGCGCGGAAAGCACAGCAACCATGACGCATATCTCGGTGGACACCAGAACCGCGCCGTAATAGAAAGGAAAAAGGAGGGAGCGAAACGACGAAGCGCGCGGCGCACCCACTCCTCTTCCCCGGTTGCCGTAGTAACGGCGCATGCGCACAACTGATTTCCCGCATGTACCATGGTAGCGCATGCGCACAACTATCGCCTCGCCTGTATGGCGAAATGCTCGACTCGTAGCCTAGTGTAGCTCCCGCTACAAAAATCGGCAGTGCCGTAGCTCCGCTATACCAAGATATACGTAGCGGGAGGTCCGTTTCCTTGGCTGCGATTGTTCTGAGAATGCCAAACGCAGAGTTTCATACATTCTATTACTCACTGGTGTCAAGTCCTTTTTGTTCCACAGTCTGTCGCACACTCTACAAATGTGTCCAAACGGATTGTTCACAAAGTCTTTTTCAAATGCCCGGGTCACAGACGCACTTTCGGATTCTCTGTGTGATCAGTCACACGACGGGCCTTCACTTCGTTTTTGATTGGTTCCCGTTGACTAACGCCTTCCATAGGCTCCATCTTGGCGGCTATGCGGCGTCTATTGCGCTCTGCAGTCTGGAATCTCCGTTTGGCAAGGGGTTCCTCTCTCTGTTCGGGCGTCTCCGCTGCTCTATTCGCCTTGTGACGCTCATCTTCTGTTTGTTGAGTAGCTAACTGCCAGGTGACAACCTTAGGATCGAAAGAGTTAATGTTGTCTTGTCCATACCGTCGTTTAGCAGCGGCTGGACTCTCCTTCTGTGCATCCATATCAAGCGTTAGGATACAGCTTCCGATTTCATCTGCGCCTGTTATACACCATGCTGCGCATGAGACGACGCGCGGTTCGGTTGATAGAGCGGCGTGCGGCGAGGCGGTGGTGATGAATGCGGCGCAGCTGTGGGGTCGCTCTGGTTACGATAGTAGCGGCGCATGCGCACAACTGCTCTCCCGCGTGACGTTACATTCACCTTCGACGGTAGAGTGTGCGCGCGGCCGTGGCGAAGGAGGCGACGAACCGCGCGGCGCACCCACTGCGGCTCTCAGGTTGCCATGGTAACGGCGCATGTGCATAACTTGCCTCTCGCATGTAGCGCGAAATGCTCGACTGGTAGCGTAGTGTAGCTCCTGCTGCAATAAAAGGAAAGAGTTCCACAAGTGCTGAACGTCCCAAGTGAAGCAGGGATGCCTTGGAGACAGAGAGGACGCAGGTGGTTGTAGTGCGACGGGTCGCTGGCGCTGTGTCGAAGGAAGCCACGGAAGGGAGCCAGGTGATATGAGAAGTGGGGAGGAACACAGGGAAACGCCGGAAGTCTCCTGTCAAGAGCCAGAAGAACTTGTCAACAGCAAGAAAAAATTTGGAGGACGCCTAAGCTTCGTGTTCAAGAGTGAGAAGCGACAGCCTGTTGCAGCGCTGCCAAGGAGTCCACAGAACGCCAATGCCCGTTCGGCGCGGCACGTGGCCCGTTAGACAAAATAAGGAAAGGACGCATGCTCACATATCGGTGGACACCCGAACCGGGCAGTAAGAAAAATAAATTGAAATCAAATTTGGTTTTAAAGAAAGGATATGACACCTGCCTCACAATTCTCGCTGGACACCCACACCGCACGTAAGGGAAGGAAAATTTCTTCCCTTACGGTGCTCTTCAGGTGTCCACTGAGGTGCGCCATTTTTCGCTCGCGGCTAAAGACGCCGACGACACCGTCTTTTCTGCGACACGAGCTCCTTAACGCTGTCACGTTAAAACTTAGCCAGGTCCTGTCGACGGCGTCACGAAACGCCAGAGGCTTAAAGCAGGCTATCCAAGAGTGCCTTTCGACAGCACGGACCCTCAATCCTTCGGCTGCACCTCCAAGCTTGAAAGGGACGCAGGAGGCTTACGTCGGTGATCCAAGGGAGGTCACGGCAGCACGGACCCAATGTCCGACTGCTGCCACCTCCACTCTTCAATGACCCAAGCCCCGCTGCGCTTTCTTTTTTTAAACTCGATTTTCTGACACGAGAGCTCTCCGCTGCTCGTACTCGCCACGCTCTTTGTAGCCGTCGCCTCGTACACACCCTTCGCACGCCCACACGCGCACACGCGCAACGCTGGCCTGTCACACGCAGCGCTCCGACGCACCACTCTCGACGTAACGCGTGCAATAATCCTCTGAGGACCTTTTGCGCACCTCACACTCTCACACATGTCGCCAGGACGCCTTGTCACCGGGGCCTTTGTTGCTAAACCGTCGTAGTCGCTTTAGATGACTCCCACTCTACTTTCTTATATATCTTATATTTCTTAAATTTCTGCTGCCCCACCTCATTTATTTCATTTCTCTATTCTGCCTGCTATCCTTTATATTTCCGATGCCCCTACTACTAGTACTACTATACACTACTACAGAATTTATGTAACGGGGTTGTTGGGACGCGCGTCCTTCGTATTTTTTCCTGGCAGTGATTGTGGTTCAGCTTGAGACAGTGGGCAGGCCCATGCACTTTCCTTTTTTCAACGCGATAGCCTTAAGGAGCTCGTGTTGCAGAAAAGCCGGCGTCGTCGGTTTCGGCGCCTTTGGCCGTGAGCGAAAAATAGCGCAACTCGGTGGACACCTGAACTGCGCCATAAGGGAAGAAATTTTGCGCCTACTGCGTTAAGGATTGATTTAATGATGGATTAATTGATATATGTATTGATGATTGATGGATGGATTGATTGAATGATGGATTCATCGATCGAATTATCGACTGTTCAATTGATTGATAGATTGATGGATTGATTGACCGATCGATTGATTGATTGGCCGATTGATTTACTGATTGATTGATCGATCGATTGATTGATCCCTTCACTTACGGCGAAATCCGGATGTCCAGCGAGAAAGGTGAGATAGGCGTCATTTCGTTTCCCTAAAATCGTTCAAGGTAGAACTCGCGGACCGAACGCTCCGCGAGTTCTACCTTGAACGATTAATAACTGGACGCCCCACTCCAGTTTTAACCAACACAGTGCTGTGCGTGTATGTGAATTAATTCCTCTAAAATGAACTAATCACGCGCACAACCTGGACAAATTTCCTATTGTGTATATTGTTTGTACATATTACTTCTCCCGCTATCCTCTCTTCCTGTCCCCTCACCTCTTTCATTTCATTTCTCCATTCTGCCTGCTATCCTTTATTTCCGCTGCCCAAGCTCAGGTGCTTCAGTATTGATGGCAGATGCCGGGGCTAGCAAAAATCTTTTCTCTCCTTTTTACTATTATTTTTAATAAAACTACTACCACCACCTAAAAGCAATTGTTCATTTCATTTCGATTCTCTTACGGCATGGTTCGGGTGTCCGCCGACATATGTGAGAAAGTGGTCCTTTCCTTAACTTGTCCAACGGGCCGCGCGTAGCGACGAACCGGCGATGGCGTTCTGTGTACTCTTCGGCAACGCTGCGACAAGCTCTCGCGCTTCACTCGTAAGACGACGCTTAAGCGTCCGCCAATTTTTCTTCCAGCGGTCGCAACAATTACAACCACCTCGCTCTATTGCCGAGTACCGCCATTTCACAAATCATATACATGTTTATTCCTTTATATATAACCCCACTAGCTGCACTGAATGTGGTGCCAGTTTTCACATTTGTACCAAAATGAGAGCAACCGTTTACCGTACAGAGCTCCGGGTGGTGTCAGACGATATCTCGTTGCATGTAGATTACATGTGGTAGTCAAGTTAGAGGCCATGTTGCTAAGGGATTCTAACCGACGGCATATGCACCTTCATTTGTATGCTTTCCCAGACCCTTCCCTCTTCCCTTAATAACAATATTAATTGAATTTCGGGGAAAGAAAATTGCGTAGTATCTGTCTCATGAATCGTTGGACACCTGAACCGCGGCGTAAGAGACGGAATAAAGGAGGGAGCGAAAGAAGAAAGGAAGAAAGAGGTGCCGTAGTGGAGGCCTCCGGAACACTTTCGGCCACCTGGAGATTTTAACGTCACTGACATCGCACAGCACATGGGCGCCTTAGCGTTTTGCCTCCATAAATCCCAGCCGCCGCGGTCGGGTACAAAGCCGGGAACTGCGGATCAGTAACCGAGTGCGCTAACCACTGTGACACCGCGGCGGGGTCTCTTCTCTTAAGGCGCCTTTGAGTTGTACACCAAGAGGTCCGACAGTTACAGCGCAATTCCTTTCCTGAAAAATCACTTTTTGTAAGAAAATATTAACGCTGAAGTTCGTCGCACACCACTGCGGAAGGCGTCATACAAGATCTTGTTGCATATATAGCATTCGCCTCTTTGTCGGGTTGCAGGGCAGCTAGCGACAGGTATTCGAGGCGAGTGCACGTGTTTCACTCGGACCATTCTGGGTTCAGTGTTCGGAGGCGTGTCTAATTTCTCAACGCAACCAGCGGCTAGGTCGAACCGGCCGCGGTAGCTCAGTGGTTAGTGCGCTCGTGTACTGAGCCGGAGTGCCCGGGTTCGAACCCAACAGCGGCGGCCGCGTTTCGACGGAGGCGAAACGCAAAAGGCGCTTGTGCTGCGCGATGTCAGTGCACGTTGAAGATCCCGCAGTAGTCGAAATAAATTATTAAAGCGAAAGCTTTACTGGCCACGAACTTACGATTTCACCGTGACCGCACTCCAAGGAGGCACATGACGTTACAACACGCGCCTCGCCGTGCATATTTCTCTCTCTTGCTCCCTAGTCACAACTGTGCATTCGCCACTAGTTGCACCGAGCCAGAGGTGTTCCGTCGTTACGCAGCGCCGCACCTTTCCTCAAAATAATAATAATTTACACTAACAATTTCTTTCTGGGGAAGTAAATGGCACAGTATCTGTCTCATATATCCTTGGAAACCTAAACCACGCCGCAAGGGAAGCAATAAAGGATGTAGTGAAAGAAGAAAGGAAGGAATTGGTGCCGTAGTGGAGGGCTCCGGAATAATTTCGACCACCTGTGGACCTTTAACGTGCACTGACATCGCAAAACACGGGCGCCTTAGCGTTTTTCCTCCATGAAAACGTAGCCGTCGTGGTCGGGTTCGAACCCAGGAAATCAGTATCAGTAGCCGAGCGCCCTAACAAATGAGTAACCGCGGCGGGTCAGGCATTAAATTACTGTGTTGCCCAGAAGATGTCTTCCCACTACGTTACTAGCAAAGTCGAAAATAGCTAATGGAAAGAGTCGGAGTGGGTCGCATCGACCAATAAAAACCGAAAGAGTAGCCTACATTTGATTTCTACTGCGCCTATAGGGCTCGGCGTTTTCCACAGCTCTGCACCGGCCATGTGTAAACGATCTTTTAACCGAGAATCAGTGGTCTGATGGCAATTGATGATTACTGATCAATGATCAAGCAGATGAACAGTAATCAAGACCACAATGCCACAAACGCCAAAATGAATCGGCCACAGAGCATCGCAAAAGCGGGATGTCGACACAAGTATATTAGCGTATTATAAGAATATATTACTATATTAAAAAATTACCGTAGCACATTCAGTGTAGTTAATAGCAGCGGCAACATACGCCCAGAGTGACGCCTGGGGAGTGCTGGCGGCTGCACAGTTTAAGGGACAGATAAAATCAATAGTTACACTGGAGTTTACTCGATCCCTCGGTTAGGTGCCTTCTTGTTGGATGAAACAATTTCATGACGGAGAATAATTTAATTTAAACATTACTGGAGTTGACTCGATCCCTCGGTTAGGTGCCTTCTTGTTGGATGAAACAATTTCATGACGGAGAATAATTTAATTTAAACATTAATTTAACCGCAACCTGGCAGGGTGGGCGCGCTGCCTATCCAGTGTGCGAAAGGAACTCAACATAAGAGGCCAAGCTGCGTCTACTTACCCGATACACCACAGCTTTCGCTCTCCAACCAGGTTCAGCAGTACATAATTTTTTTTTCCGACGAGCGGTGCCGACTGCACGTACTACTAACCACTACGCCGACAGCTTATTGACAGAACGAGCTGTATACGCTGCGGGCTAAAAAAGAAAATGAAAATTAGGGAAGCATAAAAGTGCAATACTATAATTTTTCCTTTTTGGGATGTAATAAAGATCTTACGCCTTATAGTGGAAGGGAGTTCACGTAAGATTCATGTACGCGTGTCTCTAAAAGCTGAAACAAGTCATGTAAAACACATCGAGGAGAAATCCGCGCAGTCCGTACCGACTGAAGTTGGAGCCGGCTGAGTGAACGCACGCTACAATATCTATTCGTATTTAGCGCCGGAAGAAGTGAAGGCTTGCCTCTCATCATTAGTTATCCATTTATTGTAGCTTTGTAAAAGCCGTTGTTAGTTTCATTACCAGCAGTGCACTTAACACATTGCATAAAATCTTTATTAGAAGAATTCAATTAAGCCGCAAACCAACATTACGGCTGTTATGTGATTAGTGTGGTGCCAGCCACGGAAACTGACCGATTGCCTGAATAATAATTGGTTTTTGGGGAAAGGAAATGGCGCACTATCTGTCTCATATATCATTGGACACCTGAACCGCGCCGTAAGGGAAGGGATAAAGGAGGGAGTGAAAGAAGAAAGGAAGAATAGGTGCCGTAGTGGAGGGCTCCGGAATAATTTCGACCACCTGGGGATCTTTAACGTGCACTGACATCGCAAAGCACACGGGCGCCTTAGCGTTTTTCCTCCATAAAAACGCAGCCGCCGCGGTCGGGTTCGAACCCGGGAACTCCGGATCAGTAGTCGAGCGCCATAACCATTGAGCCACCGCGGCGGGGACCGATTGCCTGGAGATTGAAAAAAGACTTTTGAGGAAAGGAAATGGCGCACTAATTGTCTCACATATCTCGGTGCACACCCGAACCGCGCCGCAAGGGAAGGGATATAGGAGGGAGTGATAGAAGACAGGAAAGTGGTGGTGCCATAGCGGTAGTGATTTAGCGGAGGTGCGGGTGCCTTCCATTGTAACGCTATGCTATGATACATTTATATGACATCAGCAGACAGAGTCTGGGAAATCCATTAAAAAAAAGCTGCAGCTTAACTACTGATGATAGAATAAGATAGGATAACATTAATGAGTTTTAGCGCAAGTGCTTTTAAGCGGTTGAGATGTGCCCATCTCCTCAATGGTCCGTTGCCCCTATTCCTGCGCTCCGCTGGATGCTGCCGTTAGCTGAGCTCGCCGTATCAGACCGATCTGGTCTTGGCAGATATCTCTGGAGAGCATACCCTCGCATTGCAACCCACCTGTGTTTGGCATAACGGGAACGACGTCGAATTTTTGACATGCTCATGTTATGTGATGTAGTGCAGGATTTTTATGCCACAACGGAAACTTGTTTTCGTGAAGTGTGGGGTGCATTTTACTTACTGTGTTTAGGTTTCGATATGACCCCATTAATAGTTGTCTCCATATGGCCGCCTCTTCTTTGTTTAAGGACTCGTGCGGTGGTGGGTACCGCATCCTGCAGCCTTTGTAGTTGTTTAGTATGGCCGAGTAGTTCTGAGTTGCTGGCAGGGATTCCTCAAGGTCGTTGACGTTGGATGCTCGGTAGTTAGTATATCTTCGAGCTATCCTGCCCTCTTTTTGGTTTGCTCCCACCCCGTCTGCCCCGGTACATAAATGACGTTATGTTTGATCGGTTCTGCATCTGTCTGTTGTGTCTTGCCGTCTACAGAGCTACTGCAGCTGCTACTGCTGAACCTGGTTAAAGAGAGCGAAAGCTGTGGTGCATCAGGCTAGTAGACGCGGCTTGGCATGTGTAAAGTTGCGCGCGTTCCGCACACTGGATATGCAGCGCGCCCAACCTGCCACCCTTGTGGGTGGCAGTTACTAGTTCTTCGCGAGTGGTTGGGCCCCCAGTTGAGGCTGCCGCCTATTCTACCGCCCTCGTCCCGAGAATAGAAAAGTCAACTGGCGCAAGACTATATGGTGCACCACATATGGCGAGGCCTGTAGCCACACGTTTACTCTGGCTCACTTGGAGGTCAACCGGCAACGCACAGGGAAAGCGGCTATACCTAGCATAGTGAATCTTTTTCGAAAACTATTTTGGCACAAGTCTGCTTACGAGCTATGAATGCGAAAGAATTGGGCACTCCTCAGTTTCTGTTGTTGCGGTCGTGGTTTGGGCGTTTGTGCAACTTATTTCGCGTTGGTCACCAAACCGCACACCGTTTGGAGCTCAGTAGGCTAATGCCCTTATACGCAGAATTGGTCATTCTCTAACCCACCATGGTGGTTCAGTGGTTCGGGCGCTTGGCTACTGATCCGGAGTACCCGGGATCGAACCCGACCGCAGCGGCCGCGTTTCGAACGAGGCGAAACGCGAAAGGCGCCCGTGTGTTTGCGTTGTCAGTGCACGTTCATTATCCCCAAGTGGTCGAAATTATTCCGTAGACCTCCTCCACTACGGCACATCTTTCTTCTCTCAGTCCCTCCTCTATCCTTTCCTTTACGGTGCGGTTCTGGTGTCGGCCGATATGTGTGAGACAGTTACTGCGTCGTTTCCTTTTCTCAAAAAACAATTTTCCGTCTAGCGATGCACGCGCTGCGGCGGGCCGCACAAGCCTGGTACCTGCTTGAGCAAGCCCCGCTGCATTAACTGCGGGGGGCGGCACGCAGCCATTCACACAGCGTGCCCGCACTGGCAGCGAGAGCGTCACGTGGCCACTTTAATCTCCACATCCATGACATGGCACTGATGTCCAGGCGGGTTGTCCGAGCCGTCGTCCAGGCTGAAACAGCGGCCCCAGCCCAACAGCATCAGCAGACGCCGCGCGCGCTTTCTTATGCGCAGGCTGTCAGGAGAACACCCTAGCAGCAGCAGCCGCCGAAGCAACGGCAGCGGCAGCAGCGGCAGCGGCGGTCCGGTGGCCTGGCGTCCCGTACAGCGCTGCGGCCGCTTCTCTTTCACAACATCTGATCTTGAATGTAGGACGAAATTTTTGTCGGAGGACAGTGGATGCTAATAGCTCAAGCTGCCGGCATTTGACTTAATGTTGGTTGCCCTCGCGCTCGTGTGAGACGGCAGGCAGGCGGACACTGCCAGCACCCTGACGCACGGGACGCAGAGATCGCGCGCCTAAACCTGGCGTTGCGCGCCCTCAGCGCACTTCTCCCGGAGGGCACCGATGGACACCGGGCTTGATTAGAAGCAGCGGGCGCTCCCGCACAGATAAGCCAGCATGATGGCTAGCCGCCGGACTCCCTCCCGCATACCATCCATCCTGCAGTGGAGCGTGCGTTCACTTGCGGCGCGGTACGCAGAAATGCCAGTTCGCATCGATCAGGATTCGCCTGAAGTTATCGCGCTGCAGGAGACGTACGTACGTTCACATGACGGGGAGCCCCAGATGCGGCTACCTGGCTACATTGGCTACCACTCAGCCGCCACGTGCGAGGGACCCACCTGTGCCGCAGTTGCCTGTTGTGACACCTCATCGCCCCGGGAAATCAAGGTGCGCGATATACGTTCGGCAGGAGGTCCAGCACACCCTCGGCGGCTCGGCGGCGGCGACATCTGATGCCCAGGAGTGCGTGGTGGTGACAGTGCGCGTCGGTGGTGTTGACACGTCAATGGCCAGTGTTTAAGTGCGTCCAGCTCTCGCGTGGAACGCGCTGTGTTTTCGTGCTCCGTCTACGTGCTGTGCCCCGCGCCAAATCATCTGTGGTGATCTTAACGCCCACCATAGTGCGTGGGGCAGTGCGCACCACTCCGCGCGTGGAGACGACCTGCACGACGCAGCAAAGCAGCTGGGACTCACCCCCTTGAACACCGGCGAGCCCACCTTTCGACGACGCGGAACAACCGGCTCCTGCATCGACGTTGCCTTCGCATCCAGAGGCGTCGAGGCGACATGGCGCCGATCACAATCTCTCTGGGGCTCGGATCATTACTACATCCAAATCGAGCCCACTGCGTTGGAGGCCCGCCACAAACGTGCCTACTCCATTACCAACTGGACTGCATTCACGCGGGCGGTCGACAAGGCGGCGGACACTGGCGCAGATTTCTTTTCAAGTCTAGTCCGAAGTGCTCTCGCAGCCGCCGAACGAGCAGAGGTAAGGGCAGGGCAGCCCACACATGATATGAAGCTGCTCAATCTGCGCTAGAAGAGAGATCGCTCCGAGCGACGGGGGCGACGGACTGACAGAGCCGCCGACTGGATTGACTAAAACCGCTTGGACGCGGCAGCGCCGCGCTACGCCAACAAGCTATACCGCCGTCAGTGGGCTTCACTATGCCAAAGGATGGAGGAAGATGTCAGCTCGCGGAGGCTGACACCCTGCGACGCATCACCGAACCACAGGCAAACCGTCAACCGCTGGCCGCCCTCGCAATCTCCAGCGGGCTCAGCTTTGAAGAGTTAGCAGAGCGGTTTGCCGACCGGTTCGCGCCGCCCTGCCCCGTAAACGCAGCTAACATAGCTGCTCCTGAGAGCCCCAGAAGCGACGCCAGTCCCTCGCACGTCGCCTCGGAAGGTCCATGTGAAGCGCCGTTCACCGCGGCGGAACTGAACAATGCGCTTCAGCGCTGCCGCCGCCGCTCGGGTTGACATACCAGATGCTGCGAAACCTGAATGCGCAGCAACGACAGATCCTTCTGCAGCAGATAAACCTGTTGTGGGAACGCGGAGAGCTACTGGAGGATTGGCGAACCGCGGTCGTTTGTCCCATTCGAAAGGCAGGGCGCCCACCTGCGGAGCTGAGCGGATACCGGCCAGTGGCATTAACATCGGTGGCAGGTAAGCTCATGGAGCATATGGCGTTGAAGCGTCTGAACGAGCGGGCTGCGGAGGCTGATTTGTGTGACGAGCGGCAGACGGGTTTCCGTGGGATGCGATGCACGGCTGATTCTATATCGGACGCTGTTGCAGCGCTGAAGCATGCCAGGGCGGCAGGCCAGGTTGCGCTGCTGCTACTACAGCACGTCTCGGGCGCTTCTGACAACGTTCACCGCGCACCAATTCTCGCGGTGCTTGAGGGGGCCGGTGTGAGCGGGCGCCTTTTGTGATACGTTCATGGCTTCCTGAGCGGGCGCACCATGCCCGTACGAGTAGGGAGTATCCTTTCCAAGCCTCGCCCGGTGGACATCGGCGTGCCGCAGGGCTCTGTCTTGTCACCTTTTCTGTTTAATGTGGCGATGTCGCTGGTGCCCGCCTCCCTCCCCACGAGCAGCCGACACCATCTGTGCATGTCCATATATGCAAACGGCATAGCTTTCAGGGAGCCCTGACCACAATCGACGCCAGCTTGCGCGGCCTTGGTCTGTCGCTGAGCGCGTTCAAATCGGTAGCCATGGCCTGCGTTTCGCGCTCGCGCGCGCACCTTGCGCCACTGTCACTGGACGGGACTCCAATTACTTGGCTTAAATCGGTGGCGTACCTTGGTCTGGCCATGGATCGGCGCCTTTCCTTCCGCCCCGCGGCGACCAAGGCCTGTCTGCAAATGAAGAGGATCACCGCCTCCGTGCACAAGCTCACCGCTCAAGGCCAGGGCATCTCCCAGCAATCCGCGCTGCGGCTATACAGTGCCGCAGCTTTGGTGGCGGTGCTCTATGTGCTGCCGCTCGTCACGGTGCGCAAGCCGTACTGGAAGAAACTCGAGCACCAGCACGGCAAGTCCCTGCGCGTTTGCCTAGGCCTGCCCAAAAACTGGCAGTGCGCCGCAACGTTGGCCGAGGCAGGAGCGTGGCCACTTGAGCTCCAAGCAGAGCGCAGGGCACTGAATCACATCGACCGGCTTCACCGCGCACCGGACGGCGGCTCGCTGCTGCAACGTATGCGCTCGCACCCGCTCTCTCGAGTGGGCTCGGCGCTGCTCGAGTATGAGCAACTGACACAAGGCCCACCCCCCTACGGCTCCTGCGCGCACTGGCCTGCTGCCTCGGAGGTACAGCGAGATATCGTCGGCATTGCGGGAATGCGAAGCACACCCCTCTGTGCTGTGCAGCAGCTGGCCAGAGCCGTCTTACGCGTGGAGCTTCAGGACCATCTCCTCGTGTACACCGACGGCTCAGTGGCCCGTGACAGCTGCTCCCTTGCAGCGGCGGCTACCATACCCGCCCTGCGACTGCACAGCCAGCAACACGCAACCTTCCTGGGCTCCTCCACCACGGCGGAGTTGATGGGGATCCGGCTCGGGCTGGACCTGCTGCCCACCCTGGGCCCTGCGCCGCCCAGGAGTGGTCTGCTGTGCGACTCCCGCGCCGCCCTCTGCCGCCTGCAATCTAACGGCCGCGGTACCCCACTAGTGCGAGAAATTCGCTCGCGCATCGAGCACATCGCGCAGGGAGGATGTCCCTGCGTGCAAAGTGGGTGCCCGGCACTGCGGCGCTGCGTACACTGCGGCATCGCCGGCAACGAAGAAGCTGACGATCTCGCGACCGCTGCACACCAACTACCTGCTAGAGATCTGCCCTTGCGCTGGACGACTTGCGTGCGGCCATCCACGACCATCTCCGAAAGCAGCACCCCGACCCACGCATTGCAGGAGGTGAGCGCATCGACAGTACCACCGGCTGTCGCGAACTTCCACGGTCACAACGTGCAATGATCCTCCACGCGCGCATTGGTTTGGTGTAGCCCGGGGAACGGCGGTTGCGTCACGGAATCGCAGGCGAGTGATGTGTGTGACGGATGCAGTGCAGTGTAAACACTAGAACACCTGCTCCTTCACTGTGCCGCGTTCGCCGATGCTCGTCGCGATATGCTCGCGGCGTATAGGGCACAGGGCATACTACCAGACTCCATCAAGACGCTATTTGTGGCCGCAGTGCAGTGCGCGCACTCCTGAGCGAACATGGGTCAGCCTCTGTGCATTCCTCAAACACACGGGCTTGACGTCCCGTCTGTTCTCCGTCATGTAGACGCAGTGACCGAACGCTCCGCGAGTTCTACCTTGAACAATTAATAACTGGAAGCCCCACTCCAGTTGTAGCCAGCTCAGTGCTCTGCGCGTGTGCTTTAATTCATCTAAAATGAACTAATCACGCGCACAACCTGGACACATTTCTTAATATGTAAATAGTTTGTACATATCACTTCTCCCCCTGTCCTCTCTTCCTGTCTCCTCACCTTTTTCATTTCATTTCTTCATTCTGCCTGCTATCGTTTATTTCCCCTGCCCCAGCTCAGGTGCTTCAGTATCGATGGCAGATGCCGGGGCTAGCAAAAGTCGTGTCCTTCCGTTTTACTATTATTTTAATAAAACCACAACCACCACCACCATCTAGCTGGGGATCTTTAACGTGCACTGACAGCGCACAGCACAAAGACACCTTAACGTTTTTCCTCCATAAAAACGCGGCGGCTGCGTTTTATCGAGGATAAACGCTAAGACGCCCGTGTGCTGTGCGATGTCAGAGCACGTTAAAGATCCCCAGGTGTTCGAAATTATTCCGGATGCCTCCACTATGGCACCCCTTCTTTTCTTATTTTACTCCGTCCTTTATTCCTTCCTTTACGGCGCGGTTCAGGTGTCCAACGATATATATATGAGACATATTGCGCCACTTCCTTTCCCCCAAAACCAATTATCATTATTATTATTAGCTCGAACGCTCATGATAACACTAATGATTTTTGTCTACACAGTTCGTAAGCAGTCCAAAGCGCCCTCTGTATTTTAGCGGGATAGAGATAAGGAGCTCGTGTCGCAGAAAATCTGTCGTCCCCGTCGTCGGCGTCGTTGACTGTAAGCAAAAAGTGCACGAAGTCAAAAATAGGGGGGCACTTAAGCTCTGTGTTAAGCATATGACGCGGATATCGTAATGCGGTATTTCCGATATACGCACGACGTTATCCTCTACTTGACGTTCATAGATTTCTGGGAGTCCTGATACTCCTCCTGGCACCGTAGTGCAGCGGATAAGTGATGCGGCACTGACCTGGGATAGCAGGTGCTCCCAGCAGTGGACCTCGTGCGGTCAGGGTTGCTCTTCACGAGCAACCAATGATTAAGTGAACCGCCACCTGTCGTGGGGAACAGTTCTTTTAAAAGTTTTTTTGCTTCTGGCCTGAAAAAGGCATGTAATGATGTATTAAAAGAATGCCGAAATAAATAAAAAAAATGGCCAGACTTAGCTTGGTTAAGCCAAGAATGCGTTGCATATTGCGCGGTCCTTTTTTTTGAGGGCGAGGTATTGCTTGGCGGCACTCGCAGCGCCCCTAGCGGGAGGAGCGGGAATCCGGTGGTGGCTGCGGCCGCGCGCGACCGCGCGAGTTGGGGCCCAGCTTTTCCTCCGTGACGTCACGCTCCGGCGCAGCGCCCCTAGCGGGAGGAGCGGGAGTCAGGTGGTGGCTGCGGCCACGCGCGACCGCGCCAGTTGGGGCCCAGCTTTTCCTCCGGCTGTCGTGACGTCACGTCACGTGGTTGCGCTAAAGGTCAATGGTGGCTGCCCGGCCGCGCCCAAGGGCTGAACTGAGTGATTGCAATATGCAACGCATAAAAGACTTGGCTGTGGTTTAGCTCTGGTTATCCCTAGTTGAAATGCAAAAACATCGTTTCCACGGCACGTACTCTACGCAGCGTCTCATTTCAACGCTCTAGAGAACTCAAACAGGTCTCTTCCGCAGTTGGAGTCACTCCGGGACGTGGCACGACTTCTACCCGCACCTTCGTTACGACGCTTCTCGAGTCGCGCGGCGCGTTCTTCTGCCGTCTCATGAGTGCGTTGTCTTTTCCTCGCTTCTTTCTGTCGTTGTTGCGTGTCTCGCGCTCTCCATAAAGACTACAGTACACAGTAGTTGTTGTTACTCTTGTTGCTGCTAGGAAGAAAGAAAAGGAAAGTGGACGGTCCTGCCTTCTGGCTCAAACCGAGCCACGCTCGGTGCCGCGTGTTGAAAATAAGAGGCGAAGAGCATGTATATTTACTCCCTCCGGGAGGCGACACCTCCTCTCTCATTACCTGAGCGGAGCACTTCTGGTGAAGCGAGCGGCGTCAGCAGCGGCGTCCACGGGTGCGCCATCTGTTGGATCGGTTTAGTGTTGCTAAACGGCGGCTCAAGGTCGTCGTCGGCCACGGCATACGGCTGAAGAGCACGACACGCCGAAATGGCTCGCTTCCTGCCGTACTAAAGCTTCCGCTTTAAAAAACTTCGCTGATCTAATGAATTCAGTGAGTGAAGGATGATGTGGTCCCTGCGTCCAAGGGGTACATGAATTAGGATTGTGCGGCGGGAGACACGCTGGCGCCCGGTTCCAAATTCTCGTCGAATTCAGCGCTGGGCAAACAGCAGGTAGCGAATATAGTCCCCAGTACCGGCATTTGAGTGCAGTTCGCTCCCTTTCCAGTGGGCACATTGTGGTGACACCGGCAAGATACGTGACGAAGGTGGCTCACCTGCCTTCAGTGCTCTCTGGGCACAAACTGCCATAGCCATGCTTGTAATTTTTGCTGGCAACACCGACAGTGGATTTTCTGGCGAAGGGGGCATTTAACGCGACAGCGTTAAAAGCCTAAAAAAAAACAACCTAGGTGGCAGGTGGTCACCTAGGTCACGCAACCTTCAGGGGCGTCGTACGATCATTTCGGAGCGGCTTCCGCCAGGCCCGCTTCGCGAGCGGGCCGCCCGTTTTCTGCGTCCAGGTGGACGTGGGGCGAAAACGAGTTGTACGATCACTTTCGCGCTTGCGAGCGAGGCGGATGATCTCAGCATTCCGATTGGCACGCCCGGCAGTACCTGTCGTCTAATCGCGTTCGGCGGAACGAGCTTCCATGCTTGTAACAAAACACGCCGATATCTTGCAGTAGAAAATGGCCGCATTAGTTGCGGCGTGCTCGAAACATCCGTTGCGTCAACTTTTTTTTTTTGGCTGCGGGATTTTTGGCGAAGGTACTATCGTGGTCGTCTGTGAAATGATATGGATCTCGGTGCGGCTGACACCAATGGCCGCGAACCAATTCGTAAAAAAACTTCAGTTGCAACATCACAGAAGAGCCTGATCATCTGAAGCGATGCTGTGGGAAACGACATGTGGACAATATATATCCAAGAGATCGAAAAACGCTTCACATCGCTATCGCGAACTTCTATCGCGATCCTTCGATCGCTATGTTTCCACAGTGGTCGACGATTTGCCAAAATAACAGAGGGCTGCCCCCTCTGAAAGTAACGCTACCCTCACGATTTCAGAACAACGACGTGATTCTTATTGGGAATTCTCGATCGGGTAAGGCAACAGTACAGGCTGCTATCAACCATCGGTAATTATGAGCGGGATAATCATAATTTTCGAAGTTTAGGTAACATACTTAAAATTATATTCAGTTATTCAAAATTGCACACTGCGCTGTTTTTGCACTGCTGAAAGAGAAAAAAAATAATCGCACTTGCAGCTTTTTCTAAGCATTCGCACAGTTGTTGTCACTTTAATATGTAAACAACCTCCCCCAACTACCTATAGCCAGCTGACTGTTAAGGCAAATAACATGCTTATCTATTCAATATATAAGTTGTGTGTGTGTGAGTAGGAATTGCGCATGCGTTAATATATATATAATTGGTTTTGGGGGGAAAGGAAATGGCGCAGTATCTGTCTCATATATCGTTGGACACCTGAACCGCGCCGTAAGAGAAGGGATAAAGGAGGGAGTGAAAGAAGAAAGGAAGAAAGAGGTGCCGTTGTGGAGGACTCCGGAATAATTTCGACCGCTTGGGGATCTTTAACGTGCACTGACATCGCACAGCACACGGGCGCCTTAGCGTTTTTCCTCCATAGAAACGCAGCCCCCGCGGTCGGGTTCGAACCCGGGAACTCCGGATCAGTAGTCGAGCGCCCTAACCACTGAGCCACCGCGGCGAAAATTCACATTTTAGCACACTGCTCTCAAACACAATTGCAAATGCACATGAGAAATTATGTCTTTTCCAGCTATTTCGAATAGGTAAAATGAGTTGTAATGAAAGCAGTTCTGCATTTTACAGGACAGTGTTAATGCAACAATAGTGACTTCTTTTTGTTGTGTTTTCAGTTCATTATTAAAACCGAAGTAGAATTAGCATTGTGTGGCTGCAAAGGGGCTTAGACATGCATCACCTGGCTATAGTGCAAGGCTTTGTTCTCCACAGTGACAGCGGGCCGTCAGGTAGACCACGCACGGTTCGTTTGATGAACGCGCTGTGGCGTCATGCGAGATGGCGCCACGAGCGTGCAAAGCGTAGTAATCATCTCGCATATCTCGGCTGACACCCGAACAGCACCGTAAAGGAAAGACTAATGGATGGAGGGAAGCATTTTTTTGAACATATGGCTCATATTAAATTATCACGTGACACACTTAACGCGAAGCTTAAGTGGTGGTGGTAGTGTTTTTTATTAGACTAATAATAAAAAGGAAGGAAAATTACCACGTGACCCACTTAACGTGAAGCTTAAGTGTCCCCTTCGAATTTTGACAGCGAAAGCTTTAGTACTCCTCTCCGGAGCTTCTTCGCCGAGTGGGCCGTGTGCGCGTGTTCGACCTCTAACCGAAGAGAAACCGCGTGACAGCAATGACGTCACTCAGCCGCCGCCGAAACCGAGCGCTCGCCGTCGGCGTTCATTGTGTTCATCGGCGTTGGCGTGAACAACGTTCCAGGCTGCGATGATTTTGAGGAAGGCAAGGGCGCATAACTGGCTCCCTGTGTCAGTGAACGCCTCAGTCGCGCTTTGAGGCGAGTGGTCGTGGTGAGACAGAGATGTGGGCTGCATGCATTAGCGCTGGCAACTTTGCGGCAGAGAGACGTCGCTGCAGCTATAAGCCGCTGCGTTCGTTGGGCGACCAACCTCTCGCAGTCGGCCATTAATTTAAGTGCCGCCTCCCAAGGTGGCAGCGTGGGGGCGCTGCCTAGCCAGTGAACGGAACGCACCTAACCTTACACACGCAAAGCCGCGTCTACTCGCCCGCTACACCACAACTTTCACTCTTTAACGAGGTTCAGGAATAGTTAAACCGAAGCCGATTTGTTGCATAAATCCTCCGCTGCACTGCTTAATAAGTAGCAGCCAACGCCGGAGGAGGTGGCTGGACAAGACCTAAGCAGTTTAGGCATTTAATGCTTACTGTGTGGCCCCAGAAATGCGGTCGCCCCCACTACCTTACACTCTATTTCGAAAGCCCGAGTGGATCTCATCCGCTCAAAAAAACCGAGAGTGGCCTGCATTTGACTTCTACTGCATGATAGGCGGCTCGGCGTTTTTCGCAGCTCTGCAACGGCCACGTCTGAATGGTGTTCACCGAGAATTAGTGGTATGATGACTATTGATGATACTGATGATTGATCAATCAGACGGACAGTAATAAAGACCACAAAGCCGTAAACTCCAAAATGAAACAGCCCCATAGCATCGTAATGCAGGATGATGACACAAGTATACAGTATCATTAGCATTTATTAGTGTATAAGAAAATTAGCGTAGCAGCTTCAGTGTATTCCACGACAGCGGCAACATATGCCCAGAGTGACGGCTGGGGAGTGTTGGCAGTTGCACAGTTTTAGGGACAGATGAAATCACTGAGTAACACCCGAAATGGCTCGTTCACTTGGTGAGGGGCCTTCTTGCTGAATAAAACGATTTCGTGAAGCATAATAATTTAATTTATCCATTACTTTAACCGCCACCTGGCAAGGTGGGCGCGCTGCCTATCCAGTGTGCGGAAGGCACTCAACATAAGAGGCCAAGCGTCGTCTACTTACCCGATACACCATACCTATCGCTCTCTAACCAGGTTCAGCAGTACCTAATATTTTCCAAGGCGCGGTGCCGACTACTCCTGCTACTACAACGACGCCGACGGGTTTTCGATCAAACGAGCTGTATACGATGTCGCAAGGCTGGATTAAGAAAAATGAAACCCTGGGCTAATGCGCATGCAGGCCCCCTTTCTTCACACAGAACCCCCCTCCCTCCTGTCGCGTGCTGCGCTACTGGAAATAATTAAGCCATGTTTCAAAATTAAAACAAAAAACAAAGTGCGATTAACGGGATTATTATTACTGTTATTACTATAAGCAAGACCACAAAATTTCCTTGAACCGCCTGCTGTTGTAAACACCTTGCCCTTATGTTCACTTTGTGATTAATCAGCATTCTGATTTCATTAAAAGCTAGGCTTTAAGGAAAAGTTTAGTGCACTCAAGACGAACGAGAACGTAGAAAAGACAACACAGCTGAGATGTCGATCCTTCTGAAACTATGTTTTGCTTGCATCACTAAGTTTTATCCCGTGAGGAGACGCACAGTTGTATCCAAACAATCCTTATTAAATTTCAAGCATGAGATTGCAGAATCGTTATACACGTTACTCTATACATAGGCCACAGATAATATACATTACCTAAAACAATACAAACACCATAAAAATGCAGTAGAATACAGGTAAAAATTATCGACTGTAATAAAAATATTAATTTTAAACATTTTCGTTAAAGGTAAGACAAGCAAGGACGACACAAAACAAACGTGGCACTATCAAAAACAACAAAAATACAGCTGTTGATAAGGAGGTTGAATATCAGAAGAACAAGATACAAACAACGTATATTTGCATATCTTGAATTACACTGCTCAGCGTTTCATTGGCAACGTGGAGGCTGGGAGGCGACGCAACGAACTTATTGGAACTATTCATGCATAGCGCGAACAGTCCTCTTTTAAAATGGCACCTTTCGCGCCTTCGCATTGACGAAATCAGATATAGTCTGTTCGAAGGATAGATAGCGGAGGAAGCCACTTTCAATGGACATGATAGCAAATAAGTTCACCTTGTCGTCAAGGAGGCTCGAACGAAGGCGATTTTTTATCAACGACAGCTTGGAAAACGATCGTTCTGTCTCACAGATTGCCACATGTATGCTTAAGTACATTCGCAGAGCAATAGAAAGGTTCGGAAACACATCAATATTCATTATTTTATGCAGAAAGTTCACTATTCCCAGGAGACTCGTGCCCTGGCACACTGAGTTGTGCAGAAAGTTCGCAAACTGAACGATTTCATCGGAAAGCGTTGGCTCCAAATCAATTTTGTAGGTTTTAGCCAACTTCTCAGCCTGCTGTGCCATAGAGGCCTCAATCCCAGTTTCTGTCAGCAATTTAAGAATCCGAACCTTTCACACAGCTCAGTGCAGGAAGCCTTTCGCACTCGCAAAGCAGAGCCTAGACTGTCAAGTAAAAAATTGTAGGTCTCTACGCTAAACATTTTTCTACCTTGTAGCGCACTATCGCTTATTCCGTCCGGGTGCTTATACAAGACAATGCGTTTGCCCTCATCCTGATAACATTGATTAGTACTTAGCGTGCATGCTCTATCTTCGAAGGTATCAAAAGAAGGTTGCACAGAATTAACAAATCATTCTAGAGAGCTCAGCAGGTCTACAGCAGTTGAAATGTCTAGGCCCGGTTTCTGTGCCACGCTCATTTTCTCAAAACGCTCCAAGATTTCACTCCAAAAAATCACTTTAAAGGCAGTCTCTAGTTTTCTCATTTTCTTGAAGAGAGAGTGCGCTTCGTTCCTAGTGTCACTGTTTTCTTCCTCTTTCTTTAATATAGCTGCAAGGCAGCTCAGGATACACTGAAATTTTTCAAAATGGCCTTACTTGATCCAGCGTGTCTTGACCACCTGGTCTCAGAGAGACTTTTGAAAACAAGCTGCTGGCCAGTTCCGCCCTTGCTGTCCAAAAGATGCCTCCATCGCTTAGTCGAGGCAGCAAACACATACAGTCTCTGAAGCGCAGAGAAAACTTGACTGCCTCAAGGCAACTGTCAAGGCTACACGCGTCATCTAAGTTCAGTGAATGACCAGCAAACGGGACATAGACTGCCCATTCGTTCAGGTGTTTGATTTGAGTTTCCAGTCCTTTATATTTTCCTGACATATTATTAGCATTATCTTAAGCTTGGCCCCTACAATCATCAATTGAGATGCCATTGGACGTCAAGAGGGACATCACAGTTTCGCAAAGATACAAGCCGGTATGCGATTAAATTAGAACCAATCCAAGATAGCGTTCGTGCACTTTCCCATTTAAATAGTAACGTAAATCAACTGACACTTGATCAACGTGAGTAAGGGCTGCAGTCTAATCAAAAATTAATGAGAAGTATTTTCCGCGTTTCTCTTTGTGAACGAGACGTTCCTTGATAGCATTTGCCATATGCTCGATAAATTCATCACAAATGGGTTTTGCAAAAATGATGGGTGACCTTTTCCTTCGTTCCCGTAGCGTTTGATTTGCTTCTCTAGAAAGGAATCAAAATTGGCAATGGCCTCAAGCACTCCCATAGTTGCCACTTCTCGGTGAACCAAAAATCTCTTCACTTCCCTTAAACGCTAGATTGCGCTCAGCTAGAAGCCTAATTGCAAGAACTACGCGCTTCAACACCTCTGTCTAGTAAGCGGTCTCAGTGACAAGATGCTTAACCATCTCCTTGTCAGTTGTGCTGCTCGAGGTAGAGCGGGCGAGCCATGCTGCCATGCAGTTCCGTTCCTCGACGCTATTTTCATGTGCGCAATCCTTTTCTTCTGATCTTTTCCAATCAGGAAAGCCGTGAGTTGGGAAAGCGCTGGGGTTGCTTGAAATTGAAAATAGTTTCCACAAGAAACAGTAAACGGAACCTTTGGACTCCGAGTACTCTAACCAGTGTCGCTCGTAAGCATCCTCAGTTACAGCCTTTCGCACGGAAAGATGAGGTGACATATAGCGTTTGTGACTTTTGTATTGCCTACGGAAGACGGAAAACTTTCTGCCTGATTCTGAGAACATAATGGCCTTTTCTCAAGGCATATACACCGAAAGCGGTCAGTAATAACATCCGGCCACTGAGCAAGGTCACTTCGGAGAATCTCGCAACGTACCTCTTGCTGCGGGGGTGTCTGTACTTCTCTGTTGCTCCAACGAAAAGCCGTTTCATTCGTCCTCTCAACCCACACTTTGTGGGTGGCAACATGATTATTTGAAGAAAACCTAACAAGAAACAAGTGAGTAGGTTCTTGGAGTGCAGTTTTCTGGCGCTCCTCAGTAGAAGGAGGCTCATCGGGGAGGTTTGGCACCTGTTGATCAGCAGTATTAGAAATCGGGCGTGGCGGACCGGACACCTGGAACTCCGTGGCAGGGGCCCGGGCGAGTAGCATTGACGTTGCTGACGCAGGAAGAGGACAGGGCTCGGTTAGCGGCGGTTGCTCACAAATATGGACGACCGAGGTTGGCACTGTTTTCACAGGATCGAGACAACCAAGATGAATCAAACCTTGCTTCCTGCCAGAGAACCGTGGTGATGGGGTTGGCAAGTCCTCCACAGAAGCACATTCGGAACTATTGGGAGTTTGACACGGACCTGGGTAGAGCGATCGTACTGCTCCGCGGAAGCTGCATTCAGTAGGTACTTTGACATCTTTGGTAGCTTCTTTTCACGCTATTCTCTTTCTAACTTCGCCTTTCGTTTAGGCGCACCACTTTGATGCTCCCGATTGAGCATTTTAGCATAAATGGATCCTAATTGTTCACAGCACCGGGCTATTTGTCAGCCCGACGCGACCGGAGGTGTCCAACGGTAGCCGTCCCGATCACTGGCGCACGCTGCCTGGATGGTCCATGGTTAGCCGAGTGGTGCGTCCCCCGGGAGCTCCTCAGCGGGCGGGTTTATGCAAGCTCAACCGGCGGCTCAGGGCTGAATCGCAGCCCGCGACCAACTTCCTTTCATATACGTGCGCCGCGTACTTCTGTTACTAGCGCCAAAGCAGGCGTTCACACACGCATAGAGTTCCTTGTATAAATTCCTCCTTCTCTTTACAAACTCACTCCTTTTCCCGTTCCGGTCCCGTCTTCCTATTGGCTAGGGGCAATCGCATGTTCTGGGAGGTTCTAGATTTTTCGTTTGCCCCGACGACGCCGAGTGCGAGAACGAAGGGTAGAGGGCGATTCCTAGCGCGGGCGAAGTTACGCGCCCTCCGTCGCCTCGGATCATCATTTTCTACTTCTTTCTGGAAAGCTCGGCGGCCAGTGTGAAATACTTTTCCCGTCGATCGCGCGCGAGGGTGCGCAGCCACTTGGCAGGAATGGGCCCTGGAGCTGTACAGGCCTTTGTGTTCAGCTAGCTAGCTTCCTCCATTTTTCCGCAACACTAGCCCAAACAGTGAGCATTCCATGCCCCACGGCACGCGGACACAAGCACGTGTGACGTCTTATTTCCTTTCATGCCTAGGCTTCGTTATCAGACTCATCATCATCTGCTGTCAGACACATTCTCCCTCGCCCAAATTACATCACGGCAATGAAAAGTCGAATAAGAGGCGCTGTTGGGTACGGCAACACATTCTTTCTATGCGAAGAATAGCGGCGGAATTATTTGAGAGGCGGAAGGTGCGGTGGTGGTGACGAGGGGCAAGGGAGATTTAGGTCCTAATCCCACATTACATGTTCAAGGTATTTTCCCCTTACCCCCACTCTCCAGACAACACTGGACATATATTAGTGTGGGCAAAGAAAAAGAGACAGCACTGGACAGACGGACTGACAGGAAACCACGATAGCTGTTCCAAGCGAACGCACCTCGCTTCGCAAGAAAGAGGGCCCCGGAGGAGTGGCGCCGTCATCCCCTTTTTCCACCTCGACAGGCTCTCCCGAAATGACCAGGCTAAACGCATGCTGTTACATTAGGGTGGGGCCTCGTCTGCTTGTTCTGGTTCTCTCGCTTCATACTTGTCCCTCGAAGTTCCGTTGCCCATAGTTCCATATAACAAGCAGGTTATAATAAATGGGCCCCCTTCTCCAACTCTCCGAGGTGAGGCCCCGGGCTGCACCCCCCTTAGCTTCCCGCACCCCCTTAATCCAGCGCTGCACTGTCGGTTAAAACATAAAATGAAAATTAAGGAAGGAGACAAGTGCAATCCTATAATTGTGAAGCGAAAAGCTTCACTACGCTATTCAACACCGCGCCTCGTGCGAGCCGGCGTATGTCGGAGCACGAGTGACTTCACGCACGGCGCATGCGGCCGCCGAACCATAGATTCGCGGTCGAGAGACGCAAAGGTTATCTTAGGATTAGACTTTAAAACAGCCTTTGATAATGTCAAGCACGAGGCAATCCTAGCAGAACTGCAGGAATTAGGTGTAGGCTGTACAACTTACAACTACATAAAAGACTTCCTGTCTGATAGGACAGCGCGTATAAAATATCAGGACATAGAATCAGAGGAAATCACGTTGGGAAGCAGAGGTACCCCCCAAGGCTCTGTACTATCCCCGCTCCTCTTTAACCTAGCAATGAGAGGTCTCCCCACGAGACTCAAAGAGATAGAAAATCTAAACTTCAGCATGTATGCGGACGATATAAACGTTTGGATTAACCAGGGTAGCGACGCTGACATCGAGAGCAAGCTGCAGGAAGCCACGAATATAGTGGTGGACAACGCAGCAGCTAGGGGGCTCTCGTGCTCACCAGAGAAGTCAGAGCTCCTAGTGTAATAGAATGGAAAGTTGGGCGAGTTGGTATGCGTTCATTTTGGGTGGAAAAAAACAGCGCGGTGTGGTTTCCTTCTTCTTTGTCTTCCGTTCCTTTCGCGCTGTTTTTTTTCACCCAAAATGAACTCCTAGTTTACAACCCTAAATCTATGAGACTTGAACAAAGCAATGACTTTAACATCACAGTCGAAGGTAAACCGGTCCCCAAGGTAGACAAGATCAGGATTCTTGGTCTACATATCCAAAGCAATGGATATAATGATGCGACTATAATGAAGCTGGAAGGCTATGCGGCACAGGTCATAGGAATATTTGGGAAAATAGCCCTCAAGGGTAGAGGGCTTAAAGAGAGAAGCCTAATTAAGCTGGTGCAGGCCTACGTTGTTAGCCGTCTGAGCTACGCCACACCATACCTTAATATACGGGCCTCGGAACGAGACAAACTAGATTCGATAATCAGGAGATGCTACAAGCGAGCACTCGGTATACCCATAAGCACTTCAACCGAAAGACTCTTAGGAATGGGAGTTCACAACACATGGAGGGAAATCGCCGAGGCTGTTAAAACAGCCCAGCTGGAAAGACTTAGCCAATCGAGCACAGGTAGGGCTATCCTAACAATGGTAGGACTACAAATAGACAGGGGTATGCAAAAGAAGCAGGACATCCCAAGAATAGTTAGAGAACAACTTAGGGTGGATCCTCTCTCTAGGAATATGCGCCCCACCTTTCACAAGGAAAGGAGGGAGAAGAGAGCTGAGGCGCTAGTCAGGCGCTTCAGCGAGGCAAACGAGAAAACAGTAGCATGCACGGACGCGGCGAGTGGCAAGCTGGGAGCGGCGGTAGCCTCGGTGGTGAATGGCCGGGGTGTGGCAGTCTCATCAGCAACCATACGCAGCCGCAATCCGGACTCAGCAGAAGCTGCTTGAGTAGGGACAGAAGCAAAATTCATAGCGACAGCAAAACGGCCATATAAAACTATGGTCGAAGTAGGATTGCACGAGAAGCGGTGCGGATACTAACAGGAGGAAAGATAGACAGGAAAATTAGCCTCGTATGGGCACCAGCTCACACGTCAGTTCCAAGCAATGAGGCGGCACACGCTCTGGGTCGAGATCTCTACTTCCGAGCCGGAGCAGAACCGCCCGACTGCAAAGAACTAGACGAGAGACTGCAGAATTACACGGAAATAAATGAAAACTACCGATTACAAAATAGACTAGTCCCTCCACCGGACAGAGAGCTCAGAAACAAAGAGACGACGATCTGGCGCAGATTACAGGCAGGAAATTACATTAATCCGGTCTGGGCATCGCACGTCCTCAAAGACGAAGATATAAATGATAAGTGCAAAAAATTGGAGAGAGGGGGACCCTCTATCACGTAATTTGGGAATGTGTAGACTTCCCAGGGGATAACGAAGGAATTGATAGTAGAGAAGCCTGGGAGACCCTTCTGCGGAGCACGGACTCCGTCAAGCAGAAGCAAGCCATTCATCTGGTGGTGGAGGCCGCGACGAGCCAGCAACCCATTGCCTGCCTTTAATCGCGGGCGTCCCGGCTCCTACCCTCTAGGCCTGCGTGCCGGGGGTAGGGAGTAGGGGGCCTCCCTTTTGATGGAAATAAAGGTTTTTGGAATGGAGCTGGCCGCCGCCGACTCCGTCGCCTGAGCTTTCGCCGCTGCCGCACGTGTTTCTTTCTTTTTTGCCATCCTTCTTTACCTCTTCCTTTACGGCGCGGCTCGTGTGTCCACCGAGATATGCGAGACGGTTACTGTGCTTTTTTCTTCCATCATATACAAAAAAAATGGCTGAAGTCTTAGCTTGGTTAAGCCTGGAAGATTACGAAAGCAATACCCTTGGCTGCACCTTGGTTCGGCTGATGGTGTGGACATGGTTCCCCTTGGTTAAACTTACGGCTATACATTGTTATGATTGGTTTCTGCCCAACCAAGCGAGCGCCCACACTTGGTCCAAGCGAGCGCCCTCTCTCGGTAGGTCTCTCGGTTCGCCTTCGTCAAAGCGAGCGCCCTCTCTAGGTAGCGCCGCAGCAGCGGCGCGCAAGGCTTCGCCTCCACCATCGATGCCGCGAGCTGGGGCCTCGTCTCTCGGTCTGGCGTGGCGTAACACCAGCGAGCGCCCTCTCTCGGTAGCGCCGCAGCAGCGGCGCGCAAGGCTTCGCCTCCACCATCGATGCCGCGAGCTGGGGCCCCGTCTCTCGGTCTGCGTGACATCACACGGTCACGTGACGCGCAGCTGTGTAACGAGGCGCGACGACCACCGATGGGCCGAAAGTGCAAGCAGTATTGCTTCCGCAATAAAAAACAAGTGATCCGATGGCGTTCATAGAGTTCATTGGCATTTACAACTTCGCAAAGGCCGTTCAGTTTCACGAAAGGGGCCAGTGGAGACCTCAATCTCGCTTTCATGTACGTGGCCTTGGTGTACAACCTAATAATACAAATCATTGATTTTTGGGGAAAGGAAATGGTGCAGTATCTGTCTCATCTATCGTTGGACACCTGAACCGCGCCTTAAGGGAAGGGATAAAGGAGGGACTGAAAGAAGAAAGGAAGAAAGACGTGCCGTAGAGGTGGGCTCCGGAATAATTTTCTAAAAGCCTGCTTTGATTGCGTTCCGCACACTGGATAGGCAGTGCGCCTTCCCTGCCACCCTGGGAGGTGGCATGCAGTTGATTGATCGCGAAAGATTGATCATCAAATGAAAGCTCCGGCCTAGCTATTGCTGCAATGCCGCATGTCAGCCACAACGCTGTCAGCGCTAATGCATTCAGGCCCCATCTCTTATCTCCCCACCGCCACATGTATCAAAGCACGAATGAGGCGTCCGCATACCAAGGGAGGTGCCCTTCCTTGGCTCAAAGCCATCGCCGTCTAGAACATTGCGATGGTAAGCCGGGCGAATTGGTGGTACATAAGGGAAAATAGCGCAAAAGACAGGGACAAGTGAAGACATTGCCAACGCCAATTAACACAATGAACGCCAACAGCTTTCGCTTTGTATATCCTGGATTAGCTGAATCCAAGTTATAAATAAAAAATAAAGTTATCCTTACACCTTATTGCGGAAGGAAGCGCGCACTGAGTTCACGTTGGATTCTTGTACGGGTGCGTCTAAAATCTGAAACCAGTTAGGAACATCATCTGCTCTGACTGCATCTAGAGCCGGTTGACTCAACGCATGCTACCATATCTATTCGTATTTAGCGCTGGAATTAGTGAAGGCTTGCCTGTCATAATTAGGTTATGCATTTATTGCGGCTTTGTAAAAGCCATTGTTGCTTGCACTACTGGCAGTCCTCTTATAGCATTGCGTAATATCTTTATTAGAAGACTCCAATTCAGCCGCAAACCAACATTACGGCTGTTATGCGATTGGTGTGGCGGCATCCACGTAAATTTACCGTATTGCGGTTGCCTACAGATTGAAAATTGTTTTCTGAGCAAAGGAAGTGGCGCAGTAACTGTCTCACCCATCTCGGTGGACACCCGAATCGCGACGCAAGGGCAGAGGTAGAGGAGAGAGGGAAGAAAACAGGAAAGGGGGGTTGCCATAGCGATGGTGGTGTAGTGAAGGTGCGGGTGCCTTCCGTAGTAACGCTAAGCTATGATACACCGATATGAAATCAGTAAGCAGAGTATGAGAAATCTATTAAAAAAATAACTGCACCTTAACTACTGCTGATAGGATAGGATAACTTTATTCAGCTATGAAGTAAGTGCTTTTATGCGGTTGAGGTGAGCTCATCTCCGCAACGGTCGGTTGCCCCTATTCCAGCGCTCCGCTGTATGCTGCCGTCAGCTAAGCTCGCCGTACAAGACCGATCTGGTCATTGCGGCCGTCGCTGGAGAGCATACCATCCCTTTGTTTCGCACTTGGGTTTGGTATAGCGGGAACGACGTCAACTTTTTGAGATGCTCATGTTATGTGATATAGCGTAGGTTTTTCATGGCACCACCGATATTTGTTTTCGTAAAGTGTGGGCGCATTTTACTTACTGTGTTTTGGTTTGGATATGACCCCATTTGTAGTTGTCTCCATATAACAGAATCTTCTTTGTTTAAGGATTTGTGCGGTGATGTGTACCGCATCCTGCTGATCGTGTAGTTGTTAAGTATGGCCGAGTATTCCTGAGGTACTGGCAGGGACTTCTCAAGGTCGTTGACGTTGTATGCTCGGTAGTTGATATATCCTCGAGCTATCCTGTCCGCTGTCGAGCTATCCCACCCTGTGCGCCCTGTTACCCTGATGTTTCATCGGTTCTACATCTGTCTGTTGTGACTTGCAGTCTGCAGAGCTACTGCTGATGCTACTGCATTATCTGGTTAAAAAGAGCGAAAGCTGTGGTGCATTGGGCAAGTAGACGTGTCTTGGCATGTGTAACGTTGCGTGCGTTCCGCAAACTGGATAGGCAGCGCGCAGAGGCTGCGTCCCTTGCAGATGGCAGTTAAAGGTTCTTCGCGAGCGGTTGGTCACCGAATTAAAGCTGCGGCCTATTTTACCGCCCTCTTCCAGCGAATATAAAGGTCTACTGCTCCAAGACTATACGGTGGACCACATGTGGCGAGGCCTGTAGCCACACTTTACCTCTGGCTGACTTGAAGGTTAACCGGCAACGCACGGGGAAAGCGGCTTTACTTAGCGAAGTGCAGCTTTCGTTTCAAAAACTACCAATGGGCACAAGTCTGGTTACTTGCTATGAATGCAAAATAATTGGGCACTACTTCGGTCTCCGTTGGTGCGTTTGTGGCTTGTGCGTTTGTGTAACAGTTTGCGTTGGTCACCAAACTGCACACCACTCGGAGCTCCCTGGGTTCATGCCCATATATGCAGAATTTGTCATTTTCTAACCCGCCGCGGTGGCTCAGTGGTTAGGACGCTCGGCTACTGATCCGGAGTCACCCGGCTTCGAGCCCGACCATGGCGGACATATTTTGACGGAGGCGAAACGCTTGGGCGCCCGTGTGCTGTGCGATGCCAGTGAACGTTAATCATCCACGTGTGGTGGAAATTATTCCACAGACCTCAACTACGGCACCCCGTTCTTCTTTTCTTCTGCCTCTCCCTCCTTTATACCTTCCCGCGGCGTGGTTCAGGCGTCCGCCGATATGTGAGACAGACACTGCGCCATTTCCTTTCCCCGAAAACCAATTTTATTTCACCGCACGTAAGCAGACTAAAGCGCCCTGTGAATTTTAGCGGGATAGCGTTATGGAGCTCGTAGCGCAGAAAATCATTCGTCGCCGTGCGGTGCAGTGCGGACGTCCGTTGCATGGGCTCCGCAGGTTTTGACCAACCCGGACCTTATCGACCCACTGGGCCTCCAAAATTTTGGTTGGAGCTTAAAGATTACCAGAAGCGGACCACTTGGACACCAAATTCAAGACGGTGGGACCATTTTTCTGTTTTTTGCTGGACTTTGAATTTGCCACGTGGTCGGGTGAGCGCTAAGCCTCGTTAGGCCTAGCACGGCTACGGGCGCTCGCGGGCCTCGCTCCCAGGGATGATGCAGCCTGGAACGGACCCCCGCCTGGACAACCGACCTGATTTTACACGGACAAAGGACGGATAACCCAGGGACTTCATAGACGCTCAAGCCATGGAGGATGATTACCTCGACGCTGCCGAACCCGAACTTCTAGCGTGCAGGGGCAACGAGGAGGCCGCCCTGCAATACCCACAACGCCCATCTCAACGCGAAGATAACAAAAACTGGGAATTAGCCATGACTAGACGCCAGAAGAAACGCCAGAGAGAAAATGGACGGAAAAACCCCGGCAATTTTCCCCCGTCCGCTCAAGGTGACCTAGGTAGAAAGGAAAAACCCGGCCAACGCTCCGATAAAAGCTGACACGCCAGCTGCGACGAAGCAGTACGAGAGTGAGACGATGCGGCGGCCAAGACAGAGGCTGGTTCCGCTCCCGATAGGAGGCTTCAAGATAATTTTGAGACCGGATGGACTCATTGTGAGATCGCTGGAAACCCACCATGTAGCCCGGGCCGTTGTGGCAGCAACTAACTCGAAATGCAAAGATGAAGACTTGATTATCAGACTTCGCAACGGCTCGAACATCATTATTGAAAGCACGGATAACGAGGAGGCGGCCCAATACGGGAGACGCGTCACCCCTCCCACTTTCGGGGAACGCACCCATGAAGCAAAACACTTACGTAGCAGTCCCCGAGGACCACCAACCAGGGGTAATTCACGGAGTAGAACACGGAACATCGCCGGATGAACGCAAGACCAACTTACGGGTGCGGACTCAAGGAGTCAAGATCCACAGCGCCCGCATGCTGGGAAAGTCAAAATCGGCCGTCATCACCTTCGACGGCCCTATAACCCCAAAACAACTCCTATACTACGGAGGAGAGATGTGGTGCTACGCGTACCGCCCGACGCGGCAGATTTGCTACATCTGCTGCCAGAAAGAACATCGATCAGACGTTTGTCCGAACCCACAGACCCAGGCCTGCAAACTATGCGGTACGCAGAATCCGGCAGAAGGACACCATTGAACACTCAAGTGCCTGCTTTGCAAGGGCGATCACGCAACCGGCACGAAAGATTGCAAGCTGCGACTCAAGACGGCCGGAGATCTGCGAGGGCGACCTCTGCAGAAAGGCCAGCGGCAGATCCGGAGCCGGAGCCGAAGGCGACGCCTCAGATGGTTCAACTCGGAGGGCGACAGGAGCCGATCCCAGAGCCACAACGGGGCCGGGTACGAGGACCAGTCGCGGAGCCGAAGCAGGGGCCGGAGCCAAGAACGGAGTCGAGGCCATGGCGGACCCAGGGACGGGTCTTTCCCACCCCTGGGGAAGCATAACGGAGGCCAGGGGCAGCAACAACAGATAAAAGGCGGAGTCAAGGTGAGCTGAGGAGCAGGCCCTCTCAAATCATTGTTTCCGCACTTTGGTCAAAACAACCAAACAAACAACGAAAATGAACTAGCTGAGGAGAATAGAGCACTCAAAAAAGAACTTGAGCTCTGCCGAGAAGAAACGTGGCAGCTAAAAAAAGAGAATAGACGACCTCCTAAGGGAAATGCAGTTACAGAGGCAAGGCGGGAGCTCGCCGGGGCGAACGCTGAGCCCACCAGTAGAGCAGACCACACAACAATCAGAGCAAGAAAGTCTTAGAAACGAACTAAAAAGCATCATGCATACAATGCAGAATCAAATGTTACAAATTCAACAGAAAATAGCGTTGCAAAACCACAACTTCCGCAGTTACGTCAAAAACCAACACACTCAGAGAACCACTAATGACGCCAGAGAGAGGCTCTTTAACGAGAGAAGATTCGGACCAGAAAGCCAAAGTAACAACAACAGCACCAATACATCATGGCAGGACAAAACAAACTAGAAATATGGCAGGGAAACTGTAGGGTATACCGACGAAAGCAGGGACTCCTACAGCAGTGCATAAACACTAGAGACACAGCACCAGACATGGTTATGTTACAAGAAACTAATACAACACCCACCTTAAAAGGATACACGTGGCAGGAGAGCGGACGCACAGCAAGCCTCATTAGAAACAAGGTAGTCACCATAGCACAAAAAGGAATTGAGCACACGAAAATCGAACAAATAAGAACCGAGATCATACCGAAAAAGAAGCACAAAGCTAGAAGCACATTTATAGTCAATCTATACAGTCCCCCAGGCAGAAAGACAGTGACTTCGGCAAACTCTTTGCAGAAGCAAACAGGCTAACCAAGTCAAACAACCTAATAATTGCGGGGGATTTCTCTGCTAAATGCCAGTGGTGGGGATACCAGAAAATCGAAAAGAAGGGGCAGGAAATGTGCGTTCCGGCAGGCAGAAAACATAGGCTGCGACCTCTTAACGGACGAAAATCAGCCAACGCGCCAGGGTAATACCGTTAGCCCAGTCACATGCCCACATCTAACATTTGTTAAAGGAGCAAAGCAGGCCGAGTGGGAGAGCCTGCTGGAGAGCCTAGGCAGTGATCATTATGTACTGAAAACCACAATCAAAGCGGAGAACGTAAAAAGTAAAATCGGCACCGCCCATCTCACAGATTGGGATGCCTTCCTTAAGCACAGCGAACAACTAAAGGGGCAAATCACCTCGATAGAAGAATGGAGCCAACAACTAAAACAGATATAACAATTCCACACACAGGAAATAGATAGAACAGAGAAAGCATCAGAGGTGGACCGGCGGCTACTCGGGCTATGGGAGGCAAGACGCGTACTCACTAAACGCTGGAAAAGACAGTAGCTAAACAGGAAACTCAGGAAGAAGTTAGCAGAGATCACAAAAAAGGAAGAGAACGCAACACAGCTCGCCAGGTAAGGGTGACAGCAGCTCACTGAACGGCACGCTGAGCACAGCCAAGACGCGGCGCATACTAAAGGCCCTCATGGACCCAATCAAAACGAAAACAGAAAGCGGCAAAGCAATCCAGGAACTGGTCCAGCAGCACGAAGGTTTGGTTTGGTTTATGGGGGTTTAACGTCCCAAAGCGACTCAGGCTATGAGAGACGCCGTAGTGAATGGCTCCGCAAATTTCGACCACCTGGGGTTCTTTAACGTGCTCTGACATCGCACAGTACACGGGCCTCTAGAATTTCGCCTCCATCGAAATTCGACCGCCGCGGCCGGGATCGAACCCGCGTCTTTCGGGCCAGCAGCCGAGCGCCATAACCACTCAGCCACCGCGGCGGCTCCAGCAGCACGAAGGCTCCGACGAGGAACTACTGGAGGCAGTGCGTGTAAAATGCTACGGCAAAGACAATCCCAAAGGCTACGACGGGGATTATCTTGAGACAAAGAACCCCGACGTGGATAGACCGACTACAAGAGAGGAAGTTTACACGGCAATCAAAGCGACAACCAAAAACACAGCCGCGGGCGCCGACAAGATCACAAACTCCCTAATACGCAACATCAGCGACGAGGCGAAAGATCAGCTCACAGCATACCTCAATACACTGTGGGCACAGGGCACGATACCGAGGGAATGGAAGAACGCTGTCGTGGTAATGATACCTAAATTCGGTAAAAAGCTTCATATTGAAAACCTGACGCCCATCTCCCTCACCTCGTGCCTCGGCAAACTCTACGAAATAGCCACCAGAAGAATGCAACAACACCTGGAGGACAAAGAGCTATACCCGCGCAGCATGTCTGGCATCCGGGCGAACCTGTCCACACAGGACGTTCTCCTAGAGATAAAAGAGGAAATCTTAAACACGTCACCCAGAGCAAGCGAAAACGTTATCATGGCCCTAGATATCAAAGGGGCCTTCGACAACGTTAGCCACGAAGTCATCATGGAAGGACTGAACAACGCTAACTGCTGCAAGAAAATCCATCACTACGTGAGGGCCATTCTGACCAAATGCACGGCAACGGTGTGACTGGGGGATCTGCGAAGTGACGTCTTTGCCACCCCACGCAAAAACACGCCTCAGGGCTCCGTGATCTCACCAATAATCTTCAACATCGCAGTGATCTGACTAGCTCGAAGACTCAGCAAGATTGAGGGCATCCAGCATGCAATGTATGCTGACGATATCACGGTTTTGTTCAATCGAGGCTTCCTAGGAGACAAGCAAAAAAACTGCAGGAAGCGGCCAAGTAAGTGGAAGAATATGTCAGAGAAAGGGGCCTGGCATGCTCCACAGTAAAACCAGAAATCCTGCGAGTGGGAAGAAACCCCACCAAGGAAAACCTAATAGTAAAACTAGAAGGAAAAAACATACCTGAATGAAGGATGATACGCTTCCTAGGCATTGGGATTCAAGGAAGCAAGGAATTCAGCCACACAATAAGCTTACTAAAAAAATCGACAGAACAAGTAAGCCGAATGATACCGAGGCTATCTCAGAAAAGAAGCGGAATGATAGAAGGAGACACAATCAAGCTGGTCAGAAGCCTGGTGGTCAGCAGAGTGACGTACTCGCTCCCGTACCAAAACATGACCAAAAAAGAAAAAAGAACAGACGAAAACGCTACTAAGGAAAGCGAATAAGATGGCTTAGGAGGGTAGATGTGTAGGCCAGTTGGTGAGACATGAAGGAACTAGACACCGCAGTGGACACGGGACAGAGAAAGAAGACGACACAGGGCGGTACTTGCAACTAAAATTTTATGTGAAACTTCTTGGCTTTATAAAGAAAGAGGCACGTGTGATCCTACAATCAAGAAAAAAGGGGGAATGAAAAGCAACAGATAACCAGACCTGACTGACAACAATGCAAATGAAAGATATGCGAGTCACAATCTACAGAAATCAGACTTTAAAACGTTATGCAATGCTCATCATGCGAGTCACAATCTACAGATATCAGAAGTGTTAAAAAACCTTCGACCGCATGTGGAAGCATGAAAACCACAAGACAAAGGAAGAAAAGAACGTCAAAAGGAAGCAGCCCAACTTGTTACCTGTCAAGGAAACCCAGTTCTTTTTGGAGGATGGAAACCGAAGGCGAACTAACGCATTCATCCGGGTGCGAGCGCAAGATGGCAATGGCCTCCATAATCTCTCTCTCAAGCTGCCCCTTCCTTCTTCCAACAATCTGGGTCTGACTGAACTGAGGCCAGCAACCCCGACACTTGCGGCAATGAACAGGCAGATTCGAACCCCCCGCCTCCCCCAAGGAACGCGCATGTTCTCTCAAGCGATCATTTAAGCACCTACCGGTTTGTCCAATATAAAAACGGCCACAACTGAGGGGATCTTGTAGATTACCCCTGTTGCACATGCGACACGCTTATATTCTTCCAAATGTTTCTTGCCGCAAGTTCCTCGAATCGAGTCCCCCTTTCCCACTAGGTTGCATAATCTAGAGAGCTAACAGGGTGCCGAAAATACAATGTCGACGCCATATTTGCCTGCAATCTTTTTGAGATTATGTGAAACCCTGTGCAGGTAGGGAATGACTTCCACTTTTTTCTGGCCGGCTGGTTCTTGGGAAGCAACTCCTTTTTCCTTTTTACGGAGCTTATTGGCCACTGTTTCAGCCACCGTGGTTAACAAAAACCTCGGGTACCCTGCCTTTTCCAGCCGTTCTACTTGAAGGGAAAAACTGGACTTCAACATATGAGTGCATGATTTTAAAACTGCGGATCTAAAACAGGAGGAGGCAATACCCCGCTTTACCACCTTGGAGTGGGAGGAATCAAAAGGCAGCAATGCTTTCTTTGACCTAGGTTAGAAGGCCCAGCACACATGATCAATTCTGTTAAAAGATAACTTTAAATCCAGGAACTGAATGGATCCGTTTTTTGGAAGTTCTAGAGTGAATTTGAGAATTTGTGAACAGTTTGAGAATACACTTAAGATCTTGCTAGCTACTTCTGTCAAAGAGTCATGAGAAGAAAGTTTCAAGATAATTAAAAAGTAGTCTACATATTTGATGATCTTTGCTATGGCAGCTTTGGTTAGCTTGAGCTCGAGCACTCGACCTAGACGCGCAAGAAAGATTTCACACAGCACTGGCGCGACACTGGAACCTATAGAAATTCCTTTTTTCTGCACATACAATTTCTCGCCAAAGGAAACAAAAGTAGAATCAAGATAAAAACCGAGCAGCTCCATAAAAGAATCAGGCGACACACAACAGGTATTCTGGGATCCAACCACGAAGTGTCGGGGTTGCTGGCCTCAGTTCAGCCAGACCCAGATTGTTGGAAGAAGGAAGGGGCAGCTTGAGAGAGAGATTATGGAGGCCATTGCCATCTTGCGCTCGCAACCGGATGAATGCGTTAGTTCGCCTTCGGTTTCCATCCTCCAAAAAGAACTGGGTTTCCTTGACAGGTAACAGGTTGGGCTGCTTCCTTCTGACGTTCTTTTCTTCCTTTGTCTTGTGGATTTCATGCTTCCACATGCGGTCGACGGTTTTTTAACACTTCTGATACCTGTAGATTGTGACTCGCATGATGAGCATTGCATAACGTTTTAAAGTATGATTTCTGTAGATTGTGACTCGCATATCTTTCATGTGCATTGTTGTCAGTTAGGTCTTGTTATCTGTTGCTTTGCGTTCCCCCTTTTTTCTTGATTGTAGAATCACACGTGCCTCTGTCTTTATAAAGCCATGAAGTTTCAAATAAAATTTTAGTTGCAAGTACCGCCCTGTGTCGCCTTCTTTCTCTGTCCCGTGTCCGCTGCGGTGTCTAGTTCCTTCCTTCGTATAAGATGGCGCTACATCTGTCAAGAAACACGCTCAATGATAAACTGTTACAAATGGGCCTAAGCAACACCTTAGAAGAAATAACGGAATCGCAGCTCAATGCACAGATTCAGCAGACTGCCACCGGCCGCAAGCTCCTCAAAAGAATAGGGCATAACACAGACGGCATAGAGGATCGGGCAGCTAGCATCCCAGACAGCGTTCGCCAGACACTGGAGATTCACCCCCTACCGAGAAAAATGGAGCCGAATCTCCACGCCGCCAGAAGGCAGGCAAGAGCAAATTATGTGGAACGACACCTAGCCACACTAGAAAACACACTATACACTGAGGCGGCCCCATACCCATGAGACCGCAACACTAACATGTTTAGAGTCGCGACAGCAGTGGTAGATCACACGGGAGAACCAATTAGCTGCGCGACCCTGAGAAACTGCACGGTAGCAGAAGCGGAAAAAGTCGCCGTAGCTCTAGCGGTGGCGTATGGTTACCGCAGGAACAAATCTCTGATAATTCTTACAGACTCCAAAGCAACATGTAGGAGCTACACACAAGACACAGTAAGGAAGCACTGAGAATCTTCCTCGAAACAGAGCCTCCTAACAAAAACATAAAACGCGGGATATTCTGGATACCGGCACACGCCGGGATAGAGGGCAACTCAAGGGCGGACAGCCTAGTTCGCTATCTCACGCACCGAGCAGGGCAGTCGGAAACCCTGGAGGTCCTCTTAACGGTGGACCCGACGTATGCAGAAATATTTAACCACTACAAAGGCGTCAGACTTAAGTATCCCCCACCCCACGCATAGCTCACACAACACGAGGCAGTCAGCTGCCGTAGAATGCAAGCAGGTACATCTTTCAACCTGCACACACTACACAAAATGTTCCCTACCCAGTACAGGGATACATGTCCGTAGTGCGGGGCAAGCCCCACGTTATACCACATCACGTGGGAACGCAAGCGTAATTTCGCCTTCCATAAAGTAAATAGCCCAGGTGCGGAACAATGGGAGGGTCCGCTCACTAACAGCGAGCTCGCAGCCCAACGGGCAATTGTGCAGCACGCCTGCGAGGCAGCAAGACTAAGGGGTGCCCTGGAATAGGGGCGCCGACCTTGTGAAGCGGCCAGATCTCACGACATGAGGACACCGGCCTACCGCCAATCTCTCTGCGATATAGAGCAATAAAGTTATCCATTCCATTCCATTCGTCGCCTTCATCGGTTCTTATTGTATGCTGGTGACATAATGGTGTGGAGCACTCACAACGACCATATGTCTCAAGCAGCAGGCTTACAATCAGCCATAGACAATAGATCGACTTTTGCTTCCTCAATTGGTCGTCAGCTTTCAGTGAGCAAAACCACGTACGTGTCAGTCGCCAACCGCTGGGAGCGCCGTAAACTCGTTGCAACACCAATTCGCCTCCATCTATCCGGAACTCCAATTCAAGAAAGTTCGACCGTAAAAATCTAGGGCTTCACAATACACGAGTCAGGAACTGGTACTGCTTGGCTTCCTCGGGCTAAAAAGCAAGCAATTCAGGCGTTGTGTCTGATTAGACGCATAGCTCCAAAACAGGCGGAGCCCGCTCTCATATTACACGACAGTTGGTGCGGACGGTTGTGCAACCGCGCCTCGTTTAGCGAGCCTAATTCCAGCTTTTGACGAGGTCTCAATGAGACCGTCTAGAAGCTGTTAATCGACCGGCAATGACGGTCATCACTTGCCTTTCCAGCATTACCCCGGTCGTGGCGTTTCAAGAACATGCGCAGCTGAATACACTAGATGAGCCGGTGCAACAACGAAGCCATGCTCGCAGCCTAAGGAGAAACCTTACACACACAACGTGTGCACTCAGGGCGTATACTTCTTCGCACTCCATTCTACTGCCGCCCCCGCCAGTTCTTCCTCTCTGGTATTTTGTGCACCTAAGTGACAAGCCAACTGATCTAGGTCGCCCATCATCTACCCGCGCGACATCGTCGTTTCGCGACCGAATTACAGAGCAAGACGCCGATCTGCCGCATGGCTTTATCGTTATGTACGTTGGCGCAAGCATCTAGGACTACTAAACAACAACGGCAATGTACTGTCCTTGCAAGCCTGCCCTAGACAAAACGTCAAGGTTTCGCCTCCAGAACCTCATTCCTCCTTCTGTGCGGAGATGCTTGCGGTTCAAGAGGCATTCTTCTCTGTGGCCGCCATTCCCATGGCACCTTATACGGCCTGCATTGTCATTCGCACCGATGCCCTTCACGTCGCACGCTTACTGCGACGACTCAGTCACACTACAGAAATCTGCCAAGGCGTCTATTCTCTAGCATCACGCATCCCGCTGCAAATTTGTATTGAGTGGGTCCCGTGTGACCTCCAGAGCGCACAAAGCCACGCAGATTCTGCGACCCGCCTTTCGACCCCAAACTCGTCTTTGCATCGAGTCCTCACTCTGGATGACTCCACCCTCCTTTTAACAATAAACGAACACTTCCAGCGCCGCAGACGTGCTATAATCCCTCCGTGTGCGGTAACCCTCCCCCGTGGTCTTACCGCTGAAGAGGGGGTTGCGCTTCGGAGGATACGGGTCGAGGTTTCCCTGACTCCAGCTGTGACGCGCAAGTGGCCGCATTTCAAAGATTTATACACCCGCCCAGGGTGCCCAGTCTGCAAGATCAGAGACTGTGAGGCAGATATTCACCACCTCTTATGGGTTCGTCCTGCGCTGAAGCCGACAAGAATTCGGCTCCTGGAGGTGGTGCGTCTCTAACCGGACAATTCGGATTCCTATATTGCCTGGCCACAGGGTCCATATCATCGTTCCCTACATGATTTCATTAGATAAGGCCACTTTGCTCATCTATTTAAGCATGTTACTAATCTCTTTTTCATAACCTTTATGCCCTGAGGCAATAAACGTAGCTTTAAAAAATTAACGTGGATTAGCTCAGCTAATCCAAGATATACAAAGCGAAAGATGTCGGCTTTCACTGTGTTCATTGCCGTTGGCGTTGTCAATGTTCTAGACGGCGATGGCCATGAGGAAAGGAAGGGCGCATAACTGGTTCCATGGATGTGCGGGCGCCTTATTCGTGCTTTCATACATGTGCCGGTGATCAGAAAGAAATGTGGCCTGAATGCATAAGAGCTGACAGCGTTGCGGCTGACATGCGGCACTGCAGCGTTGCTAGGTAACGGCGTTTAAGTTCGTTCGTCAGCCACGGCACTACGGCATGCGGCTGAAGCGCGCGAGGAGCTGAAATGGCTCGCTGGCTGGCGCAGAAAAAAAAAATGCTTTCGCTTTAAAAAAGTTCGCTGATCTATTGAGTCAAGGCGTGAACGATAATGTGGCTCCTGCGTCGGAGCTGTATATGAATTAGGTTTATATGGCGAGAGACCCGCTGCCACCCGGTTCCAAATTGTTGTCGGCTTCAGCGCTGGGCAAACCCACATCAGGCAGCGAATTTCGCCCTCAGTAGCGGTCTCTGAGGACAGTTAGCTCACTGTCCAGTGGGCCTGTTGTAATGATGTCCCAAAGACACATGACTAGGTGGCTCACCTGCCTCCGGAGCTCTCTCGGGACAACCTGCCACAGCCATGCTCTTCATGTTTGCTGGCAACACCGACACGTATCTTCTGGCGAACGGGGCATTTAACGCGATAGCGTTAAAAGACCGAGAAAAAAATTGAGGGCGCTTAAGCTTCGTTTTTAAAAGTGAGACGGACCGCGGCGCCTGCATTTTTATGGAGGAAAAACGCTAAGGCGCCCGTGAGCTGTGCGATGTCAGTGCACGTTAAAGATCCTCGGGTGGTCGAAATTATTCCGGAGCCCTCCACTACGGCACCTCTCTCTTCCTTTCTTCTTTCACTCCCTCCTTTACCCTTCCCTTACGGCGCGGTTCAGGTGTCCAACGATATATGAGACAGATACTGCGCCATTTCCTTTCCCCCCAAAACCAATTATTATTATTATTATTAAGAGTGAGACGGGACAGCATGTCACAGCGTTGCCGAGGGGTACACGGAACGCCATCGCCCGTTCGCCGCGACGCGTGCCCCGTTCGACGATTTAAGGAAAGGACACCTGTCTCACATATCTTGGGGGACACCCGATCCGGGCCGTAAGGAAGGAAAATGAAATGAACAGTTGCTTTTAAGGAAAGAAAATCAGGCCTGTCACACTTCTCGCTGGACACCCGAATCGCGCCGTAAGGGAAGGAAAAATCGATCAATCAATCAACCAATCAATCTATATATCAATCGATCGATCAATCAAACAATCACTTGATCAATCGACCAATTAATGATTAATCAATTGATTAGTCAATCAATCCATTAATCAATCCTTAAGGCTGTCGAGTTAAATTCCCTTTGTTCCGGCGCGGTTCAGGCGTTCACTGAGATGCGCCATTTTTCGCACACGGCCTAAGACGCCAACGACACCGGCTTTTCTGCGACAAGAGCTCCTAACGTTGTCGCGCTCAAACCTAGGTGGCAGGTGTTCACCTACGTCGCGTAACCTTCTCGCGTCATCACAGCCTGCACAGCGGATTATGAGCAAACTGCGCGCCGGGCAGATGGCAGTTAAAGTGATGTCCGGTCGCCACAGGGAGCTCGAAAAGAGCAACCTGGGTCGCACAAATCTCCTCGGTGGCAACGCATACCACCGCAGGGCAGCGGTCTATCGCTGCTCGACTGCGCCAGGAGCGGTTAAGAGGACGCAAAGGAATCTGTGAAGGTTAAGTACAGAATGACCGATTCTGAACATTTGGGCCCTATTAAATTATCACGTCGCACACTTACCGCGAAGCTCAAATTTCCCTTTCGAATTTTTACAGCGAAAGCTTTACTACTCCGCTCCGCAGCTTCTTCGCCGAGTGGGCCGTGTGCGCGTGTTTGACCTTGAACCGAGAAGAAATCACGTGACAGCAACGACGTCACTCAGAAACAGTGCTGTGCACGTGTGTGATTTAATTCCTTTAAATGAACTAATCACGCGCACAATCTGGACACATTTCTTATTGTTAAATAGTTTGTACATATTACTTCTCCCCCTATCCTCTCTTCCTGTCCCCTCACCTCTTTCATTTCATTTCTGCATTCTGCCTGCTATCCTTTATTTCCGCTGCCCCAGCTCAGGTGCTTCAGTATCGATGGCAGATTCCGGGGCTAGCAAAAGTCTTTTCCTTCCTTTTTAATATTAATTTAATAAACAACCACTACCACCACCACCGGCACCGGAACCATAGCACTCAGCGTTCATTTTGTTCATTGGCGTTGGCAGTGACAACGTTCTAGACTCGATAATCTTTGACAAAATGAAGGCCGCATAACTAGCTTCCAGGGTCGGTGAATGCTTCAGTTGCGCTTTGAGGGGCGTGGCCGTGATGAGAGAGATATGTGTGCTGCCTTCAATAGCGCTGGCGACGTTGCGGCAGGGAGACTTCACTGCGGCAGTAGGCCGCAGCGTTCATTGGGTGACCAACCTCTCGCGATCGACCATTAATTTAACATCTGCCTGCCAAGGTGGCAGGGTGGGCGCGCTGCCTATTCACTGTATAGACCACACTCAACGTGACGCACGCAGAGGCGCGCCTACTGCCCGGTGCACCACAGCTTTCAATCTTTACCCAAGTTCAGGAAGAGTTAAACCGCAGCCAATTTCTTGCATAAATCTGTAGCTACACTGCTTAATAACTACCAACCAACGCCGGAGGAGCTGACTGAACAAGACTTAAGCAGTTTAGTCATTTAATGATTACTGTGTTTTCAAATAGACGTTGTCGCCCCCACTACGTTACTCTCTATTTCGAAAATGGCTAATGGGAACCGTCGGAGTGGGTCTAATCAGCCCGCAAAAACCGAAACAGAGCGGCCTGCATTTGATCTCTACTTCATCGATAGGGCTCGGCGTTTTTCACAGCTCTGCAACGGCCACCTGTAAATGATCTTTTCACTGAGAATTAGTGGCCTGATGACCATTGATTATTACTGATGATTAATCAAGCTGACGGATAGTAATCAAGACCACAAAGCCATAATTTCCGAAATGAAAAAGCCACACGGCATCTTAATGCAGGATGACGATACAAGTATATTAGCATATCATTAGTGTATATTAGTATATAAAAACTTTAGCGTAGCAGCTTCAGTGTAGTCCACAACAGCGGCAACATACGCCCAGAGTGACGACTGGGGACTGTTGGCGGCTGCACAGTTTTAGCGACAGATAAAATCACTGAGATAAACTCGAGATGGCTCCTTCACTCGATTAGGGGCCTTCTTGCTGAATAAAACGATTTCGTGAAGCAGAATAATTTAATTTATCATAAAGGAAAGTTTATTGACACACCAAACCCCAATCTACACAATCAAAACCCTATGGACATGACCACAACGAGTGTAACAAGCTAATCACCTAACATCGGGTCATCACAAAAAGGTATAGAGTACATATTTAACATTAAAGTTCTGTTAAAATGGCGCGGCACTGTACAAAGAATCCGCCCTCCCCATAGGGTGGGTGGGCAAAGTGGGGAACACTCCCAGGGCCGCCCCTCAGGACAGCTAAAACAAACAAACACAGTTTAATTGCACAACAGTCAGAAACGAGAATTTAATTAATTTAACCGCCACCTGGCAAGGTGAGCGCGTGTCTATCCAATGTGCGGAAGGCACTGAACATAAGAGGCCAAGCCGCGTCTGCTTGCCCGATACACCACAGCTTTCGCTCTCTAACCAGGTTAGGGCAGGATTACCTGATACCTGATTTATATCGGCTGCTGGTCCTTGCGCCCAAGATAATAAACTTATTTTTTGAATATGGCTGAGTGCTACACGCACTGTGGCACGGGTCAGCCCGATATTGCACTGCCTCCGGGATCGGCCTGGGGCCTATGGGCCTATTAGCGCGCGGCGCCTTTTCTATCTTTCCTCTCTTCGACCCCCTGGGGATCTTTAACGTGCACTGACATCGCACAGCACAAAAACGCTAAGGCGCCCGTGTGCTGTGCGATGTCAGTGCACGTTAAAGATCCCCAGGTGGTCGAAATTATTCCGGAGCCCTCCACTACGGCACTTCCTTCTTCTTCCTTTCTTCTTTCACTCCCTCCTTTATCCCTTCCCTTACGGCGCGCTTCAGGTGCCCAACGATATATGAGACAGATACTGCGCCATTTCCTTTCCCCAAAAACCAATTATTATTATTATTACTCGCATCCTTTAATTCTCCTTTCCACACGCGGCAGCGAGCGTGGCTCGGTTTGAGCCAGTAGGCAGGCCCGTGCATTTTCCTTTCTATCTTCCTGGCAGCAGCAGTACAGTACAGTACTAACCATTTTCAGCAGTACCTAATTTTTTCCGACGCGCGGTGCCGATTACTACTACTGCTACTACAACGACGCCGACTGCTTTTCGACCGAACGAGCTGTATACGCTGTCGGCTAAAACAGAAAGTGAGAAACGAAGGAAGAAGACAGGTACAATCCTGTTTTTTTATGTCATAAACTTGTTCTTAGGGAATTCCCTCTGAGTACACGTTGAATTCCTGTACGTATATATATATATATATATATATATATATATATATATATATATATATATATATATATATATATATATATATATATATGAAGGGAGCCAACAGTCACCGAAACCAAGGTGCATAGGGGAACGTTAATTTTTTTTTTAATTTTATTATTATTAATGTGTTATGCTTATCAGTGGGATAATATTACTTAGATTAATAAATCGCTTAAAGAAAATTACTTATAAAGCAGCAGAAAAAACAACCATGCCGCCGGTGGGATCCGAACCCACGACCTCCGAATATCGCGTCCGGTGCTCTTACCAAGTAATTTTCTTTAAGCGATTTATTAATCTAAGTAATATTATCCCACTGATAAGCATAACACATTAATAATAATAAAAAAAAATTAACGTTCCCCTATGCACCTTGGTTTCGGTGACTGTTGACTCCCTTCATAAATTTGTCAAACGGGCCCCTCATTTCCTTTAACTTGTCTGCTTATATATATATATATATATATATATATATATATATATATATATATATATATATATATATATATGTTGTGACCACTTTATGCGCGTTCGTCGTCGTCTCCTCTCTGGCTGCGACTTCATCTTCTTTTCATGCACTGTACATTCCCATCGTCATCGCTTGGTGCTGTTCGCTGGGAGCACGTCTTTGCCAGCGGGCTGGAATAAACGTCTCCCTAGAAGTCTTCCCTTACACGTGTTGGAGGTTCTCCTTGGATCCCCCATATCCTCTTTCCCCGCTTCTCGCTGGAGCTGCGTTCCGGTCGTCCCTTGTGTACTCTCGCCGTCATGCCTCAAGAGGAGAACGCCGAAGGCCCCGGTTCCTCCCGCTCGCCCTCTTCTGCCCCCGCAACTTGGACGGTGAGCAGCCGTCAACGCGACCCCCAGATGTTTGCCGCCTCCGCGGTGACGACGTGGATGACTGGCTTAACCACTACGACCACGTGGGTTCGTTCAACCGCTGGGACGATTCCCTTAAACTCCTGAATGTGTCCTTTTATTTAACTGACGTTGCACGGACATGATTCTTAAATCATGAGACAGATATTCCCGACTGGACAAGTTTTAAGCAGCAGTTGCGACAGATGTTTGGCTCTAAGGCTGTTCGATCTGAAGGCGCTAAGAAGAAGCTTGCTGACCGCATTCAGCGCCCTGCCGAGTCGTACACTTCCTATATTGAGGATTTACTTGCTCTCTGCCGCGGTGTCAATGACACCATGACCGAGGCTGACCGTGTTCGCCACGTCCTGAAGGGTATCGGCTCTCTGGCGTTCAATGCCCTTGCCGTCCAAAACCATACTACCGTCGATGCCATCATCGCGACCTGTCAACGCCTCGATCAGCTGCAATCTACCCGTTTACAACCTGACCCAGCTGCCTCCTTTTTGCCGGCCGACTCCGACCTGCGTTCCCTCATCCGTGCGCTCATTCGTGAGGAGCTTCTCGATCACGGTTCTCCGTGCCTCACAGTACCTGCGCCTTCTGCTCCGTCCTCTACTGGTGCTGGCCTTTCCAGCATCATCAAAGAAGAGTTGGCCTCAGTAGCCTGCTCTCTGGCACCGGACACCCCTGCTATTCGCCCTCCACCCACGCACGCTCAGGTCGCTGCCATGCCACCTGTCTTTGGTCCGCCTTCAACGCCAGCGCCGCCCCGCGATCATGTCACCGCTTTAGCACATCAAGCCTCAACGCCAGCGTTCTCCTCGCCCTGGCGCCCCAGCCGCCTGATTTGTTATTATTGAGGCTTCCGAGGGCCATATTTCCCGCTTCTGCCGCCGGCGCCTTCAAGACGAACGTCGCGGGTATTCGGCCTTCGAAAGCGGCTACTCTACTCGTGCGCCCTCTCCTCAACGCCATGCCTTCCCTGACTTTTTGGGACGTTCTTCTTCACCTCCCCCACCTCTGCTCGCCCTCGTGGTTATCGGCCCACCAGAGCTCGATCCCCTTCGCCGTTCAGCCGCTCTTCTCCGCGTCGGCCGGCTTCTGCGGCGCCTGACCTGCGCTCGGAAAACTAGCTGCTGCAGTTTTTGGAGGGAAAGCTGCATGCTTCGGACACCGACAAATACCTCCGAAGCGCCCGTCTAATATGGTTTCAGTGTTGGTTGAAGGTTTATAGATAGAGGCATTGATTAACACGGGTGCTGCAGTTTCTGTTATTCACGCAGACTTGTGTTCTCGCTTAAGGAAGGTGAAAACGCCGTACGATGAGCCTTCCCTGCGTGGCGCTAACGACGTAATCACTCGCCCATCCGCTAAGTGCACTGTTCGGGTTTATATTGACGGTGTCCGTCACCACGTACAATTTGCTGTGCTTTCTCCATGCGCTTACCTTATGATTTTTGGTTGGGACTTCTTGTCTTCTGTCAGTGCTTTTATTTCATGCCGTGACCGCATCGTGCACATGACCGAGAGCGACCCATCACCTGAAGCCCTCGAGGCCTGTCATCACCTCATTGCCGCTGCTGATACGGTTTTGCCCGCTGGGTGTCAAGATCTTGTACGACTTTCTTCTGATACCATCGTCAATGGGGATGTCTTCATCGCGCCTTCTGCTCGACATCTGATCAGGGGCCTTGCCTTGCCACCTAGCCTGATTCGGTTTGAAAATGGGTCAGCCGTCGTCGCTGCCTTGAACACTTCTCGTGAACCTCTAGTATTACCCAAAGGCACTTCTTTTTCCTACACATTGGACATGCACCCGGTTTCCCTCGTCGTGCTTAGCGCACCCTCCTCCTTGTCGCCTCCCTCCGCGGATGTTTCTCTCTCCGTCCTCTCTGCCACCATCAATCCAGATCTCCCAGCGTCTCAACGGCAAGAGTTACTACACTTGCTTCTCAAGCACCAGGGATCTTTTGATGTGGCTTCCTCTACCCTGGGCAAGACTTCTGTGGCTGAGCACCGCATCGTGGCCGAGGGTACCTCGGTTGTTCGCCGCGGACCGTACTGCGTTTCCTAATCTGAACGCAGTCATCGAGGACAATGTGAGTGATGTGCTCCGCCGAGGCATTATTCGCCCTTCCGCCAGTCCCTGGTCTTCCCCGGTGGTTTTGGTGAAGAAGAAGGATGGGTCAGTGCGCTTTTGTGTTGATTACCGTGCCCTCAACAAAATCCCTCGTAAAGACGTTTACCCTATGCCCCGGATTGATAACTCCCTCGACTCTCTTCAAGGAGTTGAATACTTTTCGACCCTAGATCTCCGTTCTGGTTATTGGCAGATCCCCATGCATGAAGCCAACAAGGAAAAAAAACCACGTTCGCTACTCCTGACGTCCTTTACGAATTTAATGTTATGCCTTTTGGACTGCGTAACGCTCCTGCTACTTTTGAACCCATGACTGATACAGCCCTTCGCGGCTTGAAATGTAAAACCTGCTTATGCTATCTTGACGATAATGTTATCTTCTCTTCAACTTTCCGTGAACACTTAGGCCGCCTCGATGAAGTGCTCACTTGCTTCGCTTCTGCTGGCCTTCAATTAAATACAAAAAAGTGCCATTTCGCTAGGAAGGAAATCACAATTTTAGGCCACCTCGTCAGCCGGGACGGCATTTGACCCGACCCTGACAAGCTTGCTGCTGTCATGAACTTTGCCCGTCCCCAGCACGCTAAAGAACTGCGTAGTTTCCTCGGTCTGTCCTCTTATTTTCGGCGCTTTATACGAAATTTTGCGACCATTGCCGCGCCGTTGCATCAGCTCCTCGCTGCTCACAGTGCTTTCGTTGGACTGAGCAATGCGAAATTGCTTTTCAAGCCTTAAATCAAGCTCTCACCTCCGACCCTGCCCTTGGCCATTTCGACGATGCTGCTCCAACCATTCTACACACTGACGCTAGCGGCCACGGCCTTGGTGCTGTTCTTCTGCAGCGTGATACTTCTCGCAAAAGAGTTATTGCGTTCGCCATCCGCACTCTGACACCTGCCGAACGTAACTACACTATCACTGAGCAGGAATGTCTTGCCGTCGTTTGGGCAGTGCATAAATTTCGCCCCTACCTTTACGGTCGCCACTTCACGGTGGTCACAGACCATCACGCTTTATGCTGGTTGTCTAGCCTGAAAAACTTGACTGGCCGCCTTGGCCGCTGGGTTCTTCATCTCCAAGAATACCGTTTTGTCATCACCTACAAGTCCGGTCGAACACACCGAGACGCCGATGATCTTTCTCGTTGCCCTCTTCTGGACTCTGTGTCTGTCTTCAACTCCACCTTCCACATCTCACAGCGCCTCCTCATCGTCGCCAGCTCTTCAGCACCTCACCGCATTCCACTGCGTCGCATCTGACGATTTAAACGACCTTGCATCGAACCAACGCAACGATGCGTGTTGCCGCTCCCTAATCGACCGTCTCATGGGAGCTTCCTACCCTCCTATTGCTCAGTTGCGTCGGGAGCTTGGCCAGTTCAAACTCGAAAATGATGTGCTCTGCCGCTACATTTGCTGCCCTGATGGCACCCGCTGGGTTCCCGTGGTGCCACGTACCCTTCGCTCCCGTATTTTGGAGGCCCTCCACGATGACGCGACAGCCGGTCACTTAGGTTTTCACAAAACGTATGCCCGCGTGAAGAGCCGTTTCTTCTGGCCTGGCCTTTCCTCCAGCGTCGCAAAATACGTCGCATCTTGCCCGCTCTGCCAGCGCTGAAAACGGGCGACTTCACCTGCCGCTGGGCATCTGCAGCCTCTACCATGCCCCGCCACGCCGTTCGCCGTCGTCGGCATCGACTTGTATGGCCCGCTTCCTCGCACTACACGAGGTAATCGATGGATAGTCACTGCCATCGACCATCTCACACGCTGCGCCGAGACCACAGCCTTGCCTGATGGCTCGGCGCCCGAAGTTGCCTCCTCCTTTCTCCAATCCATCGTGCTCCGCCATGGCGCCCCTCAGGTCCTTCTCAGTGACCGCGGCCGGACGTTCCTTTCGATCGTTGTTGCCGAAGTTCTGCAAGCTTCTTCTACACTTCACAAGATGACGTCCAGCTACCATCCCCAGAACAATGGTCTTACAGAGCGGTTCCATCGCACCCTCTCAGATATGATTGCTATGTACGTCGAACCTGACCACCGGAATTGCGACGCAGTCCTTCCTTTCGTCACTTTTGCCTACAATTCCGCGTTGCAACGAACCACTGGTTACTCCCCGTTTTTCCTCGTGTACGGCCGTTCTCCCACTACCCTTCTCGACGCCTCTTTCTTCTCGACGCCTGCGGGCTCCTCACCGTCTCTCCCCGAACAATTTCTCTCCCGCGTGGCTCGATGCCGCCGGCTTGCTCGCCTGAACACTCACGCCTGCCAGAAGAATCGCAAGAGTCACTACGCCATGACGCACCGCGTTTTGCCGTTCAACCATAGAGACGAAGTCTTGCTTTCTACCCCTCTGCGGACGCCTGGTCTTTGTAACAAGTTTCAGCCTCGTTTCATTCGTCCCTACTTGATGCTCAACCAAACTTCACCAGTGAACTACCGCGTCACCCCTGTTGATCCTCCCCCGGACCGCCGTTACCGCGGGACTGAAATTGTCCATGTTTCCCGCCTGAAGGCTTTTATTCGGCGCTTTGCATCGGACGAATCGCGGCCAGGCTGGCCGCTTCTTACCGCGCGGGTAGTTAGTGTGAGCACTTTATGCGCTTTCGTCGTCGTCGCCTCTCTGGCTGCGACTTTCATGCACTGTACAATACCATCGTCATCGCTTGGTGCTGTTCGCTGGGAGCACGTCTTTGCCAGCGGGCTGGAATAAACGTCTCCCTTGAAGTCTTCCCTTACTATATATATATATATATATATATATATATATATATATATATATATATATATATATATATATATATATATATATATATATATATATATATATATATATATATATATATATATATATATATATATATATATATATATATACTCCATTAACAACAGGCACCCATCAGGGGACAGTTGTATACCGAATATGAGGGCTGAAATCAGTCATTTAAAACACATTGAATCAAGAGGAAGTATTACGCACAGCCTTCTTAAGAATTTTTCCGAAAACATCTGCAGAACTGAGGACCCTTTACACAAGTGATCTCGTTTCCAAGGGCATCACAATGAACCATCATTGTACAGGTATCACATATATGCAAATGAAATTTCAGTGAACAATTCGTGGTTTCTACGCGAGCTGTCTTAAAGCAGCTTCATTATGCGCCTAAATGGAATACAAGGAAGGAAAAAAATGAGCAGCACTCGCCAAACTTCCTAATACAAAAGGATGGGCGTGGACACACGTCTATCACAATGAACCTTGTTGACCAGCGGAGGAGGAAGGCCTCCTCGCCGAACATGAGTTCTTTATTCAAGTGTTGCAGCATGAAAGTTCTAGGGCGGTAAAGTAAAGGGAACGTTGATTTCTGCAGGCGTCCCCTCAAAAGAGCAATCCTCTCCGTTTCCATAGAGCATACGCACCCACACACATTATTAACTCTATAAAGAATAGTGATAATAATAGGTTATTGCGGAAAGGAAATGGCGCACTATCTCTCATATATCGTTGGACACCTGAACCGCGCCGTAAGGGAAGGATTAAGGAGGGAGTGAAAGAAAGGAAAAAAAAGGGTGCCATAGTGGTGTGCTCCGGAATAATTTCGACCACCTTAGGATCTCTTACGTGCACTGACATCGCACAGCACTCAGGCGCCTTAACGTTTTGCCTCCATAATTGGGTATACTGTATGCGGCCATTTGACATTGAACCGGGGAGAAATCACGTGACAGCTATGACGTTACTCAGCCGCCCCGCCGACGGAACTGAACACTCGCCGTCGGCGTTCAGTGTTTTCGTTGGCGCTGCTAACATTCTAGACTGCGATGATCTTGAGGAACGGAAGGGTGCATAACTGGCTCCCTGTGTGAGTGAACGCCTCGAGCGCGCGAGGTACGTGGTGGTGTTGAGAGAGAGAGAGGTGGGTTGCATGCATTAGCGCTGGCAACGTTGCGGCAGAGACGCGACACTGCAGCAATAGGCAGCAGCGTTCATCGGATGACCGCCTCTCGCGAAAATAATAATTGGTTTTTCGGGAAAAAGAAAAGAGCAGTCTCTCCTCATATATCGGCGGACACCTGAACCGCACGGTAAAAGCAGGGATAAAGGATGGAGTGAAATAAGAAAGGAAGAAGGAGGTGCCGAAGTGGAGAGCTCCGGAATGATTTCGACCTCCTGCAGGATCTTTAACGTGCACTGAAATCCAAAACACACGTCCGCTTCTCGCGATCGACCATTAATTTAACTGCTGCGTGCCAAGGTGGCAGGGCGGGCGTGCTGTCTATCCTGTGTACGGAACGCACTCAACGTTACACACTCAAAGCCACGTCTACTTGGCCGCTACACCCCATCTTTCACTCTTTAAGCAGGTTGACGACCCGCCGTGGTGGCTCAGTGGTTAGGGCTCTCGGCTACTGATCCTGAGCTCCCCGGCTCGAACCCAACCATGGTGGCTGCGTTTTTATTGAGACAAAACGCTAAGGCGCCCGTGTGCTGTGCGATGTCAGTGAAGGTTAAAGGTCCCCAGGCGGTCGAAATTATTCCGGAGCCCTCCACTACGGCACCTCTCTCTTCTTCTACTTTCACTCCCTTCTTTATTCCTTCTTTTACGGCAGGATTCAGGTGTCCAACGATATATGAGTCAGATACTGCGCCAGTTCCTTTCCCCAAAAACCCGTTATTATTAACCAGGCTGAACAGTTGTATAACCGCTGCCAAGTTTGATATAAATCCGCAGCTACACTGTTTATTAAGTAGAAGCCAACGCCGGAGGAGCGGGCTGAACAATACCTAAGCAGTTTAGGCATTTAATGATTACTGTGTTTCCAAGAGATGTCGTCCCCACTACCTCACTAAATAGCTAATAGGAACAGTCGGAGTGAGTCGCATCCGCCCACAAAAACCGAGACAGAGTGGCCTGTATTTGGTTTCTACTGCACCGATAAGGCTCAGCGTTTTTCACAACTCTTCACCGGCCGTGTGTAAATCATCATTTCACCGAGAATTAGTGGTCTGCTCACCGTTGATGATTACTGATGAATGATGAAGGAGATGGACGGTAATCAAAACACAAAGCCGTAAACTCCGAAATGAAACGGCCACATAGCACCGTAAAGCAGGATATCGACACAAGTATATTAACGTATTTGAGTCAATTAGTATATTATAAAATTACCGTAGCAGCTTCAGTGTAGTTACAACAGCGGTAGCATACGCACTGAGTGACACCTGGGGAGTGTTGGCGGCTGCACTGTATTAGCGACAGATAAAATCACTCTGTTACACTAGAGATGGCTCGTTCGCTGGGTGATTTGCCTTCTTGATGAATGAAACGATTGCAGGAAGCAGAATAATTTATTTTACCATCAATTTAATGGGCACCTGGCGGGGCGAGCGCGTTGACTATCCAGTGTGCGGAAGGCACTGAACATAAGAGGCCAAGCCGCGTCTACTTACCCGATACACCATAGCTTTCGCCCTCTTGCGCCAACTGCGTTTCGACCGAACGAGTTGTATACTCTGTCGGCTAAAACAGAAAATGAAAAACGAAGGGACTTAAGTGGCAATACTGTATTTTGTTCTTTCTTTTGGATTTTTAATAATGTTCTTACTTCTTAACGCGGCAGAAAGTGTTGGATTCTTGAGTGTGTGTCAAGGTGTACCAACTAACAGCTGAAACCAGCCATGTACAACATATCGCCGGAATCATAGCACACATGCACCGCGTACTGTTGAAGCCGGTCAACACAACGCACGCTACATTATCTATTCTTATCTAGCGCCGGAAGAAGTGACGGCTCCCCTGTCAAAATTAGGTTTTGCATTTATTGCGGCTTTGTAAAGGCCGTTGTGTCGTTCATTACTGGCAGTGCACTTAACGCATTGCATGAAATCTTTATTAAAAGAATTCAATTAAGCCGCAAACCAACGTTCGAGCTCTTATTCGATTAGTGTGGTAGCAGCCACGGAAATTGGCCGTATAACGGGCGCATGAAAATTGAAAATTGGTTTTTGAGGAAAGGAAATGGCGCAGTAATTGTCTCGAATATCCCTGTCCACAGCCGAACCGCGCCGCAAGGGAAGGGATAAAGGAGGGACTGAAAGAAGACAGGAAAGAAGTAGTGCCGTAGCGATAGTGCCGTAGCGGAGGTACGGGTGCCTTTTAGTCACGCTAAGCTATGATATACCGGTATGACATCAGCAGACAGAAAGTCTGGGAAATCCATTGAAAATATTGGCAGTGTATTAAGGTGGGCTGTGCAAGGATATACGTAGCTAGAGGTACATTTCCCTGGCTTAGCTTACTGTGGTCACTATGTTTAGCAATTTGAGGCATTGGTCATATACATCTTTTATTCATTTTGCTTTACAGAGATTAATACTGTCGATGATCTATGAAGTAGCATGCAGCAGTCTCAATTTTTTCGATATGCTATTTCGATTTAGTAGAGCCTCTTTAGTGTACATGCTCTTCAGTAGTTCCCTATTGTATAGTCCCGACTTGAGGTTCCGAAGCTAAATTAAAGTCAAACATTTCTTTCATAGACGGGCTAAGAGAGTCCTGTTTCCAGTAGAAATCACCCAAAGGCACACAAAAATGTGAAACCGTGCCGTAGGCTTGTGTACACGTGGAAACCTCATCATTCGTCTACTTGACAGGTGTTCCCGGTGCCACGTGCACTCATTGGAGGATAATGCTGCTTTCAAAAAGCAGAACCAGCAGGATTCACCATTATTAACAGCGATCGAACGGAGATGTCTGATAGGTGGTGGTGGCAGTGGTTTTATTAAAAATAATAGTAAAAAGGAAGGAAAAGATTTTTGCTAGCCCCGGCATCTGCCTTCGATACTGAAGCACCTGAGCTGGGGCAGCGGAAATAAAGGACAGCGGTGATACCTTATTTCACATACACACAGGCTCCAGCGTAATTTGGTTCAAGCCAACTGCCACGGGCCATCCTCAGGCTCGGAAGAGTTAATCTCTTGTCTATACCACCGTGTAGGAGCTGCTGCACTCTCATTCTCTGTATGCACATCAAACGTTGCGATAAAGACGCCCGCTACGTGTCCGTCTTTTATACGCAATCCTGCGCTTGCGGCGCGGGGGTCGGGTAATGGAGCGGCGTGCGCCGAGGCGGCGACAAAGAACGCAGCGCAGCTTTGGGGTCTCTCTGATTATCATGGTATCAGCGCAAGCGCACAATTGGTCATCCGCGAAACGTGGCGCTCGGCTTTGACAGTAGAGCAGGCGCGCGGCCGCGGCGACGGCGGAGCTCACGGCGAACTTTGCTCTTCTAGGGTTGCCTTCGTAACGGCGCATGAATACAACTGGCCTCCCGCATGTACCGCGAAGTGCTCGACTGGTAGCCCAGCGTAGCTCCCGCTAAAAAAGATATTGTGAATTAGCTCAGTTAATCCAGGTGGTGGTGGTGTAAACTTTAATACATGCAGGGGAGTTTAGGACGCACAGGTCCTTGTTCCCCCGCACGGCCTCACTCCAGTATATACAAAGCGAAAGAGACTGTCGTTCACTGTGTTCATTGGCGTTGGCGTTGACAATGATCTAGACGCGATGGCTTTAAGGAAAGGAAGGACGCATAACTTTCCATCTGGATATGCGGACTCCTCATTCGTGCTTTGATACAAGTGGCTGGGTTGAGAGAGAGAGAGAGAGGGGGTTTTTGATAAGAATGGCAGAAAGGCTGGCCTGAAAAATAAATATCTGGCCTGCTACTCTGCTCTGGGGGACGGGAAGAGGAGATAAAAGAAGGTCACGATGGGGGACAATGATGATGGGAGGAGGCAGATGAAAAACTATTTTTTTTTAAAACAAAAGGCACACTTTCTGATATCACAAACGCGAGACAAGGTCCGTGTCGCTCAAAAAGCGTGAGAGCACTCGCGTTGCCTTTACAGTTCTAAAACTATCTGGCCAAGCGCCGAGGATCAAATCCTCAGAGAGGAGCGATGTGTCCATAGGCGTCAGAGCAGATGCATGAGTCTTTCACGTGCATACGCTGGACACGCCACTAAAACATGTTCTATAGTCTCTAGCACGCCACATGTTGTACATTCCGGGGAGTCCGCTTGTCCTATTAAGTGCAAGTATTTGCGCGTGAATGCCACATTTAAACGTAGTCTACGGATAACGCATGCAATAGGGCGAGGTATTCCGCGAGGAACTGAAAAGGTCATCGTCGGATCTAGCCGTTTAAGGCGGATGTGGCGGGTGTCTGGCAGGGCCCAGTACCTAGCCGTCGCCCTCCTCATTAATTCCGAAAGGTACAAGTTGTGTCCACTATAGAGAACGGTACAGCTGTACGCAGGCCACTGCGGAAGGCGCTCTTTGCTTCAGCGTCGGCGGTCTCATTTCCATCGAGTCCGCAGTGTCCGGGGATCCACTGAAACACTACACGGTGGCCGTTTCCCTGAGCAAATGATACGCGACTAATGATATCAAGAGTTAGAGCTTGGTAGGCTATGTGGCGTAGAAAGCATCCTAAAATGTGCAGCGCAGGTTTACAGTAGGTGAAAATGCACCACTCCTGAGGCGGTTCTCCGCAGATGTGACGAATCGATTCCCGAAGGCCCGCAAGCTCTGCAGTGGTTGAAGTAGACTTGTGTCCCAAAATGAATCTGCGGGTCGTCTGTTGTGCAGGGATTGCGAAAGCTGCTGTTGATGCATTTGGAGACGCAGATCCATCCGTGTAGACGTGCACACTTTTGTGGTATTCTGACCAGATGTAGGCAAGTGCGAGTTGCTTCAGTCCGGTAACTGGCATCGCAGACTTCTTGATTATGCCAGGGAAATGCAGACAGACCGAAGGCTGAGCCATTACCCATGGGGGCTGCAAGGAATGATGCGGCAGGGCATAGTCTCATGGCAATTCGGAACGATGGAAGCGCAATGCGCGTGCAAAACTGCTGTCCGGTCGCTCATCAAAAATCTTCGTCAGCGGGTGACAGCGGTGCCGTCTAAGCGCATGTAAATATACACGACGTGGTTCGTGTGACAGGTAGACCGATATTGGGCACGCACGAGATTCCTCAATCGTGCCTTTGTTCGAGGCACAACGTGGTAATCCGAGGCATATCTTGAGCGCCTGTGCTTGGACACTCTCTAATGTCCGCAAGCAGGAAATACTCATGTTAGAGAGTACAGGAAGGCTGTAACGAATGTAGACAATAAAAAGGGTATAGTAAAGTCGAAGCAAGGAGCACTCCGTTGGGCCCCATTTAATGCCTGCCACAAAGCGAAGCACATGGCAAAAAAGAGTAGGTCTTTTCTTTATCATGTTTATATGCCTCGACCATGACAGATCGCGGTCAATGATAATGCCCAAAAATCTGTGGTGGGAGACGTATGGTATTGCAACCCCTTGAAGAGTTACCGGGTAGTGGCAGACAGACTTGCGCGTTAATGCGACCACAGCACATTTTTCAGCTGCCAAGTGCAAACCCTGACGCCGTAGGTACCTTGAAGTAGATGACACGGCACGTTGTAATCTCGCACGCATTTGCGGACGTGTCGAACCCGACGCCCAGATGCAGATATCATCAGCATAGGCATTGATGTGAATGTTAGTGGGAAGTTCATTCACCAGTCCAATCAATGCCACGTTAAATAGGGTTGGGCTAAGAACTCCTCCCTAAGGAACTCCACGGCAAACCTGATGACGGGTAGTCTCCCCATCAGGCGTAGACATGTAAACAGACCGGCCGTTGAGGTAGCTCCCAATCCACGAATACATACGGCCGCCAACACCAATGTCGTCAAGGGCATCAAGGATGGCGTCATGAAGTACATTATCGTAGGCCCCCTTGATGTCCAATAAGACGGCAGCGACGATTCGGCGACTACGTTTTTCATGTTCCACTGTCGATATGAGGTCGATTACGCTGTCAATCGAAGAACGTCCCCTCCGGAACCCGGTCATCATATCCGGATAGAGAGCATTCTGCTCTAAAAACCATTCGAGCCGCGCCAGCACCATTCGCTCCATAACTTTGCCGACGCAGCTTGCTAGTGCAACTGGCCGGTATGAGGTAAGCTCATAAGTAGGTTTGCCAGGCTTCAAAAGTGCAACCAGGCGGCTGATCTTCCAGTGTTCTGGAACGATTCCGGAAGCCCATGTATCATTGTAGTAACTGAGCAGCACAGTTCGGCCTTCCATGCCAAGGTGAGAGAGGGACGCGTACGAAATCCTGTCAGGACCAGGTGCAGATGGACGCCTACACGAGGAAAGAGCAGTTTCTAGTTCAGGCATCGTGAATAGCATGTCGTAGTGGTCATCTGGTGAAGGTGGTACAAAATCCTCCAAACTGGTTGACGGTACCATAGTTGTGCCCACAACCATTTTGTAGAATTCTTCTGCTACCTCTACATTATTACGGCGTTGGTAAATAGACAGGGCATGGAAAGGATAGCGTTCCTGTGGGGGTGAACGCAAGCTCCTGGCTGCATGCCAAATACGCGACAGTGGTTTGCGAGGGTCCAGCGATGAACAGAAATGCCTCCAACGTTGTCTCCCTAGTCTCGCTAGGTGGCGCTTTATTTGTCGTTGAGCTCGGCGACAAAGGGCAAGATCATACGTGGATTTGGTTCTTCTGTATTTCCTTTCGGCGCGCCGACGGACTGCGCGTAGTCTTTCGAATTCCACGTCAATAGTAGACCCTGGCGTAGGTGCACTTATATACCGCGTGGTCTCACTGAGAGAGGACGTAATCAGGCCTTCTATTTTAGATGGTGTTGAGAGGTCCACACAGGAAATCTCCACGGACGACCTAAAGGCAGGCCAGTCTGTATATCGTACGCGAGACGGAGTAGCAGGTGCGTACCACTTGACGCAAACATACGTTGGAATGTGGTCACTCCCATGTGTTTCCACGTCACTGCACCAGCTGACGTAAAACTGTAGACTTGCTGAAACAAACGCCAGATCGAAGCAGCTGCTGTACGACGTGCCACGCAGAAACGTAGGTGAACCATCGTTGATATTGATGAAGTTCTGGGAGTGCATAAAGTCAAACAGGTTCCTGCCTCGGTTATTCATAACAGCACTGCCTTACTGAGGGTGATGAGCATTAAAATCGCCCACTATGATATGAGGAGCTGGGCAACTCTCGATGGCTGAATATAGGTACGAAGTATCAACGGCATCTCTACGTGGAATGTAGGCGCCGATTATCGAAAAGACCCGTCCTTTTAGCGTGACTCTCAACCAGATGTAATGGCTTGTGTTGTGTGGCTGTAGAAATTGGCGGACGTGCGCAATGTCTTGGCGTATGCAAACTAACACTTTGCTAGTTTCGTCTTCTGTGCGAGACCACAGCAGTACGTATCCAGAAAGGCGGAAAGGCGACGGCATGTTGGGCTCGATATAACCAGCACAGGGAAGCGGTACTTGTGGACGCATTGCCGGAAGTCACTCATACGACCTCGTAGGCCTCGGGCATTCCATTGCACCACTACACTACGGCGCACGTGCATTGGCACAGATGAGGTCGGTTTTGGTTGTGCCATAATGAATTACTGCAACGCCGCCAAGAGCGGCTCAAGTGCACCCAAAAACTGCACAACAATCTTTGCTGTTGGCGTGTTAATGCCAGAAAGCAGGACGCGCATTGAACACACAAGCTTTTTTAACATTATGCTCACATCCTGACCTTCAGTCTTGCCAACAGTGTCAGCTGGAGTGGCAACCGGTCTTGGTCTTGCCATGGCGATCTCCTTGGATGGCAGAGCAGGCCATTCAGCATCAGAGGAAGAAGGTAACACAAACGCATCAGATTGAGCTACTGCGGTAACATGGAATACGGCCGCAGACGGCTTGTTATCGTTGTTAGGCTCATGCTGCTATGCCCGCTGAGCTGATAATTCCTGCGACTGTGGTGCAAGTGGACTAGAATTGTGTGGAACCGGACGACGCCACCGGGAACGATGTTTGCGGCGACGAATACACGCCGCCGCTTCTTGGTGGGTCGAATTGTCCTTCATCTTTTTCAGGATGAGTCTTTCGTTTTGCAGCTTAGGGCAGTCCTTAGCTGTGGCTTCATGGGCACACGAGCAGTTGGCGCACTGTATAGTCTCCGTCGTGCAGGTGTCATGCTGGTGCATCCCGCCGCATCGACGGCAGGATACCTCATTGTTGCAAACAGCACTCACATGACCTATCTTGTTGCACTTGTGGCACTGAACAGGTTTGGGAACATACAGGCGGACAGGATGCCTCACATAGCCCACCTTGACGTGGGATGGCAGAGCGTCAGTTTCAAAAACTAGTTTGACACACTTGGTGCGCCCGAAACGATGAATGTCAACAATCCGGGCCGTAGATTTAATCAGCGACCAGAGGTCCTTGTCAGCTATCTCCGGGTCAACATCAGTGATAACTCCAGTGGTTGTATGCTTCCCGTAAGCAACGTAGGAGCGGACCGCCATGCCACCGAGAACGCTTATTTCTTTCAGCTTGTCTACTGATGCCTGAGATGTAACATCTACTGTCAGGACATTCTTCCAAGCATTAATTCTGACTTCACAGACTTGTCCCGGAACAACCCGGTCGAAAAACTGGATTAGCCGCTGTCTGTTAATAGTGTTCAGATTAGCCTCTGCGTTGTAGGAACGAAGGCCGCTGAGAAGACACCTGGCTGGTCAACATTCCTCGTAGGCAACTCACCCGCGGTAAATGTCCGGCGCAACTTCCTTTTCAGGCGGCGCGACTCAACAAGCGTGAAGCTGCTGCTGTCAGAATCCATCGCTGTCACCGTGGATTCATCAGACGAATCTGGAAACTCCACATCAGCACTGGAGTTGCCACCTGGTAGAGCCGCAGTCTTGTCAACGGCGACCACGGGAGGACGCAGGAGTTGTACTCCCGCCATCCCGAAGGATGACGAGGACACAGTTGACGCACAAAAGCAAAAACTGCAGAAAAGTGGAAGAGCTCAAACAAAGAACGTTCGCCACCACCACTTCTTCTTCTTCTTCTTCCAGGGGTGAGAGAGATGTGTCATGAACGCATTAGCGCTGACAGCGTTGTGGCGCAGATGCGGCACTGCAGCAAAAGCGGGTTGTATTAAGCGGATTTAACGCCTAATGGGACTCAGGCTATGAGGGACGCCGTAGTGAAGGGCTCCGAAAATTTCGAACACCAGGGGTTCTTAAACGTGCACTGATATCGTAAAGTACATGGGCCTCTGCAATTTCGCCTCCACCGAAATTCGACTGCCGCGGTCGGGATCGAACCCGCGTCTGTCGGGTCAGCAGCCGGGCGTCATAACCACTAGATCACCGCGGCAGCGCACTGCAGCCATAGCTAAGCTGCAGCGTTCATTTGGTGATCAGTGTTTCGCGATCAACCATTAACTGCATGCCACCCTTCCAGGGTGGCAGGGAGTGCGCGCTCTCTATATTCAGTAAGCGGAACGCAATCAAAGCAGGCTTTGGCAGTTGGACACCAACGCCACGTACTTGAACGCGAGATTTCATGTCTCCACTGACACACAGAGGCGGTTGTGCGCCTTTCCTTTTGTGAAAATGAACGGCCTTTGCAAACCTGTCAATGCCAATGAACTCTACGAACGCGGTCGGCTCACTTCTTTTGTTTGGTTTTTGAGGAAACGAAATGGCACAGTAACCGTGGTACATATCTCGGCGGGCACCAGAACCGCGCTGAAGAGGAAGGGATAAAGGAGGGATGGAAAGAAGAAAGAGAGAGAGAGAGAAAACTTTATTGGCGGCACAATTTGGACGATTCAGCGGGAACCGGGTGTCTTATGTTGAAGTTCCGAGTCTTCCAGGGCCACTGAGTCTTGCTACCTCATACGCATGCTGGACCATTCCTTTTTGGACCGCCAGCACGCTGCTGGTGAGCAGACTCTCCCACTGTTCCGCATTGGGCTCTTTTAGTTTATGGAATGAATAATTGTTTTTACACTCCCATGTAATATGGTATAAAGTGGGGGTGACTCAACACCACTTGCATGTGTCCGCGTACTGGTTCGGAAACATTTTGTGAAGTATGTATAAGTTATGAAGGCTTCCTGTTCGCAGTCTACGCCAACCGACTGCCTCAGAAGAAAGAGAAAACTGGAAATTTAAAGTTGGATTTTGAGGAACCCGACAGCGCCGGCTGGGTTTTTATGGAGGTAAAACACTAAGGCGCCCGTGTGCTGTGCGATGTCAGTTCACATTAATGATCCCCAGGTAATCGAAAAGATTCCGGAGACCTACACAACGGCACCTCTTTCTTCCTTTGGTCTTTCACTCCCTCTTTCATCCCTTCACTTACGGCAGGGTTCAGGTGTCCACGATATATGAGACAGATACTGCGCCATTTCGTTTCCCCAAAAACCAATTATTAATATTATTACGGGGAAAGGCGCGGCACTGCGCAGCGGCGGGATAACTGTGGCTTGGTGCTACTAGTGGCGCATGCGTAGTAGTGACTAGAGAGCGAGAGAGAGAGAGAAAAAATTGGCAGTGGCTTAGCTCGGCTCTGGCACGATATACGTAGCCAAAGCTAAGGCATAGCATGGTTAGCCTTGGTTAATCTTGGATGCAAGTCCAGGTTAGCCTGGTTGCCTAGCTAGGTTTTCGCAATAGAGACGACACAACTGTAGTTGCGGCGCTCGCGAACTCTCCTTTTCAATCCTCCACCATGTTATCAGGCATGCGACGTAGCTGGCGGCGCCAGCGGAGGCGAGCGCAGCGACGAGGAACACGGTGTGACGTCATACCAAACGGCGGCGGCTGCGAGCCGCGCGGTGTGACATCATGCCAGATGTGGCGAGCGCGCAAAGCACAGTAACCGTCTTACATATCTCGGTGGACACCCGAACCGCGCCGTAAAGAAAGAGATAAAGGATGCAGGGAAAGAATAATAATAATAATAATAATTGGTTTTGGGGAAAGGAAATGACGCAGTATCCGTCTCATATATCGTTGGACACCTGAACCGCGCGTAAGGGAAGGGTAAAGGAGGGAGAGAAAGAAGAAAGGAAGAGAGAGATGCCATAGTGGAGGGCTCCGGAATAATTTCGACCACCTGGGGATCTTTAACGTGCACTGACATCGCACAGCACACGGGCGCCATTGCGTTTTTCCTCCATAAAAACGCAGCCGCCGCGGTCGGGTTCGAACCAGGGAACTCCGGATCAGTAGTCGAGCGCCCTAACCACTGAGCCACAGCGGCGGAGTAGGAAAGAAGAGAAAACTGAAAATGGAAGGTTGCGTTTTGAGAGAGAGAGAGAGAGAGAGAAAAAACTTTATTGGCGCCAAAAATTGGTCGATTCAGCGCGACCCGGGTGTCTTCATGTTGGAGATCCGAGTCTTCCAGGGGTGGTGCCCTTATTCCAGGGCCCCACTGAGTCTTGCTACCTCATACGCATGCTGGACCAGTCCTTTCTGGACCGCCAGCACGCTGTTGGTGAGCAGGCTCTCCCACTGTTCCGCATTGGGCTCTTTTAGTCTATGGAATGAATAATTGTTTTTACACTCCCATGTAATATGGTATAATGTGGTGGTGGCTCCACACCACTTGCATGTGGAAACATTTTGTTAAGTATGTGTAAGTTATGAGAGCTTCCTGTTTGCAGTCTACGCCAACCGACTGCCTCATATTGCGGGAAATGCGCGGCGCTGTGCAGCTGCAGAACACCTCTTGATCGGTGCTAGTAGTGGCGCATGCACCGTGTTGACTAGGGAGCGAGAGAGAGAGAGAGAGAAATATCCGCGGCATGGCGCGCGTTGTTACGTCGTGACGTTGTTGTTGTTGTTGTTGTTGACCTCACACAATGGCACATACCCACAAGGGGGATTGGCCATAACCAGGCGGTGACTATTTAAATGACCACTTGCATGTGGCAAGCATGGGATGACCTACCAAAATTTGGATTGCACAGTTTTCGTAGCCGAGGTGGTTGCCAGGAGGTTAGGGGGGTCGTACAAACTAAAATTTAGGCAAAGAAGGGGTAGGGATTACTCTAAGTGGTTGTAAAAACCGAAATACAGAAGCTGATAATGGGATGGGCAGGACGAAAGCTCATGAAGGTAGACGTTTTGATTCTAGTAGATAATTTTGTACGGCAGAGCAAACATTCCCATTGGTATGGCCAAGCATAGAAGCGCCAAGAGACAGAACAACCGCAGAAGACAGGCGCAAACTGAGATTCTGTATTGGAACTTCTAATAGTCGCCTCCTAATCGATGAGTAGCGACGGCAAAAAAGAAGAAAGTGCTCTATTGTTTCCGGCTCCGCACAATACGTACACAATGGGGAGATCGCCAAACCAGGCCTGTCTGTATAGGTAAAATTTAGTTGCGGCACTCGGCAACGAAGCCTCGTGAAGGAAACTTCAAGATTGCGCGATCGCCAGACTGAGCTTCTCCATGGGAACAGTAGGTGCTGGAAGTCGTCCAAGGAAGTAAGCGCTGATGCACCCAATTCGTTCATTACAGTGTACCGTCGAAAGCGTGCCGCCGTGATGTAAGCAGTTTTTGGAAGCGGGTCAACAATTGGTCCACTCAGGGCTGCCTTCGCTAAAGCATCAGCTGATTCATTTAATAGAAGACCACTGTGCCCAGGAACCCAAAGAAATCGAATTGATGTGATGTGTGGAGGGATCAGGAATTTTAGTATCCGAAAGAGCTGCAATTCTGTGGACGCCGAGAGGGAAGTGCATAAAGATAACGAGTCCGTAATTATTATTACTGCTGATAAAGAAATTGGTACCTTGCGCAGAGCGAGAACCACTGCTAGAAACTCAGCCAGATAGATAGGAGTGAAATCTTGGAGACGGAGAGAAAAAGACCAGTCAAGGGACTGGGAGTAAATACCTACACCTGCCTTTTCTGCACACACCGAGCCATCAGTCGCAATTGCAACATGTGATCTGAAGGTCGACAAAAAATCCTGCAACATACCATTTAACCATGAGAAAGGCAGTAATTTTGCATTACGTGGATAAATGGCATCGTAGATGATAGACACATTTGCAGGGATGGACCGCACCGGAACAATTTCAGGTATTCTCACGTTGAGTGGGCCCAGCAAAGATTCAACGAAACAGATTTGGGGAGTTTGAAGGCGAGACCCTCCGACAGCCAAGAACTCCGCTCGCTGCCCTAGGAAGATCAACTCGGATGCATGCTGCTCCGAGTCGCAAAACTTTAAAAACGTTTGTACTGTCAAAAGGCGAAACCTTGCAGTAAGAGACGGCACCCGCGCTTCCAGATACAAAACATTGTTTGCCACGTATTTAGGGAGACACAAACACAGGCGCAGAGCTTCTCGCTCTAAGAGCAGAAGTGGGCGCAGTTTGTATGCAGCTGCTCCAGAAAACAAAACGCAACCGAATTCCAAGATTGGCCGGATATACATTTTGTAAATCAGCAGCAGAGCATGTCTGCGCAAACCGCAGCGAGGGCTACTCATCCTTCGCAGAAGGCCTACCGCCCGAATCCCTTTCGCAGCAACCTGATCTATATGTGGCCGCCAAGAGAGAGAGGAATCATAAGTTACCCCGAGATACTTTAGGGAACATACCTGAGGAATGACATGATGACGATAAGACAATGAAATGTGTACCTGTTGAGTAACCGGAAAAGGTAATAAAGCGCACTTGTTTACATTAAGACTTAAGTGTAATTCAGATAACCATCGGTCAAGGGAATTTAAATATGACTGTAAAACCATATACACAGAATGTAAATCACTCGCAACAGCAAAGAAAGCTATATCGTCTGCATACACGTACGTAGTCACGTCAGGGGAAGTCGGAATCGAACTGAGTAAGAGGTTGAATAGAACAGGGGAGAGAACTGCACCTTGAGGCACACCTCTAGATTGATGAAATTTCCTTGTAGAAACTCCGCGTTGACAACAATAAAATTCTCTGTCAGCCAGGAAAGCTGACACCCATTCCACAAAATAACTTGGCAAGCCCAGAGCACGTAGTCTGTACTTCAGAGGCCCATGTTCGACACTGTCATATGCTTTCGAGATGTCTAGAGTTACCAGCGCAGCATACTGTCGACGCCGGCGCGCTAGTCGGACACGGCTTTCGAGGTCAGTATCACACACCATATAGAGCACCCAGGCTTGAAACCAATCAGACAGGGGTTAAGTAGTCCCTTTTCAGTAATAATGGGCATGATTCGTTCATACAGCACGCGTTCAACCAATTTCACCAGATTCGATGTCAATGAAATTGGTCGAATGTTGTCTAAGACCAACCCTTCGCCTGGCTTTTTAATCACCGGGATAATTTTGGAAACACGCCATACATCCGGGATCCATGGGGTTCCAATAGAGTAATTTACCAGCTCCAATATAGCATTGGGGGATTCGTCAAACAGTATTTTAATCATCGCAGAGGTGACACGGTCAGGACCAGGAGCTGCAGAAGGTAACCGATTTATCACCTGGGAGAGATCAGAAACCAAGACATTAAGGAAATCATCATAGTGATTCCCAAGCAGTTGTGGGCGAGAGAGCGCAGCCGAAAAACGGTGTTCCAAGCCTTTGCCAATTTCTTTTAATGACCTGGCAAGCTCTACTGGAGTCAGCACATTAGAGGGAATGTTGTTAGGCGGTGGCAGCCTGTTCCTTGACCTCAGGAAGCGAAACAAGGCTTGTCTGTTATTAGATTTTGATAGATGGTCATAATTCTCTTCATCATATTTTTTTTTTTGCCCTAGCGACTGTGCGCTTTAAGGTAGCTGCAAGAAACTTATAATCTATCCAATTCCGGGGACATTGATTACGGATAAGTTTCTTCCAGGCTGCCTTGCGCCGCCTATAATCCTTTGATCATTCTGAATTCCACCAAGGGCTCTGAGAAGTGCCTATGCTATCGCACACTGTAAACTCTGATTGCCTCCGTACCCGATCTAAAATAGAGCATAAGCCTAACACCCTGCTCTCCTGAGACAAATTCGGCAAAGAGTAATTCTGAACTAAGTGAACTTTTGAACTTGTAATCGACTAGGGTGCAACTGAATCCGCCGATAGAAGTCATCGGACACACAATGTCAAAAGTGAGTGGGAAATGGTCACTGTTTGTTGCAGAGTCAACCGGAGTCCAGGAGCAAACTGCTACCCCTGGGGTTGAAAACGTTAAATCCAATGCTGATCGGGAGTGCCCACGGAGGAAGGTCGGAAAACCCGAGTTATGACAGTTTAGGTTATTCAAACAAGCCCAATCCCATAAACGCAAACCGCACTGGTCTGTTCGATAACCCCAAGTCAAGTGATGCGAATTGAAATCCCCAACAAGCAACACATGTGATCTGCTGACAGAGAGTAAGGAATCTAATGGCCGTGAGTCATGAACCCCAGATGGAAAATATACATTTGCGACAGTAATGGGATGGAAACCAGGAACTGAAAGATCCACTGCCTGAATTTCGCAATGAGCGTCCACCCGCTAAAACACCAATCGTGCCTTGTGACAGAATCTGGATGAAACCAGCAAAAGCAAACCGCCCCCCCCCTTGATGGGCGGTCCATTCTAAATGTTCGATAATGTTCCATTTGAAATGAAAACTCTTTCGACAACCAGGTTTCTTGAAGCGCAATGACATGAGGAGAAAATCGATTTGAAAGAGTTACTAAATCAGTGAAAGCTGATTGAATGGAACGGCAGTTCCACTGCAGCACTCTCAGAGACCCTATTCTGTTGAGAGATCTGCAGCAGCAACTGCCTTTTCCAAAATGCTGTGGTGACCAGTTTTTCCTGAATTACTCTTTTTTGTTTTGGATTGAGGGGAGCTAGACGGACCAGCAACGGCCAAAGGAGACCGGCTACGTTTCTGAGCTCGAGCATCGAGCTCCATCAGCTCAACACACCCATCAATTGCTCTGGTCGTGACTTCAGGTACATGAGTTGGAGGCGTGCGCTCTTTTTGCGGCTGCATTGAAACAAGGGAAGGCGTCTCCGCACTGAATTCAGTAGGTACTGCAGGATCCACGGATGACTTCAACGCAGCATTGGAGGTCATTATTGAAGAGGTCATTTGCGCCACCATGACTTGCAATATGCACTCTGTTACTGAATTCACTAGCCGATCCATGACCTTGGCCATTGCCTTTTCAACCGCTGTAGCAATCGCATCTGACAGGCTTGAATCCACGACCGCAGTCGTCTGCCGTGCTGCCACACTTGAGTACCCGTACGTCCTTTCCTTAACAATAGCCATAGCCTCGCGCCTTGAGCACCGGCGCTTTTCTAACACTTCCAGCACCTTAACCTCCTCAGCCCTCTCAGGACAATTAGAATATGTGGCGGAGTGACTACCGCTGCACAAGCAACACATCTCATCTTTTGAACACCTTCCTACACGGTCATGGTTACCACCACACACACTGCACCTTGAGCTCGACATGCAGGCGTTCGCGCTGTGGCCAAACCTCCAGCTATTGCGGCATTGAAGTGGCCTTGAAGAATACGGATCAACCCTGAAAACCAGGGGCCACACCTTCAACTCAGATGGACAGGAGAGACCCGCAAAGGTGGCAATTACCGTTTCAGTTGGAAGTTTTGTTTCCTCAACGACCCGAGTGCACCGATGTACAGAAATCACCCCTGCGGAGGAGAGTTTCTCTAGCGTTTCCTTAGGGCTAAGGCGTGGGTCAACCCCTCGCACCAGCCCTTTAGAGCACGCCAAGTGCGGCGGTATAACTGCGCTTACCGACTGGCTTCCAAAAGCTGTGCACGTTAACAAATCTATGATGCAGGCCTGGTCGGCCGACCTGCACACCACGCCTCCTCTGCCGTACTGCCGGACATCACAGATTTTTAAGAAGTGAGGCGTAATCGCCTGTAGCGCAGTCTGAACCGCATCCGGGTTATTGAGTCGAATGGCGCCACCATCCGATGGAACCAAGGCCACGGGAATAGTGCCGACGCCACCCCGAAAGAAGGCGTCCAGGGGAAGTTGGTTAGGGGGGAGGCTGGCCGACCAGGGGGAGTTCCCCTGGCCAGGAGAGGATGTCGACATGCGCCCCTAGCGACCTGCAAGCGCCCTGCAAAAGCGAAAGACAATCAAGCAATCAGAAGCTAGTGATACGAACAGTCACCGCCCAGTGAGACCACGCCCGCCTGTGGAAACAGGGACAGCCACGTCCACGAATGGGCGAGCTATCTTCGAGCTTGTCCTTCGTCTTCTTTCTCCTGGTGTCCCCCGTAGCAGCGCTTTCGAAAGATTTAAAATGATGTACCAACTCGCTCAACTGTCCGTGTTGTGACGTCGTGTGCCTCCTCGGAGCACCGCCACGGTGAAATCGCAAGTTCGCGGCCAGAAATCTTTCGGTTTAAAAATTGCTGTGGCTTAACTACTGCTGAATATGGCTAAAAAGAGCGAAAACTGGTTTATCGGGCAAGTAGACGCGGCTCGGGATGTGTAACGTTGCGTGCGTTCCGCACACCGGATAGACAGCGCGCCCACCCTGCCACCCTTGTAGGTTGCAGGTAAATAATTGGTTCATGGTCAGTGGTTGGTCACCCATTATACGCAGCGGCCTATTCTACCGCCCTCTTCCAAGAATAGGAAGGTCAACTGGTGCGAGACTATATGGCGGACCACATATGGTGAGGTCTGTAGCCACACTTTACCTTTGGCTCACTTGAATGTCAACCGGCAACGCACTGGAAAAGCGGCTGTACCTATCGTAGTGTGAGCTTTCGTTTCAAAAACTAACTTGGGAGCAAGCCCGCTTATGTGCCACGAAAGCGAAAGAATTGGGTCCTACTACAGTTCTGCGTTGGTGCGTTCGTTGTTTGTGCGTTTGTTTAAAAAACTCGTTGGTCACAAAACCGCACACCATTCAGAGCTCGGTCGGTTAATGACCTTATATGCAGAAGTGATCCTTCTCTAACCCATCGTGGTGGCTTAGTGGTTAGGGCACTCGGCTACTGCTCCGGAGTTCCCGGGTTCGAACCCGACTTCGGCGGCCTCGTTTCAATGGATGCAAAACGGAAAAGGCGCTCATGTGCTGTGCGATGCCAGTTCAAGTTAAAGATGACGAGGTGGTCGAAATTATTACAGAGACCTCCACTATGGTACCTCTTTCATCTTTCATTCCCTCCTTTGTCACTCCTCGTACGGTGCGTTGAAGGCGTCGGCCGAGATAATTGACAGCTAGTCACTGTACCTTTTCCTTTCCTTAAAACCAAAACCAAAGCAGCACCCCGACCCACGCATCGCGGGAGGTGAGCGCATCGACAGTGTCACCGGCTGTCGCGCACTTACACGGTCACAACGTGCAATGATCCTCCGCGCGCGCATTGGCTGCGTGTGGCCCGTGGAACGACGGGTGCGTCACGGAATCGCGACGAGTGATGTGTGTGACGGTTGCGGTGCAGTGGAAACACTAGAACACCTGCTCCTTCACTGTACCGCGTTCGCCGATGCTCGTCGCGATATGCTCGCGGCCTATAGGGCGCAGGGCATACTACCAGACTCCATCAAGGCGCTATTGTGGCCACAGGGCAATGCGCGCACTTGTGAGCGAACCTTTTTGAGCCTCTGTGCATTCCTCGAACCCATAAGCTTGATGTTCCGTTTGTTCTTCGTCAGGTAGTTACACGAGGTGACCGAACGCTCCGCGAGTTCTACCTTGAACGATTAATAACTTGACGCCCCACTCCAGTTGTAACCAACAAAGTACTGTGCGCGTGTGTGATTTAATTCCTCTAAAATGAACTAATCACGCGCAAAACCTGGACACATTTCTTATTGTGTAAATAGTTTGTACATATTACTTCTCCCCCTATCCTCTCTTCCTGTCCCCTCACCTCTTTGATTTCATTTCTCCATTCTGCCTGCTAACCTTTATTTCCGCTGCCCCAGCTCAGGTGCTTCAGTATCGATGGCAGATGCCGGGGCTAGCAAAAATCTTTTCCTTAAAATAAAACAACTACTACCACCACCACCACCTTCTAGGTCCATCGCCCACCATGACACTAATGCTTTTGCCTTCACTGCACGTAAGCAGACTTAAACGCCGTCTGAACTTTTACAGGATTGCGTTAACGAGTTCGTGCGGCAGAAAATCAGTCGTCGGCGTCGTTGACCGTGGGCGAAAAATGCACGAAAAAAAATAGAAGGGGACACTTAAGCTCTGCCTTGATCATATGGCCAATGCCGCCGCCTTTCATCCATCCACAGCGGGTCGTGCTCGCTGCCGACGGCACCGGAAGGAGTCCACGAACTTGCCGACATGGAATCTCAGGACTGCGCACCCGGAATTTCTAACACCAACGCATCGAAGGAGGGACTACCGCACGGGACGCTACAGAAGGACCCATACTCCAACTATTTTTCCATCTGGACGGCACGAGAGAAGACTGAAGCCTACCCGAAGGCCACGCCATGGTTCAGGATGATCGACGCACGAAAAAAAACGATTCGAACCTATAATGGAGGCAGAAGCAAACAAACCTTCAGATAGATAACGAGCCGCTCGCCCCAACAAATTAAAGAGGCTGCCGCATGATGATTACAAGATCGTGATACGTCTGCGCGGAGGGTTGACGCTGCATAAAAACCCCGATAGGTCACTACTTCCTGCTTTGCAATCAAGCTCAGTCGCCAATTAACACACGATGCCAGGGTCAGAGTCAAGCCGGAGCAAAATATCGCTATTCTGAGCACCCCAGATCCGGACCTCACTCATCAGACATGCAACATCCAGGCAATCTAGGAGGAAATGAATATTCAATGAATGCTTATGCAGCATCACCAGACAACTCATGTAAAGGCATCATTACCGGCACCTTACCGATACCAACGGAAGAGGAATTGATAAACTGCATGGAAACATATCCCCAACAAACAAACATCATTCAAGCAAGGCCTTTCGGCACAAAGGGGGCATGTCTATATAACTTTGAAGGCAAAACAGCACCACGGTTTGTCGACCTCAGCGGAATAGAATACAGGTGCAAACCATTCCGACCAGTGATGCAGGTCTTCGGATGCTGCATAAAAACAGGACACCAAGATGTCATTTGCCCCACTCCGCAGGAGAAACGGTGCTACAATTGCGGAATATGCAAACCTCCACCAGCACACGTCGATTGCAAAAAGCACTGCATCGTCTGTAACACATCCAACCACTTCACCATTGACACGAACTGTACGGCAAGATAGAATTACAGCAAAAGAGAGAAAAAGACAGGCAAAACTGATGAAGGCACAATCCGACGCCATCCTGATGGATAAATTGCTGCACAGAGCGCTCTTTTAGATGTGCAGAGCAACCAAAAGACTGAGCAGAAGCAAAAGACTTCCCTCAAGCACAAGGCTGAAGAGGAGCCAGGACTCAGGAATGAGCATCGGCCCAAATTGAACCAAACCAAAGGTGACCAGGCGGGAGTACAGCAAAGATATAGCAGCAGCACAACCCTGCCCATGAAAGTGAATCAGACCAGCGGTCCAAGCAAGCAAGGCACCCATCGTCCACCCAAAGAAGCCTTGGAACCAAAGCACAGAAGAATGGCCACCCTTCCTACCGCTCAGTAATAAGAACCCAGTGGTCACCAGGGCCGCCCAGGCACCTTTGGAGGAGGCAATGCAGACCGAGAACCCGGAGCCGTTGCAAGAACAAGATAACAAAAACCAGACGAAAGATCACAGTGTGGACACCATTAACGCCAGACATAAAGCTTTGGAGCCTAGTGGTACCAAGACGGACGCCATCGAGCCGCGGGCCTCTACCTCGAAAGCCAGTGAATCCGCAGCCCGCATCCAGGAGACTAGAGAGGCGCAGTCACTCCGGGACATTACAACTCAGAAAGAAGCCGGCCCTGCTAAAAAGTATGAGTGGTCCATCCAAGCAGCCTCCCCTAGTACCCCTTACCCTACCCCTGACCCCCTATTACACCTCAAGAGGCGGTAAAGCAATACATACGTTCCGCTGAATTGCGTTCAGAAATCACTAGCATAATCAACCCTTTAGCTGCTGTACATCTCGGAGAGATGAAGTAACAGCTCATACAAGCCCAGGCACAGCTGATACAGTCCATGACGGACAGGATAGGAGTTACGATCAACACACGCTTGGAAAAACATGAAGCCGGCATAAATAAGCTTTTCGAACTTATACCTCATGAGGAATTGCCTCGCAAGCAACGCGCAGTTCAACCCGCTGCCTGTCCTGATCCAGTATTTTCCGACCAGCAACATGGCACAGAACAACAGCACGCGAAAAGGTCGGCGGCGACGCCAGTTCACTACACCAAAATAAACAATTATACGGCAATGGAACTGTTGCAGCGTACGCCGAAAACAAGCGCAACCAGTAGCATATATCGTAAACTCCTCTAATCCCCCCAAAATCTTCGCTCTGCAAGAGACGGAAACAAATCGCATTCAAATCCGCGGTTATCACACGGCAGCCCTTACGCCACGTACAGCAATCTTGACACTCGCATCCATGCCGGTGCTAGACCGCACACTGACAAACGCGCCCGCAAGCACGGACACTCAGTATACCGCGATAGAGCTCAGCTCATCCGGACACACATATGGTCTCACCATTCTTAAGATTACAGCAATCCCAAAGACAGAGTTATTCCGGGCATCATGGGCTCCTTTGGTTCCTCAAAGCTCATTGTGGTGGGTGATTTTAATGCATGTCACACGCACTGGGGATACACCAAAGATACCCCCAAAGGTAACCTCATTTCTACCGCAATGGCTGATTACAACCTTGGCCTGTTCAGAAACCCCACCGTACCCACTCGCATTGGCACAAGTGTCACCCGCGACACCACACCCGATCTCACATGGGCCACACCGAACATAATCGTTAAATCTCACACGGTGCTCCAAGACAGCCTTGGGAGTCACCATTTTCCAGTCTCCACTACTATTGCTTACGATTCCAAGATTTTCAGCCCTCGTTCACAGCTCCTCATTTACTGGGATAAATTGCGCTCATACTTGGCATCTGATTCTACCGAACCCCGTACTGTCACCAACTGGACAGACCGTCTGGTGGAGGCTATCCAGGCGAACAGCAAACGCAATAAAAAGTCCCCTGCGGCACCGCAGGTTGATCCGCCTCTGGCTCATCTATTGGAGGCCCGACAGGGACTTCTCAAGCGCTGGCGTCACCAGTGACACAATTGTAAATTGAGACTCCGCATAGCCGGTCTCACTCGTGAGGCAGAAGAATACGCGACCACATTAGCCCGCTCAAACGCGGCAACCTTTTGTAACGACCAAAAGGGTACATTAAGCACTAAACGCAAGTGGTCCCTCCCACACGCTCTCTTAAATCCAAAAACCACTAAATCTGACGCACAAGTAAGCACACAACCTCTAATACAACTAGAGCTTCAAAAGGGCACAGAAGTAGTTGGCCAACAACGGGGCACTTATATACCCCCATCCCTTCAGTCAGCAGATCCACCCAATCTGCCTCCACCTAACCCGGAACTTCATGCCGACATTACCTTAACCGAAGTGTGCCGCGCACTCTTTAACATTCACCGCTTCATGGCGCCGGTGCCGGATGGCATAACGTACAAGGCACTACTCAATCTGGATGATGTCTCGCTTCAGGAACTCACGGAGCTCTTTAATAACCACTGGCACGCTGGGACGCTCCCGTCAGCCTGGACCCATGCCAGCAAGCGATTTATACCCAAACCGGGCAAACCCCTCAATTCCGCCGCGGTGGCTCAGTGGTTAGGGCGCTCGACTACTCATGCGGAGTTCCCGGGTTCGAACCCGACCGCGGCTGCTGCGTTTTTATGGAGGAAAAACGGTAAGGCGCCCGTGTGCTGTGCGATGTCAGTGCACGTTAAACATCCCCAGGTGGTCGAAATTATTCCGGAGCCCTCCACTACGGTACCTCTTCTTCCTTTCTTCTTTCACTCCCTCCTTTATCCCTTCCCTTACGGCGCGGTTAAGGTGTCCAACGATATATGAGACAGATACTGCGTCATTTCCTCTCCCCCAAAAAATCAATTATTATTATCAAACCCCTCACCCTTCAAAATTTGCGCCCCATCTTCTTAACGACCTGTGTCGGCAAGCTCTTCGAGCATGTTAGTATCAACCGCCTGCAACCGTTCCTAGAAACAGGCTTTCTCTCCAACATTCAATTTGGCTTCCGTCCAAACATCTCGGCGCAAGACGTACTTCTCCTCCTGAAAGAGTCTCTCTTTTGCCAAGCGCCGTACCGCCGCTACGCGAGCCATACTGGCATTGAATATTCATAAGGCTTTCGACACAATAAGCCATGGCTATATCCTGACGACATTAGCCACCATCGGCTTTGGCACCCGCATATGGCAATATGTTCGGCCTTTCCTTCAGGGACGCACGGCAAAACTCTATCTTGGGGATGTCGCATTCCACCCTTTCCCCCTGCCTAATCGGGGAACCCCACAAGGGGTGGTCCTATCACCTTTACTTTTTAACATTGCCCTAGAGCCACTGGCCAAGGCCCTTTCTGCTGTCCCAGGGCTCCACACGGCCATATACGGAGATGATATTGTAACGAAGACAGGACCGGCACAGATCACAGTCTCAGCGAAGTCCAGCGCACAGCAGGGAACTCACAAGATGGCTGCCCGAACCACACACACACTTCGTCTTTGTTGTTGTTGTTGTTGTTGACCTCACACAATGGCACATACCCACAAGGGGGATTGGCCATAACCAGGCGGTGGCTATTTAAATGACCAGTTGCATGTGGCAAGCATGGGATGACCTACCAAAATTTGGATCGCACAGTTTTCGTAGCCGAGGAGGTTGCAGGAGGTTAGGGGGGCATACAAACTAAAATTTAGGAAAAGAAGGGGTAGGGATTACTATAAGTGGTTGTAAAAATCGAAATACAGAAGCTGATAATGGGAGGGGCAGGACGAAAGATCATGAAGGTAGACGTTTTGATTCCAGTAGATAATTTTGAACGGCAGAGCAAACATTCCCATTGGTATGGCCAAGCATAGAAGCGCCAAGGGACAGAACAACCACAGAAGACAGGCGCAAACTGAGATTCTGTATTGGAACTTCTAATAGTCGCCTCCTAATCGATGAGTAACGACGGCAAAAAAGAAGAAAGTGCTCTATTGTTTCCGGCTCCGCACAATACGGACACAATGGGGAGATCGCCAGACCAGGCCTGTATAGGTAAAAATTTAGTTGCGGTACTCGGCAGCGAAGCCTCGTGAAGGAAACTTCAAGATTGCGCGATCGCCAGACTGAGCTTCTCCATGGGAACAGTAGGTGCTGGAAGTCGTCCAAGGAAGTAAGCGCTGATGCACCCAGTTCGTTCATTACAGTGTACCGTCGGAAGCGTGCCGCCGTGATGTAAGCAGTTTTTGGAAGCGGGTCAACAATCGGTCCACTCAGGGCTGCCTTCGCTAAAGCATCAGCTGATTCATTTAATAGAAGACCCCTGTGCCCAGGAACCCAAAGAAATCGAATTAATGAAATGTGTGGAGGGATCAGGAATTTTAGAATGCGAAAGAGCTGCGATTCAGTGGACGCCGAGAGGGAAGTGCATAAAGATAACGAGTCCGTAATTATTATTACTGCTGATAAAGAAATTGGTACCTTTCGCAAAGCGAGAACCACTGCTAGAAACTCAGCCAGATAGATAGGAGTGAAATCTTGGAGACGGAGAGAAAAAGACCAGTCAAGGGACTGGGAGTAAATACCTACACCTGCCTTTTCTGCACACACCGAGCCATCAGTCGCAATTGCAACATGTGAGCTGAAGGTCGACAAATAATCCTGCAACATGCCATTTAACCATGAGAAAGGCAGTAATTTTGCATTACGTGGATAAATATCATCGTAGATGATAGACACATTTGCAGGGATGGACCGCACCGGAACAATTTCAGGTATTCGCACATTCAGTGGGCCCAGCAAAGATTCAACGAAACAGATTTGGGGAGTTTGAAGGCGAGACCATCCGACACCCAAGAACTCCGCTCGCTGCCTTAGGAAGATCAACGCGGATGCATGCTGGTCCGAGTCGCAAAACTTTAAAAACGTTTGTACTGTCAAAAGGCGAAACCTTGCAGTAAGAGACGGCACCCGCGCTTCCAGATACAAAACATTGTTTGCCACGTATTTAGGGAGGCCCAAACACAGGCGCAGAGCTTCTCGCTCTAAGAGCAGAAGTGGGCGCATTTTGTATGCAGCTGCTCCAGAAAACAAAACGCAACCGAATTCCAAGATTGGCCGGATATACATTTTGTAAATCAGCAGCAGAGCATGTCTGCGCAAACCGCAGCGAGGGCTACTCATCCTTCGCAGAAGGCCTACCGCCCGAATCCCTTTCGCAGCAACCTGATCTATATGTGGCCGCCAAGAGAGAGAGGAATCATAAGTTACCCCGAGATACTTTAGGGAACATACCTGAGGAATGACATGATGACGATAAGACAATGAAATGTGTACCTGTTGAGTAACCGGAAAAGGTAATAAAGCGCACTTGTTTACATTAAGACTTAAGTGTAATTCAGATAACCATCGGTCAAGGGAATTTAAATATGACTGTAAAACCATATACACAGAATGTAAATCACTCGCAACAGCAAAGAAAGCTATATCGTCTGCATACACGTACGTAGTCACGTCAGGGGAAGTCGGAATCGAACTGAGTAAGAGGTTGAATAGAACAGGGGAGAGAACTGCACCTTGAGGCACACCTCTAGATTGATGAAATTTCCTTGTAGAAACTCCGCGTTGACAACAATAAAATTCTCTGTCAGCCAGGAAAGCTGACGCCCATTCCACAAAATAACTTGGCAATCCCAGAGCACGTAGTCTGTACATCAGAGGCCCATGTTCGACACTGTCATATGCTTTCGAGATGTCAAGAGTTACCAGCGCAGCATACTGTCGACGCCGGCGCGCCAGTCGGACACGGCTTTCGAGGTCAGTATGCGCACACCATATAGAGCACCCAGGCTTGAAACCAATCTGACAGGGGTTAAGTAGTCCCTTTTCAGTAATAATGGGCATGATTCGTCCATACAGCACGCGTTCAACCAATTTCACCAGATTCGATGTCAATGAAATTGGTCGAATGTTGTCTAAGACCAACCCTTCGCCTGGCTTTTTAAGCACCGGGATAATTTTAGAAACACGCCATACATCCGGGATCCATGGGGTTCTAATAGAGTAATTTACCAGCTCCAATATAGCATTGGGGGATTCGTCGAACAGTATTTTAATCATCGCAGAGGTGACACGGTCAGGACCAGGAGCTGCAGAAGGTAACCGATTTATCACCTGGGAGAGCTCAGAAACCGAGACATTAAGGAAATCATCATAGTGATTCCCAAGCAGTTGTGGGCGAGATAGCGCAGCCGAAAAACGGTGTTCCAAGCCTTTGCCAATTTCTTCTAATGACCTGGCAAGCTCTACTGGAGTCAGCACATTAGAGGGGATGTTGTTAGGCGCTGGCAGCCTGTTCCTTGACCTCAGAAAGCGAAACAAGGCTTGTCTGTTATTAGATTTTGATAGATGGGCATAATTCTCTTCATCATATTTTTCTTTTGCCCTAGCGACTGTGCGCTTGAAGGTAGCTGCAAGAAACTTATAATCGATCCAATTCCGGGGACATTGATTATGGATAAGTTTCTTCCAGGCTGCCTTGCGCCGCCTATAATCTTTTGAACATTCTGCATTCCACCAAGGGCTCTGAGAAGTGCCTATGCTATCGCACACTGTAAACTCTGATTGCCTCCGTACCCGATCTAAAATAGAGCATAAGCCTAACACCCTCCTCTCCTGAGACCAATTCGGCAAAGAGTGTAGTTCTGAACTGAGTGAACTTTCGAACTTGTTGTAATCGACTAGGGTGCAACTGAATCCGCCGATAGAAGTCATCGGACACACAATGTCAAAAGTGAGTGGGAAATGGTCACTGTTTGTGGCACAGTCAACCGGAGTCCAGGAGGAAACTGCTACCCCTGGGGTTGAAAACGTTAAATCCAATGCTGATCGGGAGTGCCCACGGAGGAAGGTCGGAAAACCCGAGTTATGACAGTTTAGGTTATTCAAACAAGCCCAATCCCATAAACGCAAACCGCACTGGTCTGTTCGATAACCCCAAGTCAAGTGATGCGAATTGAAATCCCCAACAAGCAACACATGTGATCTGCTGACAGAGAGTAAGGAATCTAATGGCCGTGAGTCATGAACCCCAGATGGAAAATATACATTTGCGACAGTAATGGGATGGAAACCAGGAACTGAAAGATCCACTGCCTGAATTTCGCAATGAGCGTCCACCCGCTGAAACACCAATCGTGCCTTGTGACAAAATCTGGATGAAACCAGCAGAAGCAAACCGCCCCCCCTTGATGGGCGGTCCATTCTAAAAATTCGATAATGTTCCATTTGAAATGAAAACTCTTTCGACAGCCAGGTTTCTTGAAGCGCAATGACATGAGGAGAAAATCGATTTGAAAGAGTTACTAAATCAGTGGAAGCTGATTGAATGGAACGGCAGTTCCACTGCAGTACTCTCAGAGACCCTATTCTGGGGAGAGATCTGCAGCAGCAACTGCCTTTTCCAAAATGCTGTGGTGACCAGTTTTTCCTGAATTACTCTTTTTTGTTTTGGATTGAGGGGAGCTAGACGGACCAGCAACGGCTAAAGGAGACCGGCTACGTTTCTGAGCTCGAGCATCGAGCTCCATCAGTTCAACACACCCATCAATTGCTCCGGTCGTGACTTCAGGTACATGAGTTGGAGGCGTGCGCTCTTTTTGCGGCTGCATTGAAACAAGGGAAGGTGTCTCCGCACTGAGTTTAGTAGGTACTGCAGGATCCACTGATGACTTGAACGCAGCATTGGAGGTCATTATTGAAGAGGTCATTTGCGCCACCATGACTTGCGATATGCACTCTGTTATTGAATTCACTAGCCGATCCATGACCTTGGCCATTGCCTTTTCAACCGCTGCAGCAATCGCATCTGTCAGACTTGAATCCACGACCGCAGTCGTCTGCCGTGCTGCCACACTTGAGTACCCGTACGTCCTTTCTTTAACAATAGCCATAGCCTCGCGCCTTGAGCACCGGCGCTTTTCTAATACTTCCAGCACCTTAACCTCCTCAGCCCTTGCAGGACAATTAGAATATGTGGCGGAGTGACTACCGCTGCACAAGCAACACATCTCATCTTTTGAACACCTTCCTACACGGTCATGATTACCCCCACACACACTGCACCTTGAGCTCGACTTGCAGGCGTTCGCGCTGTGGCCAAACCTCCAGCAGTTGCGGCATTGAAGTGGCCTTGAAGAATACGGATCGACCCTGAAAACCAGGAACCACACCTTCAACTCAGATGGACAGGAGAGACCCGCAAAGGTGGCAATTACCGTTTCAGTTGGAAGTTTTGTTTCCTCAACGACCCGAGTGCACCGATGTACAGAAATCACCCCTGCAGAGGAGAGTTTCTCTAGCGTTTCCTTAGGGCTAAGGCGTGGGTCAACCCCTCGCACCAGCCCTTTAGAGCACGCCAAGTGCGGCGGTATAAATGCGCTTACCGACTGGCTTCCAAAAGCTGTGGACGTTAACAAATCCATGATGCAGGCCTGGTCGGCCGACCTGCACACCACGCCTCCTCTGCCGTACTGCCGGACATCACTGATTTTTAAGAAGTGAGGCGTAATCGCCTGTAGCGCAGTCTGAACCGCATCCGGGTTATTCAGTCGAATGGCGCCACCATCCGATGGAACCAAGGCCACGGGAATAGTGCCGACGCCACCCCGAAAGAAGGCGTCCAGGGGAAGTTGGTTAGGGGGGAGGCTGGCCGACCAGGGGGAGTTCCCCTGGCCAGGAGAGGACGTCGACATGCGCCCCTAGCGACCTGCAAGCGCCCTGCAAAAGCGAAAGACAATCAAGCAATCAGAAGCTATTGATACGACCAGACACCGCCCAGTGAGACCACGCCCGCCTGTGGGAACAGGGACAGCTGACTGTGCCGGCACACACACACTTCGTCTTCATCGTCGGCGCGCTCCCATGAGCACGCGCCATTAACCCCTCCATCAAGGCGGCGGCCTGACGCCGGAAACGAACATGGACAGCAAAGGTAATGTTCGGTATAGACGGCGGACGGCAGAGAATACAGACAGCTGTTAAGCTGGTAAAGCGGCGGGTTGCAGCCTGTCATAGTAGGGCTTCATGCGCACCACGTGGACAGTCTCGGTCGGATGGCGCCGACTAGGTGAGGAGGTCGTGTCCCGCGGAAAACACTTTGTATGTGACATCACTTATACGACGAACCACCTCGTACGGACCGAAGTAGCGTCGGAGGAGCTTTTCGGAGAGTCCGCGGCGGCGCACAGGTGTCCATACCCATACAGAGTCGCCGGGTTCGTACCGAACGCATCGGTGTCGGAGGTTGTAGCGACCAGCGTCGAGTTGTTGTTGATGTCGAATCCGTCACCTTGCGAGTTGGCGCGCTTCTTCAGCCCGCTGGACGAATGTATCAACGTCAGCGTAGGGGCCGATGTCTCCGTCGTTGTGAGCAGCGGGCAGCATAGCATCCAGCATGGTAGTAACACACCGTCCGTAGACCAGCTGGAAAGGTGTAAGACGGGTAGTCTCCTGTTTGCCGTATTGTAGGCGAAGGTTGCATAAGGAAGAACTTCGTCCCACGTACGATGCTCAACGTCGACATACATAGCAAGCATATCTGCAAGCGTCCGGTTGAGGCGTTCAGTCAAGCCGTTTGTTTGGGGATGATAGGCTGTTGTCTTCCGGTGACTGGTGTGGGTGAGTTCGAAGAGAGATGGCATTAATCCCGCCGTAAAGGCGGTTCCACGGTCCGTGATGACGACTGATGGCGCACCGTGACGCAAGACGATTGATGTCATAAAAAACTGAGCCACTTCTGCAGCACTAGCGTGGGGGAGCGCCTGTGTCTCGGCGTACCGCGTTAAGTAGTACGTCACCACAACAATCCATTTGTTCCCAGAGGAAGACAATGGGAATGGGCCCAGCAAGTCCATGCCCACTTGTTGGAAAGGTGTTGTAGGCGGTGGGATGGGCTGGAGAAGCCCTGCGGGTTTAACTGGTGGTGTCTTTCGTCGCTGGCAGTCACGGCAGGTCCTCACATATTGCTGGACTGATGAGAGCAACTTTGGCCAGTAATACTTCGCACGAATGCGGGCATACGTCCGCGTAACACCCAAATGGCCAGCCGATGGCTCGTCGTGGCAGGCGTGCAAGATTTCTGGACGGAGTTCAGATGGCACAACCAGAAGAAACGTTTCCGTGTTATGGGCGAAGCTCCTCTTGTAAAGGACGCCATCTCAGAGACTGTAGGAAACCAAACCTCGAACGAAAAGCCGCGGAACAGCGACGTTAAGGCCCTCCAGATGCTCGATGAGCGGACGCAACTCTCAGTCAGCCCGTTGACGCCGGGCCATATCGGACGACGTGACGAGAGCAAAAAACGGGAAGTCGTCCTCCGTTTCGGCCGGAGCAACGTCGGTAGGTGCACGTGACAAGCAATCGGCGTCATTGTGCTTACGGCCGGACTTGTACACTACCATGATGTCGTATTCCTGGAGGCGAAGGCTCCATCTCGCAAGCCGTCCCGAATGGTCTTTGAGATTTGCTAGCCAGCATTACGAATGATAGTCACTGACAGCTCGAAACGGGCGACCATAGAGATATGGTCGGAACTTGCTAATCTCCCACACTACCGCAAGGCATTCCTTCTCTGTGGCAGAGTAGTTTGCCTCTGCTTTCAAGAGGGAGCGGCTGGCGTACGCTATGACTTTCTCGTTGCCATCCTGCCACTGAACGAGAATAGCGCCGAGACCAACATTGCTGGCGTCAGTATGAATTTCAGTGGCAGCTCGTTCATCAAAATGGGCGAGTATTGGGACAGTTTGTAGGCGGCTGCGTAGCTCGTTAAAGGCAGATTCCTGATCATCATGCCACACAAAAGATACATTGTCTCTAGTAAGCATTATAAGGGGCTCGACAATTGTGGAAGTTTTCAACGAAAAGTCTGTAATAGGCACAGAGGCCCAGAAACCTACGAACGGACTTTTTGGCGGTTGGGCGCGGGAACTGTGCCACAGCGGCAGTCTTCTCCGGGTCAGGACGGACTCCGTCAGGGCTTATCACGTGACCAAGAAAACTGAGCTCTTCGAAACCAATGTGACACTTTTGGGGCTTTATCGTCAACTGTGCCGAACGGAGCGCCTGTAACACCATTCGCAGCCGGTTGAGGTGTTCCTCGAAGCTAGGAGCAAAAATGACAACATCATCAAGGTACACGAGGCATGTCTGCCATTTCAGCCCCGTAAGAACGGTGTCCATCATGCGTTGGAAGGTTGCTGGCGCAGAACAGAGTCCAAAGGGTAGCACTTTGAATTCATAAAGGCCGTCAGGTGTCACGAACGCTGTCTTCTCTCTGTCCCTTTCGTCCACTTCGATCTGCCAGTAGCCATTCTTAAGGTCGAGTGAAGAAAAATATTTAGCGTCACGCAGTCGATCCAAGGCGTCGTCGATACGTGGAAGGGGGTAAACGTCACGTTTCGTGACACGATTCAACTTCCGATAATCGACGCAGAATCGCAAGGTGTTATCTTTTTTCTTCACCAATACCACAGGCGAAGCCCAGGGGCTCGTGGACGGCTGGACTACGTCGTCTGCAAGCATTTCTTGCACTTGGGATCGTATAGCCTCCCGTTCTACCGGCGACACTCTGTACGGGTGTTGGGATATGGGGCTAGTCTCCTCGTTGACGATGATGCGGTGTTTGGCTACCGGGGTGCGCCCTACCTTTTATGTCGTGGCGAAGCACTCTGCGAAATCGTGAAGGAGCTCTAACAAGCGCAGCTTCTGACCCACCGACAAGCCGGGATTAATGTCCACGGTAGACAGAACGGTTGCTGCATCGCGTCCATCCGGCGACAGTAGCTCCAGAGCACATATTTCTGCGGGCTCAACAAAGTCGGTAACGTATGCGACGGCCGTTCCTTTCACAATAGGCTGGAACTCTGTTCCGAAGTTGGTGATCAGGAGTGTCGCAGAGCGATCCCGTAAGCGAACAAGCCCTCTTGCAGCGCAGATTCCTTTCTCGAGTAGAAGGCTGACGTTTCTCTCTGCCATAACGTCTCTATCACCGGGCGAGTCACTTTGCACGGGGACCATCATGCTGCACCGCGGAGGCACCGTCACGTCATCAGCAGCAATACGCAGGGCGGGTATCCTGGAGTCTTCTCGGTCGGCTATTTCAATTGCTTGCGTCGGCGAAAACGTCACGCGCGGCTCTTGTAAATTGATAACGGCGCCGTTAGCTTGTAAAAAGTCCAGGCCGAGAATGACATCGCGCGAACAGTGAGGTAGGACAACAAAGTCACAAACGTAAATAAATCCGTCGACTGTAACTCTCCCCGTACACCGGCCAACAGGGGTAATTAGGTGCCCACCAGCTGTGCGAATCTGAGGCCCAGTCCACGCGGTTAAAACTTTCCTCAGTTCTTTTGCTAGCTCGTTGCTCATAACCGAATAGTCCGCTCCCGTATCAACCAATGCCGTAACCGCTAAATCGTCGATATCGACCGGTAAGTTCGAAGCTGCACATCCTTTGTGATCGTCACGTGTCCTCGTTTGATAGCCGTCGTCTGGTCGGGAACGCGATGGAGGATGTTCGGCTGTTCGCTCGTCAGCGGCCTTACGTCCGCAGGCCGCTGGGTCTAGTTTCCCCGGCGAGGACTCGGTGAGCGGCTGAAACGGCTTGTCGAAGGACGGGGGCTCGGCGAACGATAGCGGGTAGAGGTTGGTGGGTGGTAGTCAGGGCGAGGGAAATCAGTGTGAGTGTGATCCCGGCGCATTGACAGGTGCTCCTCAATTTCTCGGGACCGTTCGCCATTGGGCGGACAGGGGACTCGCGGATGAAATCCGCGAATTCCAGCTCGACGATAAGGGCACTATCGCAAGATATGGCCAGCCTCACCGCAGTGGTAGCAAAGGGGCCGCTGGTCAGGTGCCCGCCACACGTCCGTCTTCCGCAGCCTGGCTTCGGGCAACACAGGGACAGGCGGGGGCCGCGGCTGGAAAGCAGATGCAGATGGGCTGGTGCTCCAAGGGGCGAGGTCGCAGTTCTGTCGGAGTACCGACGCGTACGTCTGGCGCGGGGGCGTCGGTGTAAGGGCAGCAGGGGCAACAGGTTCAGGAACCACCTGCTGCACTTCCTCTCGGATAATCTGTGCTAACGATGGACACTGCGGCTGCGACTGGGCAGAGAGGCGCATTTTGTGCAGCTCTTCTTTGACGATAGATCGAACCAGCTCCCGAAGGGTGTCAGCGGAGTCGCTGGAGGCTGGCGCAAAGTCGGCAGTTGATACGGTGTTCACAACGCGATTGTTATAGCGGGCGCGTTGTTGCAGGGTCTTTTCGACGGTAGTGGCCTCCGATAGAAACTCCGAAGTGGTGTTAGGTGGGTTTCGCACAAGCCCAGCAAACAGTTCTTCTTTTATCCCGCGCATCAGGTGGCGCACTTTCTTGTCCTCGGCCATGTTTGGATCCGCCCTTCTGAACAGTCGTGTCATGTCCTCATAATACATTGCGACGCTCTCATTGGGTCGCTGGTTCCTTGACTGCAGCGCCGACTCAGCTCGTTCCCGACGGTCGGTGTTGACGTAGGTCGCCAGCAACTGGCTACGGAACCGTTCCCAAGAAGGAAACGTTGTCTCGTGGTTCTCGTACCACGTCCGCGCCGAGTCGTCAAGAGCGAAGTAAACATTGTGCAGCTTCCGCTCCGCATCCCAGCCGTTGTACCTGGCAACGCGCTCGAACTGGTCAAGCCATTCCTCCGCGTCCTCAAACACTTCGCCATGGAAGGTCGGCGGCGTTCGCGGCTGGAGGACCAGGAAATGAGCAGCTGAGTTCCCGTTGTCAGCCATAGCTGCCGCGTCTCCGTTGCTAGCCATAGGTGCCGCGTCAGTCCTGCGCGTCGCAGCTGGAGCCCTGGTCCTAGGGGATAACGGACCGTACTCTGGTGACTGACCTTGGATTCGGCGGCTCGTACTGCGATGAATCGGAGTCAAATCCGTGTTCATAGAGAGCCTTCGGGGCACGTATATGTTGGAAAGCACCCAGCACCTCCACCAAAAATGTAACGAAGACAGGACCGGCACAGATCACAGTCTCAGCGAAGTCTAGCGCACAGCAGGGAACTCACAAGATGGCTGCCCGAACCACAAACACACTTCGTCTTTGTCCACCGGCACACGCACACTTCGTCTTCATCGTCGGCGCGCCCCCATGAGCACGCGCCAATATAGCCCTCTGGACCACGGGAGGATCCATTGGAACAACCCAGGATATCCTGCAATCTGCCACAGACATCGCCACCACCAAATTAGCAAACACAGGCCCTCGCTGCTCTCCAAATAAATCCGAACTCTTGCCGCTGACACCCTTGCCCAGTGACCCCCCCCCCATTGAACTGCACATGTATGGGAACTGAGTGCCCATTGTGTCTCAGGTGAAGATTCTCGGCCTTGTCATCAACAACACACTCGATGCTATCCCCACCCTTCGGCTCTTGCAAAGACAGACCAAACAGGTGGCTGCACTAATCAAGCGGGTGGCAGCACGCAATCATGGGCTGTCTGAGCGCAAGACCCTCAATGCGACAAATGCCGCATTACATCAGCCGCATTACATACCACCTCCCATACCACATACTTACTCAGCACCATGCACAACCGGCAGATATCCTAATAGGCACGGCTGTCACCTCCGCCCTATGTCTTCCACGGACGGTTAGCAGGAAACGCCTCCTGGCCACTGGTACCCACAATACCGTGTACGAATTAATAGAGGCTCAACGCACAAACCAATTAGTCAGCCTGAGTCGCACGGAAACAGGACAATGCCTATTGCGACAGATCCGTCTCAATCCAACCATTCCAACCCCAACAGGTCCTACACATGACATGATTTCTCTGCGCATGCAGAATCACACATATCAGAAGCCCCTACCGCGTAATATGAGCGCTAGACTCCATCAGGGTAGGCGGCAGGCTCGAGCGAGCTATTACACCAAAACATACAGCAACCGCTCCGATATCCTTTATGTCGACTTGGCAGAAAATTATAACGTAGGATTCTGCAGAGCAGTGGCAGACTATGAAGACGGCACTGTGTGGGCCGCCGTCACTATCCAAACTAATTTTCCTGCAGAGGCGGAAACAGCCGCCATCGCACTTGCGCTGGCTGCCTCAATCATTGATAAAAACATATCCGAAATTTGCAGATGCCCGGGCAGCATACCGCCACTACCTAAAGGGCATGTCGACGCCAGCCACACACCGTATTCTTGCCACTGCCACCTCTCTCGAACAAACGGTTGCTCTGTCGTGGATCCCTGGGCAAGCCTCGATCCCCGGTAATAAGCGCGTTCATGCGCGGACCCGAGACGAGAACTCTCCTCTCGGACCCCGGACGATCAGGCACCCAACCCTGCGCAAGAGGCCCCATCGGTCCTTTATACATATCAAATCGCAGCATTCTACAAACTCAGCCGCATGACATTACCACCACCCGACAGTACTTTGTCGCCCTCATCCAGCACCACATGGCGACAATTACACACGGACTGCTTTATTTCACCCTACCCTCTCTCATGCTTTTACCCCACCTTTCCTCCTCATTGTAACACCTGTGGCGTGCCCAGATTCACACTTTTTCACTACCTTTGAGAATGTCCTTCCCCACAGGCAGTACCCCCATCCCAAATCCCACTAATTCTTCCTGGGAGGCTGCTGTATGGACCGCTCAGGCCGCCGGCCAGAAATGGCTTGTGGATCGGGCCTTATGTGAGGCACAAGCCCGTGGACTCCTGGACCTGTAGGAGACCACCCTAGAAGAATTTTTCTTTCATTTTTTCTAATAAAAGTTGTTTCCGTCCGTCCATCCTAAGCTCTGCCTTAAGACTATGACGCGCATAGCGAAATGCGGCAACTCTGATATATGATGTACGTCATTCTCTACTTGACATTCATAGATCCCCAGAAGACCTCATGCTCCTCCTCGCACAGTAGTGCAGCGGCTAAGTGGTGCGCCACTGACCTGCGATGGCAGGTGCTCCCATCGGCGGGACCTTGTACGGTCCAGGTTGCTCTTCCTGAGCGACCAATGTTTAAGTGAACCTTCACCTGTCATGGTGAGCAGTTTTTTAAGCGAAGTGTATTGAAACTGGGCAAAAAAGGGAATGTAATGATGTGTGATTAGAATGTTTAAGTAAATAAAAAAAGGGTCGCAGATATAGTGAAGTCAAGGCGTGAACGATGATGTGGTCCCAGCGTCCAAGCGGTATATGAATTAGGATTGTGAGCCGAGAGACCTACTGCCGCCAGGTGCCGAATTATTGTCGGCTTGAGCGCTGGGCAAACCCGCAGCAGATGGTGATTATCTGCCTGAGTATTAGCCTCTGAGTGAAGCTTCCTGACTATCCAGTAGGCAGGTTATGATGATGCCGCAAGTTCACGTGACCTAGGTGCCTCCTGGGTTCCTGTTTGGTGACTACCTGCCAGAGTCATGGCCGTGATTTTTGCTGTCAATGCCGACACCGGATTTTGTAACGAGTGGGGCAATATTTATCGCGATAGCGTTAAAAGCCCCAGAAAAACTACCAAGGTCGCAGGTGGTAACCTGTCAGCAGACTGCGCGCCGAGGCAGTCGACAGTTAAATTGATGATTGATTGCTACAGTAGCTCGAAAAGAGCTTCCTTGGTCGCAAAAGCCCAACCAGTGGTAACGCATGCCACCGCAGGGCTCTGGACTATCGCTGATCCACTGCGCCAGGAGCGGTTATGAGGACGCGCGGGAATCTGTGAATGTTATGTACAGAATGACCAATTCTTAAAAATATTGCCCAGCAACTACTCATCAAGTTCGGAGATTTCGTGAGCTCGGTACTACCATGAAATCACAGCTCCTTAAGGGGAAGTTTATTAACACACCAAAACCAAAATTACTATACAAACAAACCACAATCTAATTGCACAGCAGTCACAAACGAGGGGGGGGCTAGCTAATATCGTAGCATCGGCACAGCTACATAGAGGAAAGTTAATTAACAGACCAAAACCAAAATTCAATCAGAACCCGTCTGCAAAAACAAACAAACCACAATCTCATTGCACAAAGTCAGAACCGAGGGGGGGGGGGGGGGGGGGCGGCCGAGCTAATACCGTAGGATCGGCATAGCCAGCCGGCCCTCCCGTACGACAAACAAACGAGTGTGCCAGTGCCGCATAAACAGCGCCTTTCCATCCGCTGCAAGCCGGTCAGACAGGTACTGCTAGATTAGGAGACGCAGAATCCGCAACGCCGGGTACATTGCCCTCGCCGGCTGCCGGCGGCCTTCGGCCAGACAGCGCCGACGCCTCAATACAAACATCGCGCATACAAAAACAAGTTTGCCAAAGTGGCTGCTTGGTTGGCGGACATTTAGCCCGGCATGAACAGAAAACACGCGGTAAACCAATCGCCACATTGTCCGCGCCGGGACACATAAAGAAAATATGGCGCGCCGTTTCTTGCGCTCTACATTGCGCCTACTAGGCATTGGGCACAACACCCCACGATGCGAGTCGTTCTCGCGCGGGGAGGACGCCCCATTTCCTCCTCCACTCAAAGTCGCGAATCTCAAGTGGGAAGCGACTTCTACACCAAGTACTCCACTTACGTACCGTGGTGCGCCGCTGGTCATCGGGACCAAGGCGCGCGCACGCGACCATCCCGCTGAGCTGAGACGCAGGCACCTCGCTCAGGTGAACCTCCGGTAGATCAGAGGCTACAGAAAGCTTAAACCCCGCTGCTGCTCTGTAAAAGGCCAAAGGCCTCTGTGCTTGCGGGCCTGTATGTCGATCTGGGGTGAAAGCACGCCGCGCCGTGCTCATCCAATAGAACAGGAGCGAATGCCACAGATACGACTCATTTCCTGCCAGAGCGGTTGCAAATTGGGCCCCGAGAGCCCGCGCTACTGTAGCTACACAGGGCAGCCCGAGCCCTCCCCGTGAAGGCGGCAGCTGGAAAAGGTGCCGAGCTGCCTGCGCCGTGCGACCCTCCCAGATGAAGGCGCCCACGAGGGACGCAAGCCGATTCGCGGTAAGGCGCGGCATCACCCCTATGCGGGCCACATAGTGCGCAAAGGTGCACGAGCGGGCCTCTACAACGACTATCTTTGCCTCCATGGAGAGGCCGAACTGCGCCGACATCGCTTGTGCACTCGTCGTGCGCGCGGCAAATTCATCCCATGTCCGGGACGACACACCGCTCTGCTCGAAAAGGACCCCCAGCACCCGGACCCCGTCCACGAAAGGAATGGGCACCGGTAGGGGATCACTGAAAGCGCCAAAACGAAGGGCCCGGCTTTTGCTGGCGTTGAGCTCGGCGCCGGACACCGCCGCGTAAGTGTTAAACACGACCAGGAAGCCCTCAAAACAACGGGTGTCTCGGACGAAAATGGAAATATCGTCCGCATAGGCCCAGGCGACGATCGGTTCCTGTCCTGTCAATAATAATAATAATAATTGGTTTTGGGGGAAATGAAATGGCGCAGTATCTGTCTCATATATCGTTGGACACCTGAACCGAGCCGTAAGGGAAGGGATAATGAGGGAGTGAAAGAAGAAAGGAAGAGAGAGGTGCCGTAGTGGAGGGCTCCGGAATAATTTCGACCACCTGGGGATTCTTAACGTGCGATGTCAGCGCAGGTTAAAGATCCCCAGGTGGTCGAAATTATTCCGGAGCCCTCCACTACGGCACCTCTCTCTTCCTTTCTTCTTTCACTCCCTCATTATCCCTTCCCTTACGGCGCGGTTCAGGTGTCCAACGATATATGAGACAGATACTGCGCCATTTCCTTTCCCCCAAAACCAATTATTATTATTGTTATTGACAGGACAGGAAACGATCGTCGTCTGGGCCTATGCCGACGATATTTCCATTTTCGTCCGAGACACCCGTTGTTTTGAGGGCTTCCTAGTCGTGTTTAACACTTAAGGCTGTTTCACATGGTGCGACGCGAACGAAAAATTACGGCCCGGTCGCACTGTCGTTGCGACGGTAATCGCAGCCGCCGTTTCACATGACAACGATTTCTGTCGGTGCCGTCGGCACCCTAGCGCCCTCGTGTCGGTGCGGCCTTTTGAGTTGCTGAAGATTCTTCAGCTGCAATAAATGTCAAACATCGTGGCAGGCGTTGATTTCGTAATAATAAGTAGTAATATTGAGTTGTAATGTATTATTATGCTGAAAAAAGAACGTTTTCGAGATTTTCTTTTTCGCCTTTGTTACCAGATACGCGACTGCGCGCATCTGGCCGCAAAGCTGGCGCGCGAAGTGTTGCGCGCGGGTCGACTTCCGGCGCTAATCACTGAGTGACCGAGCATTCAACCGTTGACACCCTAGAGGGACCGTTCTCCGTTTCTTTCGGTATGGACCTGTCAGTAGCGCAAAGTACTTTGCTTCTCGAGGAGTACTACCTCCTCGAAAAGAAAAAGCTGTTGCTGAGCGGTACGCCAGGGAGAGTTTCGGTTCTAGCAGACGACCGAGCGGGCGCTCTACCACCGTATTTCAGCCCGCAGCAGCTTTTGCTATTGGAAGAGTATCTCCTTCTGGAGAAGAAAAAGATTCTATTGAGCGCTCCTGTGCCCAGGCAGTGGTGGACGCGGCCGATATGGCAAAACCGCAAGGAAGAGTCAGTGTTCTACACAGTGGTGAGTTCATACTGTCAAAATTCATTTTGTGGCTATTCCTCTCTTGCTTGTGTTCTCATACTAGAATTTCTTTGTGCAGATGCCTTTGCTTATGTCTGGCGACCCCGAATACTTCAAGAAATATTATAGAAGGACGCCTGAGAAGTTTGAGGGGTTGCACTCGCTCCTTGAGGAGCATCTAACAAAGCCTTATGTTGTGCGTGAGCCACTGCCGTCGCGAGCACGGCTGGCAATAACGCTCAGGTACGTACACAAACATATCAGTACGTTGAAATTATTTTGCTCTAATATGTCATTCTTTTTGTTTGCTGCTCTTTTCCAGTGTTCTTTTAATTTTATGCTCTTCCCAGATGTAGATTCCTTTTAGGCCCTAATTTGCACAATGATTAAAAACATTAACATCTAGGAAATAAATTTCAGTGAAAGCCTCGTAATTGTTTTTTTTTCAGATACCTGGTTTCAGGTATGTACATGCAGGATGTGGCCTTGGAATTCCGTGTGGGGATATCTACAGTATCCGCTACAGTGCATTCGACATGCAGACTGCTGTGGACAACATTGCAGCCTTTGTAGCTCAAGGTATATATTTTATCTACATTTTTAAGCACAAGTAAGCCAAACTAGATTTTTGTGCATTTGAAGATCGAGTTCTGCATGCAGGAATGCAGATTTCACCGCTTATCTCCACTATAGTCCCAACAAGCAGTTTGGTGCTTGAATTTTGAAAAGTATCTAATTTAAAGAGCTTCCATTTCAGGTGGCAACAACTGAAAAATGGGAGGAAGTTGCCAGGGGTTTCAAGGAGAAGTGCAACTTCCCAAATTGTGTCGGAGCAGTAGACGGCAAACACATTCAAATCCAGGCCCCTCCACACTCAGGCAGCCTCTACTACAACTACAAAGTATGTCGTTCTTGGTAGCAGTGCGTCATATTAAGACTTGACTGTGTTTGCAATACATTCTCATTACAGGGAACCTACTCCATTGTGTTGCTGGCGGTTGCCGATAGTAACTTAAAATATGTAATGATTGATGTGGGTGCTTACGGTCGGCAAAGCGATGGGGGCACTCTCAGCATATCTCGATTTGGCAAATGTCTTGAAGGAGGTGGTCTTCGGTTGCCTGGACCAGAACACCTGCCAGGCACACAGACAGCAGCACCCCATGTATTTGTGGGAGATGAAGCGTTTCAGCTTCGGCCGGATTTTCTCCGGCCTTATTCTGGCAGGAGCCAGAGTGAAGAAAAAAGAATCTTCAACTACAGACTCAGCAGAGCAAGGTGATTGTGGCGACTCTGCGGTGTCCTTTTTATACTCAGGTGTGAAGTTATCATTTACCATTTCATTTTCAGGAGGTGCGTGGAAAATACCTTTGGTGTTATGGTGTCGCGGTTTCGCATCTTTCGACGCAGCATCAACCTTCTACCAAGCAATGTCGACTATGTTGTGATGGCATGTTGTGTGCTTCACAACTTTCTTGAGACGATGTCGTGTACATGTCTGCAACTTCTGATGACGAACCTCAAGATGCAGCCAATGTTCAATTGTGTTCAGATGGCGGATCAAGTATGCTTGATCTTCAGCCACCATGTGGACACAACTACAGCCGGACAGCTGCAGAAACCAGGGATTTGTTTTCTTGTTATTTTTCAAGCCCTTGTGGTGCTGTGCCGTGGCAGCGAACATCTGCTGGCCTGCGCAATTAGTGCATAATTCACTTGAAACAATTCCTATGTTTTGTACCCTTCTTTGTCCTCTGTTTTCATCATAATAGAGATGGTACCTTCATTAAGAATTGTATAATGATGATGTATCTTTTTTTTCTACTCTGTATATGATCAATGAGTTAGACATGATCCTTTGCCCTGCAGTGGGTGTAGTAAGGCTGATGATGATGATGATATATGTATTGTGCTTATGCTATCTTCCGACATGAAAATGCAATACTCTTTGTTACTTTAGCTTCAGTCGGTGCAGTGGTTTTGCACATCTATTTTTTGTGTAACGAGTGTCCGGAAAATAAATCACTACATATGTAAATACGTTGTGCAACCGTTGTATGCCTTGTAAAGAGGGGCCTGAACCTCATCAAGTGAACTATTTTTCACTTTTGTTCGAGCCCCTACCGCTTTGACGGAAAATAAATCATATCATATGATATCATAGTGAAATAATCCTCATTTTTGACTGTATAAAAGTTCTCCGTATATAATTCATTTTACTGTGCATTATATTTCTTCACTATTTATTAATGTTTCACCATGAAAACACTTCTGTTAAGATTGCCCTGACGTACAGCTATAATTAGCCTTGTGCTTGATTTTTATAATAAAATTGTTTATAGCTGTTCTCTTTTTTCTATAGATTTCCTACTGCACCTAAGCATACATTGCTTGTGGGTGGGTAGGCAGATAAGCAGACATACCGGGCAAGCATGTGTGTTACAAAGAAACATCTTACTGCTCATATAATGGCATGTTTGCTTGATATAATGGCACACTAGCTCATTTTATAAATAATTTATTTATCACAGCACCCACAGCATCTCAAATGGCATTACAGTGGGAGGGAGGGTATTGCAATGAAAGAGAAAGAAAAAAGAAGTACAAGTGAATTGCCATGGGCACGAAAAAACATGATTAAAAAAACACTGCAACAATGAACCACAAAAACAGACAGCAACAACTGTACCAAAAACACATGCCATACATACATATAAAAGGAGAAGAAACAATAAATGGCAAATAATACATAAACACATAGTTATCACAGTACACATTTCGTTCAAGCAAATAGGGAGTCTAAGAATAGGAGGCCACAAATGGTTAAGGGGATAGGGGAACAGCTGAGCGCCAGTGTGCATGTGCAGAACAACCGAGGGCCGCAATTGTTCTCCACTGGCTCACTGCTATTTCCTTATCCATCCAACCGGTTGAGTCCTCCTTATCTAAAGCTCTCTAATCTTAATCCACAATTTGTGAACCTGCAACAAGCAGGTTTGCAGGATATACACCTCTAGCATAGTCTGAGACTATGTGTAGCAATTCCATCCTCAGATGGCTTTGCATTTGCTGTGGCACCCTTGACATTGCTGGGTGCAGCGACAATAAAAAGTGTTTTGCATCGTCCATATACTGCTGAGCCGCAAAGGCGGTTCTAACAGCATCGAGCCTCGCATCAACAGCCTCCAGTTCAGCTGCCCGCTTATGTGGCCTTTGTGAACTGCTGTGCGGGTGCTTTTTTGTGCTTCTTTGCACATGGGGCACACCAGGGGCAGCAAATATAGCCTCAAGTGGCTCCGGTTCATCGGGTGAAGCTCGTTCTTGTATGTCTTCCTCTCCCGGACACATTTCATATTGGGAATCATCCCCCGGCGCTTGCTCCTCATCGAAGCTGCTTTCTGGTTGCATGTTGCCATGACTACTGCAAGTAAAGCAGGTTGTCAGAGGCAATAAGTAAATGAAAGCATACGATCAAGCTCAGCAGATCTAGCTTCTCAAATGAAATTATGAAACTGGGTTTTATTTAATGGGAATATTGTAGTCTTGGTCACGCAATGCGTTGTAAAGAAACAAAGAAGCAGAGGCAGCAGCTCCCCGGGAAGAAACGACAAGCTGTGGGAAAATGCTACCAAACAGGAACAGACGGCAGCAGAAACGTGGGGGCCCTTGGAGACACCCGAACCGCGGCACTTGAAAGAGAGCGGACAAAAGGCCGCCAACTGCACGGGGCCTTTAATTGGCAGCGACATTAGGGAGAGCCGCGCGGTCGGCAACGGACGGCGCTTCTGCTCTGCACGCCCGCGAGCGGTCTCTTTCCCGAACGAACTCCAGATGTCGGCCACGGCGCAGGTGTGGGGACGCGACCATCAAACCATGTGCACGTGCGGGGGAGACAGAAAGAGTGCCTCGAGGACATTGAGAGAGAAAAAGCGGATGGAACAGTTTTTGTCCCCGTGTGATTTGTCCGCTATTAATCGAACCCTTAAGTTTAAAGTTCAAAGTTGTAGCATTATCGCTAGATTCAGAAAAAGCTACTGCACATTACATACGTTATTCATTAGGCAGTACATGTATGTGGGTGCTTACCGACGTGGTTCTAGGATGTCTTGCATGAATCTCATTCGTTCCATGTAGGGCCACCGGCTCTTCACTGACCCGCCGCTGGACCCACTCCGCGTGCAGTCTTTTAAATCCTTCAATTTTCGGCGGAACGAATCTTTCAAATTGCGCCACCGCGCTTGAAGTTCGTCTACTGTTACTGCGTAGTAAAGAAAACAAGACACAAAGTTCAGGAGAAGGCATTTTTCCTTCGGTTTAGAAAACCGTAACTAGCCACAATTAAAGCATGCATAACATGCCAGAGCTACAAACATCAGACTTTAATGCGAACACAACGGCTTCATTTAATAGTGCACGGCTTTTTTACATGCATGCTGACAGATTAGAAAGCTTTAGCGCAACGCTACAACAGTTGCTGGCCTGCAGCGGTGCTTCACTTTTAGGACGCTCGGCCTGCGCTTGAGGACACTGGTTCGATACTGGCCGTGGCGGCCGCGTTTCGATGCAGGCGAAATGCAAGGCGCCTGCCCGTGTACCAACTAGACAGTGATAGCGCCTGCAAATCGAAACGCACGGTGATTTCTAAGCATGCGAGAACAGCAAAATTACATACCTGATTGATCAATTTCCTTCAAAACATCTAGCACGTCTTGCCACAGGTGGCTGCGGTTCGTCTTCCGATATTCATTCAATGAAACGTTCCACAGAAGTGGTCGCTTCTCCATTTCATCTATCAAAATTTCGTTAAACAACGTGCGCGACATCGTAGCAGAGCAGAAGTTCGCGGCGCGCCTTTCCGAAGCAGACAGCCGGAGGATAGTCAAAATAACGCGCCGCCAAATTTCGACGGTTTCCCTTCCGTCATTTCCTGTCATGTCGCTGAACTCCTATTGGCTGACTACTGTGGCCGTCGCTGCGACAGCACCGACGCTGCGACAGTGCGACCAACATGTTGAAAGTCTGTCGCAGTGGCCCTGCGACAAGAACGACGCGCATTTCTGTCGCACAGCGGCAGAAATCGCACTGCGCTGCGGCAACAATCGCACCATGTGAAACAGCCTTTACGCGGCGGTGTCCGGCGCCGAGCTCAACGCCAGCAAAAGCCGGGCCCTTCGTTTTGGAGCCTTCAGTGATCACCGACCGGTGCCCATTCCTTTCGTGGACGGGCTCCGGGTAATAATATTAATAATAATTGGTTTTTCGGGGAAAGGAAATGGCGCAGTATCTGTCTCATATATCTTTAGACACCTGAACCGCGCCGTTAGGGAAGGGATAAAGGAGGGAGTGAAAGAAGAAATGAAGAATAGGTGACGTAGTGGAGGGCTCCGAAATAATTTCGACCACCAGGGGATCTTTAACGTGCACTGACATCGCACAGCACACGGGCGCCTTAGCGTTTTTCCTCCATAAAAACGCAGCCGCCGCGGTCGGGTTCGAGTGCTGGGGTTCCTTTTCGAGCAGAGCGGTGTGTCGTACCGGACATGGGATGAAGTTGTCGCGCGCATGACGAGTGCACTAGCGATGTCGGCGCAGTTCGGCCTCTCCATGGAGGCAAAGAGAGTCGTTGTAAAGGCCCGCGCGTGCGCCTTTGCGCACTATGTTGCCCGCATAGCGGTGATGCCGCGCCTCACCTGTCAATGGAAATGCGCGGATCCGTTCGTTGGAGGCAACGCTACGCAGCAGAGGGTCCAAAGACAGGACGAACAACGCCGGAGAGAGAGGGCATTCATGGCGCACGCCTCGTGTCACCGGAAAGGGAGGGGTTTCCGACCCGTTCACCAAGAGTTTGGCCGTAAGGCCCCTGTACAGCAAGGCAATGCTCAATCAAGATCCTAGGCAGCCCAAAACATCGCAGAACGGAGAACAGGTAGCGATGCTTTCTACCTTTCAAAGGCCTTAGCTTGGTCTAGGGATACAAAAACCCCGCTAGTCCTTTTCGCGGGTGCGTATGCGAACACATCGCGCGTGAGAGTGAGCGACGCAAAAATCGAGCGCCATGCACAGCGGAAACCTTGAAGGGGCTAACGAGGTTTGGCAAAAGAAGACGCAAGCGACTGACCAGGAGCGAAGCGACTAGTTTGTAGTCAGTATTAAGCAGGGTTATCGGCCGCCACGCCGCGGGGCATGACGACGCCATTCCCTGCTTTGGCACCAGCACGACCCAGCCAACACTAAAAGACTGTTGTTTAGCTCCCCCTCGAGGAAGGCATTCAGCAGACGCGTGAGCAAATCGCCCAGCACATCAAGAAAGGTGCAGTTCCATTTAGAATCACATCTCCACCTAGAATACAGCTCATCTCGCAATGAGACTTATAGAGAAGAGAGAGAAGCTGTTGCCAGGAAGAAAGAAAAGGAAAGTGCACAGGCCTGCTCACTGGCTCAAGCCGAGCCACAATCGCTACGACGTGCAGATAGTAGGAGAGTTGAAAGATGGTTATATACACGCCGACAACAAGGGGCACCCATCAGGGGCAGTTTTGAACCGAATTCGGTAAGCAAATAAAATCCTAGGGGTTCTGGTATAAAAATAAAACCGCAAATAAAAAATAGGTAAACATTTTATACATAGAATTAATTATTATAGTATTACCATATCGCAACGGAAGCCGATTTCTAGGCCCACCTTGGCCACCATAATAAAAAACGAAGCAAATTCCGTTTTGGGACGTAACTTTAAGGGGTGTAACTCGGCAACGGGTAGATTTGCATGGTGGACCCGATTCTTCGGCGGGCGCTCGAAGCGAGCGGACGTGTTTTTTAGCTCTCTGCTCCTTCGGACGCTGGGCCTAAGGCTTCGCGGCGTTGCGGGGTCTCCCCATGGATGCCACACGCCGTGAACGAGCGAAGACCTGTGTTCGGCGGTGACAATGAGCAACGCAGGGCAGGCCGCTCACGCTCACGATCACGGAGACGAACGCCATCCAGAACAAGGTCGTCCAGAACCATTCGGCGAATGCAGACCGAGATCGCTGATCTGCGGGACACGGTGAGGTGCCTGACGGCGGCGCTCATCAGCACCTCGGAGAACCTCGAGTCCGTCATCGGGACCTTGGACGTGTCGCCGGCGGACCCACGCGTTCTAGCCTTGAGGGACGCCATGGCGCTCGCTCACCTGACGCAGAATTCCATGGAGGCTCCCTCCCCGCCTGCGGCCACCCCTGCGCTTCCTGCCGCCATTGCTACACCTGGGGAACCGGCTGTGATGCCCTCTCCCCCTGGTGCTGCTGTTGCGCAGGCAGAGGCTCTCTTTTTTTTCTTTTTTTTATGCCTCACCATAATTTATGATGCTGCTGCTGCGGGCTCACCGCGGACACCTGCAGCCGAGGAGAGCATGTGCACCCCAATGGACGAGTCTGCTCTCCGGAAACGGCGACGCTCAACGGGCTCCGAGGAGGAGAGGGACTCGGAAACCAAAAGGGACATCGCGGTGGCAAAGCGGGAAGCCCGAAGCCCCCCCACCATCACTGTTCCCTCTCCCTCCACACTCGAAGGAGCAGGGCCTTCCCAGCACGAGCCCCATGGAGCCCACCTCCAGCCTGCTGCTGATGCTGCTGCTGTTGCTGCTGGGGCGACGGCGTCCGGAAGAAAACCAGGTGCGACCTCATCAAAACCCGCCGCACGAGACCAGGCTGCGGCTGGGGCTTCGTCTGCTGGCAGCGAGCGCGCCCAACACCGTGGCGCGCCGCAGCAATGCGCCGCAGACAGCGGCGACGCTGATGCTGGGGCCAGCCTGGTCCCGTGGCGCATTATCACTACCAAGGCGCTGCGGCGTCGGAGTGCTGCCCTGGAGCGAGCCGCGGCTGCCGTGGAGGTCCCGTTCAGCCTGGTGGAGACGGCGCTGTTTCGGCCGGCGAACCGGTGCACCGCCTTCACCAGGGAACAGGGCTGGGAGTTGGCCGAGGAGATCGGATCCCGGCCGGGCGTCCTCGCCGTCCGGGTAAACATGCGGCTGAATGTGGTGGCAGTGGACGCGAGGAGCAGCGATGCTCTCCAGGCCCTGCTAGCCACAGCCGTCATCTACGGCGTGCCCGTCTGCGCCAAGGAGCTTCCTCCTCGGAATCAAAACTCCAGCCTGGTCTTCAGTGTGGACGGGCGCAGGACGGCGGAGGAGCTGCTAGCGGCGGCGGAGTCAACGGTACCGATGGTGTCTGCGTCTCTGTCGGGCAGCACACTGGCTCTCTGTTTTGCGACGCCGACACCCCGGCGTTCATCACCATATTCAAGCGCAGGCTCACGGTCCGCCCCTGCCGTCCCCGGCCACTCCAGTGTGCCAAGTGCGCCAGCCTGGGGCATGCCACTGAGGTGTGTCGTGCTCCTGCCCGATGCACGCGCTGCGGCGGGCCGCACGAGCCTGGTACCTGCGCGCGCAAGCCCCGCTGCATTCAAATTCAAATTCAAATTTATTTGCCACCATGGTACAGATGATGGCGGGGACCCGTAGTAAAAGCTGCCGTTTGACAGCTTGACAAGGCCACGGGCCCCCACTTTGACAGCAATACAGTAAAGAAATAAAGAAAATACAATACAATACAATAAAGAAAATACAGGAAATACAGATAACAAAAACATACATATAGCAGAGCTGTTTATCCGGTTACAGTAGTCAGCATAAAATCAACAGCATTGTCCTGGCTGGAAAGAAAACTTACAATGATGGTGAAAGAAAGAAGAATTAGGTAGACAAATCACAGAAAAAAAGGTTAGGTGTAGTGTAAAAAAAAAAATACTCGAACAGTTTGTGGCGTGTTGTGTTTTGGAGATCAATATCGTTTTTTGCGAGTTTGTTAAGAAGTCGTGGTAGTTTATTTTCTAATGTTTGATTACCATAGAACGTTTTGTATGTTTTTACGTTCCATTGTGCTATATTTCTTGTGCTGTACATTGCATCTCGTTTTTCTAAACCAGCTAATTTTGATAGAAAAGATATGTTCTTCAACACCTCGTTTTTCTTAGAAATTTTTTCTGTAACAAGTGTAGTTTCTGAAGATTGCCTGGTGTTGTTGCACCCCAGGTTAAATGGCAATAGCTGAAATGAGATTGTATCAATGAATTATATAGCATTAGCATTACATTTCGCGGCAGTATCTCACGGTTCTTGTAAAGAAGACCAATAATACGTGAACATTTATTTGTTACAAAGCTAACATGATCATCCCATGACATTCTTTCATTAAATAATATACCTAATGTTTTAAATGAAGGCACAACTTCTAAGGGTACGGACTGCAGGAATATGTTCTTAGTGAGACAGACCTTCTTGTTTCTACCTCTGAAAACAACGACTTTAGTCTTTGCTGTGTTAATCCGCAACGCATTTCTGCTACTCCAGTTTTCTATTTGCTTCAGTGCATTGTTTGCAGTATCTGTGAGTTCAGCTGCATTATCTCCGGCAAGAAAAATACTGGTGTCATCAGCATAGATGATAAATTTAACGAATGGAGTTGCATGTACAATGTCATTGATGTAAAGATTAAACAGAAATGGACCCAAAATGCTACCTTGTGGAACGCCACAGCCTACAGATTGCATATCTGAGAGGAGACCATTTATTGCCACTGCCTGTTTGCGATCCATGAGGTATGACTGCACAAGCGATAGTGCATGGCCGCGGAAGCCACAACGCTCAAGTTTACGAAGAAGTATTGTATGGTTTAATAAGTCGAATGCCTTCGAAAAATCAAGAAAAATACCAATGACTATCCTATTATGTTCGAGTTCGTTCAATATATATTCTCGTTGATCTAATAGTGCAAGTTCAGTAGAGCGGTGCTTACGGAAGCCATACTGAGCTGCTGTTATAATTTTGTGTTTTTCTTCAAACTGCAAAAAGTTTCTAAGTATTACTTTTTCTAGTAGCTTAGAAAACACGGGTAAGGTAGATATTGGCCTGTAATTCCCGAGCTGGTTTTTATCACCCTTTTTAAAGATAACTGTTACACGTGCAATCTGCATTTTACGAGGAAATACAGCGGTACTGACACAAAGGTTTAAGATATGCGTGATGTATGGTAAAATAAGGTCAAAAATATACCGTATAGGCTTTATCTGGAGGCCATCAATATCAATGGATGCGCTATTGTTTAGTTCGTGGAAGGCTGCCGTTACATCTGCTTCTTCAACCGGTTTGAGAAATACAGTGTCGCCTATATGAACAACATCACTGAGATTGTTATGCGGGACTTGATTTCTAGAAGCGCAAACAAAGTGCGTAATAAACGTATCTGCTAATTCTTTTCCGGTTATACTTACACCATCAATATTTAGCATATTTAATTCACCTGATTTGCTATTTCTCCCCAAAATTGCGTTTAGCCGCTTCCACATAATGTCGACACGACCACAAGTTGACGTGAATTGATTTGTGTAATAGGCGTTTCTGGCTTTCTTGAGCTCAGTATTCAAGCGGTTTTGATATTTTTTAAACGCTGTCAGATCACATTCAGCTCTCGATTTAATAAACTTATGGTATAGGATGTTCTTTGTGTTTATCTTTGCCACCAACTCCGGTGTGATCCATGGTTTGCGACTGTGACGCCCTTGTTTTTTTGTTAATATTGGGAAACAGGCCTCGTAAATCGGCTTCAGAATGCCTAAGAATGCCTCGTAAGCATTATTGGCGTCATTTTCTAAAAGGACAGGCCTCCAGTTGTTCTTTTCTACCGAGTTTCTAAATGTGGACAGTGTTTTTTCAGATATAAGTTGGAAAGAATATGTTGAACTACGTTTCTTTTTAGACATGTTTTTAACACACATAAATATTGGCAAGTGATCGCTGATGTCAGAAATTATTACTCCAGATGTGATCATACTAGGGTCATGGTTAGTGATAAACAAATCGATCAGCGATGAAGACGTGATCGTAACACGCGTTGGCATTTTGATTGCATTCAGAAGTCCATGTGTTCTAAGCAATAAATCTAAACTCATTTGGGATGCATCAACCGGTTACATATTAATGTTTAGGTCACCACCAAGGACAATGTTTAAATGCTGACTGGTTGCAAATGTAATCAGGCTTTCAAGAAAATTCAAGAATATGGCTACGCAACCCTTTGGTGGACGATAGCACACTGCAAAAATAGTGTTGTTCAAACACATTGTTAAGATTTCATATTCTTTCACAGAAACTGTGAATCGCTCTAATATTTCAGGCCGCCACTTCTTTTTAAATGATATGGATACGCCACCACCAATACCAGCGTAACGATTCAGAAAAAATGTCTCATAACCAGGAATTCGAAAGACATCATAATCACTTGTAGACCAAGTTTCGCTGATCATGATAGCGTCAATGGGAACATTTAGTTGTTGAAAGAAAGTGTCGAAATATGCTTCTTTACGTCTGACAGATCGAGCATTGATATGAAGACATTTGAATGACGTCTGGAAAACCGGGCCAAGGTAATCTTTGAAGTTCTCTGGGAGTAAATAATTCTTTTCTGTTACAGTCTGCATTTTTGGCAGGAAACAAATAAAAATTCGAAATCAATTCTCCCTTCTTATTGCAGCTTGCCAAGGTCGCAAGAGTGCTGCACTAGCATTGCTGACGCGCCATCAGTCTTTCTTATCAGAATCTTACCGTTGCTGTGCCAGACATACTTGTACTGATTTGTTTTCGCCCATTCTTTCACTTCCCTCAGCAGTTCTCGATTTCGCCTGGGCAGGTTTTCCAACATGTGAACATTGGCACCCGCAGTGGTCAACTCCCGCCTGTTAGCCCACCATTTGTCCCTCATGCTCTGTCTCGTGAAACGGCAGATGATGCCAGGCACTTTGTCACGCTTTGCCGGCAATCGATGAATTGCCGTGATGTCATGTTCTGATAGCTGGGGCAATTCACTTTCACTAGCTAGAGCATTAAGTTTTGACAAAAGATTTTCGCCTTCCGTTTGTGGTATGCCATGAATTTCTAAGTTCAGTTTCCGGTTGCGCCACTCGAGGTCATCAAGTTGGACACTGAGCGATTCAAGCTGTTCTTTGTTCATTTCTGTTTTTGCGAGCCTAGTCTGGATTGCTTTAATATCTCGCTCATTTTGTTCTGTGCGCGTCATCAGGTCTGTCATCTGTTCGGACATAAACTGCACCGATTGCTCAATCCCATCGACAGTTTCTTTCAATGGCAACAGGACATCAAGTTTTCGGTTAATTTCCTGAAGTACGACCAACATATCTTCTACAGTCAACGGTGCTTTTTCTTTCTCATCCTGGTTAACATGTGGGGTTTGTAGCCTACATTTCGGGCATTTCCATTTCTGGTAGGTTGATTTCTTAGATTTTATTGTTGCCTCCGATACTCCTGCGCAGCTTCCTACATGGTACGAGAGCTTACATGTCATGCAAGATATACTCTCTTTGGTTTCCAAAATTTCTTGTTCACACTCAACACACTCCATACTGACAGAAACAAGGTTCGCTTTTTTGGCAGCAGCAGTGGCAGCAACACAATAACACCCCCCTCAAAAAAGCCACTAAGCTGTAACAGTATGCAGGAGCATTTAGGCAAACGCTCTTCCGAACACTGCTGCTGCCAAAGTGCCGTCTTGGATGCGATGCCGTAGCTTTATAGCAGATGCGTCGATGCAAGCGCCACGCCAGGTGATGCCAGCCGGTGACGTCCGTCCTTGATAACTCTTAGTTGATAACCGGAGTCGAAATGCAGCCTCAGAAAAAATGCGCTTCTCGGCTTATAGTGGTGTCGTCCTAGGATCCAGGGTTATCTGTAACAGTATGCAGGAGCATTTAGGCAAACGCTCTTCCGAACACTGCTGCTGCCAAAGTGCCGTCTTGGATGCGATGCCGTAGCTTTATAGCAGATGCGTCGATGCAAGCGCCACGCCAGGTGATGCCATCCGGTGACGTCCGTCCTTGATAATTCTTAGTTGATAACCGGAGTCGAAATGCAGCCTCAGAAAAAATGCGCTTCTCGGCTTATAGTGGTGTCGTCCTAGGATCCAGGGTTATCTGTAACAGTATGCAGGAGCATTTAGGCAAACGCTCTTCCGAACACTGCTGCTGCCAAAGTGCCGTCTTGGATGCGATGCCGTAGCTTTATAGCAGATGCGTCGATGCAAGCGCCACGCCAGGTGATGCCAGCCGGTGACGTCCGTCCTTGATAACTCTTAGTTGATAACCGGAGTCGAAATGCAGCCTCAGAATAAATGCGCTTCTCGGCTTATAGTGGTGTCGTCCTAGGATCCAAAGTTATCTGTAACAGTATGCAGGAGCATTTAGGCAAACGCTCTTCCGAACACTGCAGGGGGCGGCAAGCAGCCATTGACCCAGCGTGCCCGCACTGGCAGCGAGAGCGTCACGTGGCCACTTTAATGGCCACATCTATGGCACCGATGTCCAGGCGGGTTGTCCGAGCCGTCGTCCAGGCAGAGACAGCGGCCCCAGCCCAGCAACATCAGCAATCGCTGCGCGCTCTTATGCGCAGGCCGTCAGGGGAACACCCCAGCAGCAGCAGTCACTGAAGCAACAGCAGCGGCGATCCGGTTTCCCGGCGTCCCGTACAGCGTGGCCTGAGCCTGCGGCCGCTTCTCATGGCCAGTCCCCTGACGCACGGGATGCGGAGATCGCGCACCTTAAGCTGGCGTTGCGCGCCCTCAGCGCACTTTCCCGGAGAGCAGCGATGGACACCGGGCTTACTTAGAAGCAGCGGGTGCTCCCGCACAGATAAGCCAGCATGATGGCTAGCCGCCGGACTCCCTCCCGCATACCATCCATCCTGCAGTAGAACGTGCGCTCACTTTCCGTGCGGTACGCCGAAATGCGAGTTCCCATCGCACAGGATTCGCCGGAAGTTATCGCGCTGCAGGAGACATATGTACGTTCACATGACGGGGAGCCCCAGATGCGGCTACCTGGCTACGTTGGCTGCCACTCAGCCGCCACGTGCGAGGAACCCACCTGTGCCGCAGTGCCCTGTTGTGTCACATCTCATCGCCCCGGGAAATCAAGATGCGCGATATACGTGCGGCAGGACGTCCAGCACACCCTCGTCGGCTCGGCGGCGACGACATCTGACGCCCAGGAGTGCGTGGTGGTGACAGTGCGCGTCGGTGGTGTTGACACGTCGGTGGCCAGTGTTTATGTGCGTCCAGCTGTCGCGTGGAACGCGCTGTGTTTTCGTGCTGTGTCTTCGTGCTGTGCCCCGCGCCAAATCATCTGTGGTGATTTTAACGCCCACCATAGTGCGTGGGGCAGTGCGCGCCACTCCGCGCGTGGAGACGACCTGCACGACGCAGCAACGCAGCTGGGACTCATCCCCTTGAACACCGGCGTGCCCATTTTCGACGACGCGGAACAACCGGCTCCTGCATCGACGTTGTCTTCGCATCCAGAGGCATCGAGGCGACATGGCGCCCATCACCATCTCTCGGGGCTCGGATCATTACTCCATCCTAATCGAACCCACTGCGTTGGAGGCGCGCCCCAAACCTGCCTACTCCATTAACAACTGGAGTGCGTTCAGGCTGGCGGTCGACGTGGCGGCGGCCACTGGCGCAGATTTCTTTTCAAGTTGAGTCCGAAGCGCTCTCGCAGCCACCCAATGAGCAGAGATAAGGGCAGGGCAGCCCACACCTGATATGAAGCTGCTCAATCTGCGCGAGAAGAGGGATCGCGCAGAGCGACGGGCGCGACGGACTGACAGAGCCGCCGACTGGACTGTCTACAACCGCTTGGACGCGGCAGCGCGCCGCGACGCCAACAAGCTATACCGCCGGCAGTGGGCTTCACTATGCTAAAGGATAGAGGAAGATTTCAGCTCGCGGAGGCTGTTTGACACCCTGCGGCGCATCACCGAACCACAGGCAAACCATCAACCGCTGCCCGCCCTCGCAATCTCCAGCGGGCTCAGCATTGTATATTTGGCAGAGCGGTTTGCCGATCGATTCGCGCCGCCCAGCCCCGCAAACGCCGCTAACATAGCTCCTCCTGAGAGCCCCAGAAGCGACGCCAGTCCCTCGCCCGTCGCCTCGGAAGGTCCATGTGATGCGCCGCTCACCGCGGCGGAACTGAACAATGCGCTTCTGCGCTGCCGCCGCCGCTCGGCGCCCGGACCGGACGGGGTGACATACCAGATGCTGCGAAACCTGGATGCGCAGCAACTACAGATCCTCCTGCAGCAGATCAACCTGGTGTGGGAACGCGGGGAGCTACCGGAGGATTGGCAAACCGCGGTCGTTTGTCCCATCCGAAAGGCAGGGCGCCCACCTACGGAGCTGAGTGGATACCGGCCAGGGGCAATAACATCGGCGGCAGGTAAGCTCATGGAGCATATGGCGTTGCAGCGTCTGAACGAGCGGGCTGCGGAGGCTGATTTGTTTGACGAGCGGCAGACGGGTTTCCGTGGGATGCGGTGCACGGCTGATTCTATATCGGACGTTGTTACGGCGCTGGAGCATGCCAGGGCGGCAGGCCAGGTTGCGCTGCTGCTACTACTGGACGTATCGGGCGCTCTTGACAACGTTCACCACGCACCAATTCTCGCGGTGCTTGAGAGGGCTGGTGTGAGCGGGCGCCTTTTGCGATACGTTAATGGCTTCCTGAGCGGGCGCACCATGCGCGTACGAGTAGGGAGTTAGCTCTCCAAGCCTCCCCCGGTGGACATGGGCGTGCCGCAGGGCTTGTCCTATCACCATTTCTGTTTAATGTGGCCATGTCGGTGGTGCCGGCCTCCCTCCCCACGAGCGGCTGACACCATGTGTACATGTCCATATATGCAGACGACATAGCTTTGTGGTGCCGGGGACCACCGGGCGAGGCGTTCCGCGTGCGGGGTTGTCTTCAGGGGGCCCTGACCGCAATCGATGCCAGCTTGCGCTGCCTTGGTCTGTCGCTGAGCGCGGACAAATCGGTGGCCATGCCTGCGTTTCGCGCTCGCGCGTGCATCTTGCGCCACTGTCACTGGACGGGACTCCGAATCCTTGGCGTAAATCGGTGCACTACCTTGGCCTGGAACGACTGGCGCCTTTCCTTCCGCCCCGCGACGACCAAGGCCTGTCTGCAGATGAAGAGGATCACCGCCGCCGTGCACAAGCTCATCGCTCGAGACCAGGGCCTCTCCCAGCAAGCCGCGCTGCGTCTATACAATGCCGCAGCTTTGGGGGCGGTGCTCTATGCGCTGACGTTCGTCACGGTGCCAAGCCGTGCTGGAAAAAACTCGAGCTTCAGCACCGCAAGTCCCTGCGCGTGTGCCTAGGCCTGCCCAAAAACTCGCAGTGCGCCGCAACGTTGGCCGAGGCAGGAGCGTGGCCACTTGAGCTCCAAGCAGCGCACAGGGCTTTGAATCACATCGACCGGCTTCACCACGCACCGGACGGCGGCTCGCTGCTGCAGTGTATGCGCTCGCACCCGCGCTCACGAATGGGCGCGGCGCTGCTCGAGTATGAGCAATTGACAAAAGGCCCACCCCCGTACGGCTCCTGCACGCCCTGGCCTGCTGCCTCGGAGGTACAGCGAGAGATCGTCGGCATTGCGGGAAAGCGAAGCACACCCCTCAGTGCTGTGCAGCAGCTGGCCAGAGACGTAATACACGAGGAGCTCCAGGACCATTTCCTCGTGTACACCGACTGCTCAGTGGCCCGCGACAGCTGCTCCCTTGCTGCGGCGGCCACCATCCCCGCCCTGCGACTGCACAGCCAGCAACACGCAGCATTCCTGGGCTCCTCCAACACGGCGGAGTTGATGGGGATCCGGCTCGGGCTGGACCTGCTGCTCACCCTCGGCCTTCCTCGCCCAGGAGTGCTCTGCTGTGCGACTCCCGCGCTGCCTTAGCCGCCAGCAATATAACGGCCGCGGAACCCCACTAGTGCGGAAAAATCGCTCGCGCACCGAGCGCCTCGCGCAGAAAGGTTGTGCCGTGCGTGCACAGTGGGCGCCCGGTCACTGCGGCATCGTAGGCAACGAAGAAGCTGACGACCTCGCGACCGCTGCACACCAACTACCTGCCAACCACCTCGGCTACGAAAACTGTGCAATCCAAATTTTGGTAGCTCATCCCATGCTTGCCACATGCAAGTGGTCATTTAAATAGTCACCGTCTGGTTATGGCCAATCCCCCTTGTGGGTATGTGCCATTGTGTGAGGTCAACAACAACAACAACAACAACCTGCCAACGATCTGCCCCTTGCACTGGAGGATGTGCGTGCGGCCATCCATGACCATCTCCGAAAGCAGCACCCCGACCCACGCATTGCGGGAGGCGACCGCATCGACAGTGTCACCGGCTGTCGCGCACTTACACGGTCACAACGTGCAATGATCCTCCACGCGCGCATTGGCTGCGTGTGGCTCGGGGAACGACGGGTGCGTCACGGAATCGCGACGAGTGACGTGTGTGACGGATGCGGTGCAGTGTAAAACTAGAACATCTGCTCCTTCACTGTGCCGCGTTCGCCGATGCTCGTCGCGATATGCTCGCGGCCTATAGGGCGCAGGGCATACTACCAGACTCCATCAAGACGCTATTGTGGCCGCAGGGCAGTGCGCGCACTCGTGAGCGAACTTTGGTGAGCCTCTGTGCATTCCTCGAACACACGGGCTTGACGTTCCGTCTGTTCTCGGTCAGGTAGTTACACGCAGTGACCGAACGCTCCGCGAGTTCTACCTTGAACGAATAATAACTGGACGCCCCACTCCAGTTGTAGCCAACACAGTGCTGTGCGCATGTGTGATTTAATTCCTCTAAACTGAACTAATCACGCACACAACCTGGACACAATTCTTATTGTGTAAATAATTTGTACATATTAGTTCTCCCCCTATCCTCTCTTCCTGTCCCCTCACCTCTTTCATTTCATTTCTCTATTCTGCCTGCTATCCTTTATTTCCGCTGCCCCAGCTCAGGTGCTTCAGTATCGATGGCAGATGCCGCGGCAAGCTAGAATCTTTTCCTTCCTTTTTGCTATTATTTTTAATAAAACCGCTACCCCCCCCCAGATTTGCATCGTAATTTCTCTGACAGATGGCGCTAGGCGTCCATCGCTGCACTAGGTGGAAATTTACGTTACTTTTCCGAAACGCTCAGGATTTTCTTTACTGGCCCAGCTGAATTCGGAAAGACTTTCGTTTTACGCATAGCCAATAAAGCTAACGCTCCTTACTTCAACGTCTTCCCGATGGTTGCGGCTTTTTTTACAGCGAAAGCTTTAGTACTTTCTTCTGTATCCTCGTCGCCGAGTGCGCCGTTTGCGCGTGTTCGGCCGTGAACCGAGGATAATCACGTGACAGCTATGACGTCAACTCAGCCGCCCCCGCCTCCGAAACCGAGTGCTCGCCACGAGCGTTAATTGTGCTCATTGTAGTTGGCGTTAACAGCGTTCCCGACTCCAATGATTTTGAGGATAGGAAGGGCGCATAACTGGCACCCTGTGTTAGTGGATGCCTGAATCGCGCTTTTAATGCGTGGCGGTGGTGACAGAGAGGTTCTGAGGGTTGCATGCATTAGCTCTGAGAACATTGTGGCACCGACGCGTCACTGCAGCAATAGGCGCTGCGTTCTTTGCTGACCAACCTCAACCTCTTGTGAAGCCATTACCTCTCTCCTGGCAGAGTGCGGGGTGGGGGGGGGGGGCGCTGTCTACCCAGTGTGCGGAACGCACACGTTACAGACGCCAAGACGCGTCTACTTACTCGATACAGCATAGCTTTCTCGCTCTAGTAGTTAAACCACAGCTAATTTTTTGTAGCGGGAGCTGCGCTATACTCCGTTTCAAACATCATGTGCAACACTGCCAAAGGTTGCGCTCTTTTTTGCGCCGCCTGCATCCGCGTCACAAAATAGTGCGTTGCTTGTGGTGAGCGAAAAAAAAAAACATGCTTTGCCGGCAGGCTTCGTAGATAATGCAGTTGTCATCAGCGTCGCAAAAAACACTCTTATTGCGAGCGAAAAGTCGAGATCTGTGATTTCGTATTTTTCGTTCGTCCTTTTCCATTTCACGTTTTCACTGTCCCCGCAACCTTGGCCGCCGCGTTTACTTTTTCGGCTCCCTTTCGCTTTTCAGAAAATGGCGTCCGGCACAGCGGCCGCGCCCACTTCTCCTATGTGCATTTTCTCGAAGGTTCGTACATTCAAGCTGTCAAGGCAATCCAAGCAAATGATTGCGAACTTGTACTCGCGTACGATGACCCGTTTTCCGGAGAAGTCTCTTCGGGAGGCACTGAGTGCTGCGAGCGAGGATACCGGAGTATCTTCTCGTACCGTTGCCAAAATCAAGGCGTAGTTTTTGAGAGATTCATTGCATAAAATTACAGTGGAGCCTAATCAAGTGTTGTGTCAATTATTCCAAAAGTATCTGAAAACCTGAGAGCAAATTCGAATCTTTTAAAATAATTTTAAACATGTACTGTTTGATTCACACGGCTAATTGAACAGGAATTTATTCAACTTGCCGTTCAAAAATTTGAAACATTCACACACCCTTAAGAAAGGGACTCATATTGTGTGTGAGATTAGGGAATGGTATGTATGCGTGTCCTATCTTCATGTCCTGAAAAGGGAGTCCTGGTTTGGTGTTGCCTTGCATTACTGTCAATCTCTGGTCGTTTTGACATGTTTGCAATCCTGCAGTGCCAGTGTTGAGGTAGCCAGTACTGTATGTTTTGTCCTTAATTTTTTGGGATGTGAATGATTTCAAGCTGTCTCTTGCTCTGTTCAGTGTGAATTTGTTTCGAGTGATGTCTTTGTTGGTACATGTCCCAGGAATTTGATTTTGTTGACTGAAAACGCACCGCTTTTTGAACCCTGTCCAAACACTGCTCAGGTTCTCGTTCTATGAAATAATGTTGTTCGATGGCCTGCACATTTTTTTCTCAATTTTGAAGCACCTGACTGATTGTGTGTTGGTGTACCGCCACTGCACGTGTCCTTTAATTCATATGCACTGGATCAATGCCATTGGCTGTTTGCAGAATAAACAATTTCTCGCAAACACTGTGGGGTCAACATTCTTTATTGTCCTGTCTCATTTATTTATTTCTCTTTCGAAATGCTTCTTCATAGCGTTGTACAACTTTTACTGCATTCTCAGCGCTCCCGCAGCTCGGAACTCTTTTTGCCTGGTTCCATGAAAATCCTGCCTGAGCAGCTTCTGCTCTTCTGCGAGAGCAGGGAAGTCGAGACAAGCTCACTTGCCTCTGTATTGCCTTCATATACATTTGTGCACGACAACAAATCTAACTTTTGAGGGAGTACTATTTTCTGTCAGTGTGTGAATCAAGACAAAATTTAGCACTTGTCACGGGAAAACAGGCCATATTGGGGTGGTGTGTGTATAGATAATTTGACCCATCAGTTTTAATATACTGCTCTTCTGCCGCATAGCATAGCACAGTTATAGAGCTCTCTTTTCAATGACAAAGGAAAACGCGCTTTGCTTAAGAACGCAAAATACGTTAACAAAAACAAAAGAATTGCAGATAAGCATGTCACGGATCTCCCCGGAGAACACTCGGACCGAATGAATGGACTAGGCGACAGGTGTACCCACACAAACGCACATTTATTACACCGCACGTGACACACACACTAGAACACAAAACTAACACAAAACACAAACACTATAAATACACACGACCTGGGCACACTGCTACCAGCGCGTGCTACTAGCGTTCTACTATTAGCGGTCGGCGTTCGCGCTCACGGTTGGTTCGATGCGGCTGCGGCGTTGTATGGATCTAGTAGCTGGCATCGAGGCGGCGTTCGACGTGCGTGGCCTGTCGTCGCTGGCGGCGTCGCTGGCTGCGTAGCACAAGCTCCCCGTCCAAGTGCCCGTGTAGGTGATGCCGGTGTTGTTGGCGTTGGGGGCACCACCCGGATGGGTGGCAACAGCGCTGGAGACACCCCTGGCCGTAGCAAGTGGTAGCGTCCTCCGTCGACTCCCCGGATCAGCCTCAGGCACGGCAGGAAGTCCACGATGCGAAGTCTTAGAACGCGAGCTCACCGGAGCAGTAGACGGCGTCGCTCTCTTGCAGCCGATGTGGCCCTGACCCGCCGGAGCCTCCGCTTCTCTGCTGTCCCCCCCCCCGTGCCTCGCTCTCACTCGCCCTTTTATAGCCTTCGCATTAGTACACGTAAGCCTTGTCGTCGTCTTCTTTTTCTTCTCTTCTCCACCAATCATCTGTCTCCACCTCACCGAATGCTTTTCCACCAATAATCTCTCTCCACCTCACCGAATGCTTCTTCATCTTTATTCTTCGGTTAAACCACGTTGTCTTCTTCACACCTCTATTGGTTGGTAACAACTTTATTCAAAAGTCCTGCAGAGCTTTCGCCGACAGGGCCTTAGGTCTCCCAAGTGGGGACGTCGAGGTGTTGCCTCGCCGTCGCCTCGCGGGCCTGCTGGACGGCTGAGAGTTGGTCACCGAGACTGGGGCTGCGCAAGGCAGCGGCCCACCGTGGCGGGACGATTCCGGAGTTAGCACCGTCAGGTTTTTTGCTACAGTTCCAGAGCATGTGGGGTAAAGTTGCTGTAGCAGTGTGGCAGACCTTGCATATATTCGTGGGGTATGTTCCAGGTTAGAGTCTGTTGTATTTGCCTTCAACATTTAATAAAAACTCCTTAATATACGTGACAAGGACCCCCCTCTCATGAGCTATTTTATGAAAAACTGCTCACGTCATCCTGATCTTTAAGCCATCCAGCCAACCGACTAACTTCTGTGGCGATTCTGGACCCAGCGTACACCACACCGCAGATGTCCAGCACACACCAAACGCACACAACTAACACAGCACACCAAATGGCGTTTTCAGAACACTAGCACACCACTGCCGTTGTCCGTACAGAGTTTTTAATAAACATGTTCGTGTCCCCAACACACTCCCTTGTATGATCACATAACACCAACAACAGTAACAACAACAACAAGATAAATCCCAGAGATACAATAACAGAGCAACAACAAGATACATCCCAGAGATACCTAGAGCTGTTCAGTTGGCTCTACTCAGGGTAGTGGCAGCGGCGGCGTACAGACAGCCCGTAAACACGCTCACCTATCTTTGCAGGCGCTGTAGACACGAGCACTGCCTGTGTTTTGGAGCCATACCCGGGACACATACGCGGCTTCATTGGTTTTCCAAGCTTCGAGAAGACCCTATTTTTTAAGCATCAACTGGATCGTTATCTGCTGCCATCTGTTTTCGCCGGCTGGAGACTCACTCCTGGCCTATCAGCTTCATCAAGGGGGCGGAATCCCTATGCATTGCTGTAACTTTGGCAGCGGCAGCGGCGGCGTACAGACAGCCCGTAAACACGCTCACCTATCTTTGCAGGTTGGTAGTAATTTCGATAACTTTGGTAGAAATGTATCACTAAGTCGCCGCTTTTGCTGCCACGAGTGAGCTGCTTTTGTCACTGTTCTTGGCAAAACGTCATAAACGTTCTGGAGGACACGTTAACACTCACTGCCCCTTGAGTTATGGGAGGCTCTGGTACTCTCGGTGCCGTACTCACAGCAATCGGCGAAAAACAGCCGAATAGCATCAAAGACATTGTCGAAGTGGTAAGCGAGGTGCTGGTAAAGATGGATGTGTTCACGGCTGAAGTAAAGACTAAAATTACAGCTATGCGCACATCTAATACGGAGATCCATTCTGAACTTGAGGAGATACGAGAGGCTATATGTTTCATGAAAGAAAGTTTTGAAGCGTTTAAGAAGGATGTCGACGAGGTCAAGCGTGAGGTGGCGGAGGTGAAGTTCCAGAATAGTCAACGCCAGCAGGAAATACAGCAGATGCAGAAAGAGCTCGTGGAGGCTAGGAGGGAGATTATTGAGCTAAAACACTACGGCAGGAGTCCGAACATCGAGATTAAAGGCATTACAGTGCTTAAAGTACTTGGTGTAGTACTTGGCCACAACCTTCTATGATCAAACCAATAAACCCTCGGCCCTCAGTCCCCAGCGGCTGCGGAGCAGCTGACCACGGCGGCGGTCAGATCTGTGGCGCCGCGGAGGGTGCTAAGAATCTGTGGCTCCGGACAGGCCGCCATTGGAATCTGAACCTGGCAACGTTTAACGCTAGAACTTTAACTAGTGAGGCTAGCCTAGGAATGCTGTTCGAGGAACTAGCGGGAATTAAATGGGATGTGATAGGGCTTAGCGAAGTTAGGAGGACAGGTGAGGCGTATACAGTACTAAAGGACGGACACATACTGTGCTATCGCGGATTAGAGGATAGACGAGAACTAGGTGTGGGATTCCTCATTAATAAGGATATAGCTGGCAACGTAGAGGAATTCTATAGTATTAACGAGAGGGTAGCAGCTATAATAATTAGGCTGAATAGGAGGTACAAGCTGAAAGTAGTGGAGGCCTACGCACCCACATCCAGCCATGATGACCAGACTGTTGAAAGTTTCTATGAGGACGTAGAATCGGCAATGAATAAAGTAAAATCGCAGTACACTGTACTGATGGGCGACTTCAATGAGAAGGTGGGCAAGAAGCAGGCTGACGACAACGCGGTAGGTGACTATGGGATAGGCTCTAGAAATAGCAGGGGAGAGTTATAAGTCGAATTCGCGGATAGAAATAATTTACGGATCATTTACACCTTCTTCCGCAAACGAGAAAACAGGAAGTGGACCTGGAAGAGCCCCAATGTTGAAATTAAAAATGAAAACGACTTCATACTATGCGCTAAACCTGGCATCATTCAGGATGTGGCCGTCCTCGGAAAGGTGCGTTGTAGCGACCACAGAATGGTAAGGTCTAGAATTAGCTTAGACTTGAAGAGGGAACGGAAGAAGCTAGTGAAGAAGAAGACCATTAACGAGTTAGCCGTAAGAGGGAAAGCACAGGAGTTTAGGATAGCGCTGCAAAACAGATATTCGGCTTTAAGTGAGGAAGACGATGTTGATGTTCATTTAATGCACGATAATCTGACATCAATAATTACAGAGTGCGCAGTAGAAGTAGGCGGTAGGACAGTTCGAAAAGATACCGGGAAGCTATCTCAGGTGACGAAAGATCTGATTAAGAAGCGCCAAAGCATGAGGGCGTCTAACCCTACCGATAGAATACAACGTACAGAGCTATCAAAGTTAATAAATAAGTGAAAGGTAGCCGACATAAGGAAGTTTAATATGGAGAGAATCGAGCATGCGCTAAAAAACGGAGGTAGCCTAAAAGCAGTGAAGAGGACTCTAGGCATAGGTAAAAACCAGATGTATGCATTAAGATACAAGCAGGGAAATGTAATTAGCAATATGGATAAGATAGTTAACATAGCCGAAGAGTTCTACACATACTTGTACAGTAGCCGATTTAATCAGAGCGTTAATGAGAAAGACAGCAGTGCACAGCAATGCGTCATCCCGCCAGTAACGAAAGATGAAGTAAAGAAAGCCTTAGAAGCAATGAAAAGGGGAAAAGCAGCTGGGATGATCAGGTAACCGCTGACCTGTTGAAGGATGGAGAGGACATCGTGCTAAAAAAACAAGCCACCCTCTATACGCAATGCCTTCTGACCTCGACTGTACCAGAAGCTTGCAAGAATGCAAACATTATCTTAATTCATAAGAACGGAGACGCCAAGGACTTGAAAAATTACAGGCTGATCAGCTTACTATCCGTTGCCTACAAAGTATTTACTAAGGTAATCGCTAATACAGTCAGGGCAACGTTGGACTTTAATCAACCAAATGATCAGGCAGGCTTTCGTAAAGGATATTCCACAATAGATCATATTCACACTATCAATCAGGTGATAGAGAAATGCGCAGAATATAACCAACCTCTATATATGGCTTTCATTGATTACGAGAAAGCATTCGACTCAGTGGAAACCTAAGCAGTCATACAGGCATTGCGTAATCAGGGGGTAGAAGAGCCTTATATCAAAATACTGGAAGATATATATAGCAACTGCACAGCTACTATAGTCCTCCATAAAGTCAGCACTAAAATTCCAATAAGGAAGGGCGTCAGGCAAGGACACACGATCTCGCCAATGCTGTTCACCGCATGTTTACAGGAGGTATTTCGAGGCCTGAATTGGGAACAGTTGGGAATAAGAATAAATGGAGAATACCTAATTATTTTCGACTTGCTGATGACATTGCCTTGCTGAGTCACTCAGGAGGTGAACTGCAAATCATGATCAATGAATTAGACAGGCAGAGCAGATCGATGGGTCTAAAAATTAACAACAGTTCACAATTGGCAGCGAGAGCCTAAAAGTTGTGACGGAATACGTCTACTTAGGGCAGGTAGTGACAGCTGATCCGGATCATGAGAGGGAGATAACTAGAAGGATAAGAATGGGGTTTAGCGCATACGGCACATTCTCGCAGATCATGAGTGGCAGTTTACCAATTTCCCTCAAGAGGAAAGTGTACAACAGCTTAATCTTGCCGGTACTCACCTACGGGGCAGAAACGTGGAGGCTAACGAAACGAGTTCGAAACGACGAGCCGACAGCTGGACATCTCGGGTTTACTCGCACCCTCCGCCGCATTCAAGACAAGTATTACCTGCCGCGACTGTCTGCCGATGTCGCACACTATGTGAAAACCTGCCGAGATTGTCAGCGACGAAAGACTCCTCCCACACGACCAGCAGGATTTCTGAGCCCCATTGAACCTCCCTCAAGGCCCTTTCAGCAGATTGGCATGGACTTGCTTGGCCCTTTTCCAACGTCAACATCTGGAAATAAGTGGATCATCATAGCGACCGACTACCTGACCCGCTACGCCGAGGCGAAAGCCCTACCAAACGGAACAGCAGCAGAAGTCGCCAAATTTTTCGTGGAGTGTATTCTTCTTCGACACGGCGCCCCCGATGTGCTCATCACGGACAGAGGAACAGCATTCACGGCGGAATTAACGCAAGCCATCCTGCGCTACAGCCAAACCTGCCACCGGAGGACCACTGCATACCATCCGCAGACCAACGGACTGACCGAGCGCCTAAACAAACCCATCGCCGATATGCTCGCTATGTATGTCGATGCCGAACACAAAACCTGGGATGTCATCCTGCCTTACGTCGTCTTCGCCTACAACACCGCATTGCAGGAGACCACCCAGATGACGCCTTTTAGGCTCGTCCATGGCAGGGAGGCCACGACCACGCTAGACGCCATGCTGCCCAACGTTACAGAAGAAGAGAACGTCGACGTTGCCGCCTACCTTCAACGCGCAGAAGAAGCTCGAAGGCTTGCCAGATTACGGATCAGAGATCAGGAGCGGTCCGACGCCAGACGCTACAACCTACGAAGACGCAACGCGGAATACAAGCCAGGAGACCAAGTCTGGGTGTGGATGCCCATTCGCCGCCGTGGATTGAGTGAAAAGCTTTTGCGCCGCTATTTCGGCCCGTACAACATTCTTCGTCGGCTGGGTGAACTGGATTATGAAGTCATCCCTGACGCAATGACTGCATCCCAGCGACGCCGCGTACGACCAGAAGTTGTCCATGTAATCCGTCTGAAGCCGTATTATGCGCGCTAAAGGCCGCTGCATTTCCATGCTCTATCTTCGCAAGATCCGTTTTTTTCCCCTTACTAGTCGCAATATTTGTTTTAATGCATCGGGTCGATGCTTCTTTTATACGGGAGTAATGCCGCAAATATTTGCAGTGTTTGTTCGTTTTTCAAATCTGCCGCCACGCCACTTTATCGCTTTGTTTGCAACGCAAGACGCGACTAGATATATCTCGATTGATCGCAGCCAGGCAGAGCTGATTCTACGTTGTTCTGGAATGTTCTAGTAACTTTGCGCTCTTTATCTCGAAAGTTGGCTATCAGCTTTAAATTGAGCACGGACGACAGCGGCGGGCATTCTCTTTCGACGACCGCCGAGCACGCTTGTCGCTTCGCCGCCGCCGAGTGATTCAGTCCATTTTGGGTGCAAGTCAGCCCAATAAACAGTTCTTTTAGAAGACCCTTTCGTCCGTCTTCATCGCTGCTTCGATTGCCGTCACCACTACGTGACAATAGCAACAGGATGGTCCCATCCTGGTTCTTTAAAGGGCCGGCCTTTGCCAATACGGTACCAATGTTGGGTCAATTACCTGTGCTGCTTGGGATGTTTGTCTCCACGCTGCAGGCCTGGAGCACCTGAAGTAGGACGTGATGTAATGCACGGCGAGCTGTCAACCATGAGACTGGAGGCGGCATGCTGATTCCTCGTTCCCGCCACCTTAGTCGCCGTGAGTGCGCCGCAGTTTCTTTCAGGTAGATCTCAATGACGTCACCGTGCAGTACTTCTTCCACCTGGTGAGACGTCTTCAAAATAATGAGCAGGTGCTCCTCTGTCTGTCACTGTTCCCCGCAGGTGATCATGGCGAAAAGGCTGGTGTCCGGGTGCAGCTCCCTGCGTCTAGGTCCTATGCATCTAGGTCCCGGCGCACGTGTGCTTCGTCAACTGGAACCTCGTCATCAACGTAGCCCTGCAAGTGCCGCTTTAGGCGGTGCTGGAGGCAACCCGAAACCAGGCCGTGCGTTATCCAGCTAATGCAAAAAAACAGCGCGAACAAACGGGGACTAGACGACATTGCTGCCGTCTTCACAGAAAGAACAGAATCGGAAAAAGTTCGCAGTCCTTCCCTATGTGCATCGCCTGTCTCATGGTCTTAAAAATGTGGCCCATAGGTATAAAGTTGATGTGGCTTTTTCGGCCCCGAATAAGCTCAGTAAAGTTTGTTCAGCAGTAGAAAATTAGTCCCGCAACCCCAAGAAATCTGTAGCGTCCTGTGGTGTTAAGCACGCTAAAAGTTTTGTGCCGTGCTCCAAAGGGGTAGTTTATAAAATCCCCCTATCCTGTGGTCAGATATACATTGGGCAAACGGGACGTTGTATTAACACACGACTCGGAGAACATCTCAATTCATTAGAATCTAATCGCTCCACTAATCTAGTTGATCATTGCCGAGAGTGTCAATCATGTTTTCCGTCCTTGCATTTTACTGACATTTTGTACAAACACCCCGACCAGTTGACCAGGGAAATTATCGAGGCGTATAACATGACAAAGAAACCAAGATTATGCGTCAGCCAACCATCCCTGCTCCTGCGTGACTGTGAGGTTGCATATCTGGACATCACATAGTAACACATGCGTTCTGATTTTGTGTTTTTTTCGTTTTCTGTTTCCTTTTATAAGAGCGCTTGTTCCTGTGTATTCTTCGTCTAGTCCCCGTTTGTTCGCGCTGTTTTTTTGCATTATGTATCACCAACTCGCCCGCTTATCTATCCTGTTATCCAGCTCACTGCCTTTTTTATACGTCTTTATTTCTGCATAAAATAGGCCTAGCCTTGCGGCAGAAATGAGGGGCTTCATGGGGGTGGAGGTGAGGGAGGGGGAGGAGGGCCGGTCTCCACTTCTTCGAAGTGGGGTGTTCCTGTGGTCAGCTCTGCGAAGAAACGGCCAGGCCCTTCTTCTTCCTTGAAGTATAGGAGAAAAGCCCGCCAGAGCCGGAGTGCGTCCGATGATCCATTGTGTAATGGTGGATCGACCCATTCCTGCAAGGTGCCAGGTCTGTGCCCGCCCAGGGACTGAAGTGCTCGCTCCCGCACCACGTCAAAAGCATGGCAGCGCCACAAAAGGTGTTCGGCCGTGCCTCTTGCCGGGCATGCCGGGCATTGAGGGGTCGGGTATGAGTGCGGGTTGATGAGGTTGAGCTTTGCTGGCGACAGAAGCTGGCCAGTCTGGGCGCGACGGAGGAGTACCGCCTCTACCCTTCTGAAAGTTCTAGGTGGGCGGCGGTATAATTGCTCAGGGTTCGCCACGTGCTGGAGGATGTGGCGGCGATAGCATTGTGCGCGATGCCATGTCTCGGCCCTATCCATAGGAGGTGACGACGGATGTGCAACCTCATCACGGGCCCAAGAAACGGAAACGAGTGTGCATCCAAGCAAAGGTGCGGAAAGAGCTGCAGCGCGCGCTGCCTGGTGTGCCTTTTCGTTTCCAGTGATTCCTTCGTGTGCAGGAATCCATCTAATAACAATAGTGTAGCCCTCCTCTCGCAGGCGTCGGGCTTCCGTTCGAATTGCGCTAAGAACGGCATAGTCTGCTCCCCCCGCGCGGCATGCGGTGTACGCTGCTTGCGAATCAGTGTAAACATGGTAGGTGCATGGAGCCGGATCCTGTCGATCTACTATTCGAGTAATGGCAAGGCGTATGGCAATGAGTTCGAGATTAGTGACAGTGTGTTCTTCGGAGAGCCGTTCAACTATTATGGTATCTGACTCAGAGTCGTGACAAGCTATTGCGGCGCCAAGTTGAAACTGAGCGGCGTCTGTATATAGTTGGATAGCCCCTTCCTGGGCTAGCTTGTGTGACATCTTCTCGTGACGTTTAGCGGCAGCTTTGCGCCTTTGGGGATTAGCTGAACTCATGTTCTTTGGTAGTGGCATACCCTCTACTAAATCGATTAGTTCCCATGGTGGGGCAGGAGACGACAGCAGCTCTAATTTGTCAGTGTTGTAGCCTAATGCCCGCAGGATCTGACGGCCAGCCGCCGTTGTGGGGAGACGGACACGCTGGGCTTGCAAGTGCTGCTCTGCCACATCCTGTAGGGCATTGATTTTGCTGCATGCGTGTAGGCCCTCTACTGGGCAGAACTGTGGTAGGCCAGGAACAAGGCGCATCGCCTTCCGATTGATTCGCTCAAGCTGAAGGCGTTGGGTCGCGTTAAGCCGCATGTAGGAATATGCATACATTATTTTTGATGTTATGTGTGCCAGGGGTATCTGACGAAGTCCCACCTCTTTGATTCCCCACCCACGAGCAGAGACGCGGCGCATAAGATATAAAGCCTGATGGCAACTAAGCACCGTGTTATGAATCCAGCTTTTGGCTCCTCCATCCTCGCCAATAAGCATTCCGAGTATACGGATTGTTTGTTTCCGGCAAATAACCGAGTCCCCTAAATGAAGAGAGATAAGATTTTGTTCGGCCTCGGCTTGCAGCCGCGGACCGTTTATGACAGCCACGTACTCGGTGTTTTCCGGAGAGGTTTTCATGCCACATTTGTTGATGTAGTCGTGGACGGCATTAAGGCCTGTCTGCAAGGCTAATTCCTGCTCCGCAGGGGACCCAGAATTGGTCCAGAGCGTTATATCGACCGCATACACGGCAAAATTAAGACCGGGTATCGACGTTAGAATTGGCGGAAGACCTGACATCGCGATATTAAAAAGAGCAGGAGATATGACGGCACCTTGGGGTACGCCGGTTCAGTTAGGTTGCCGTGCACCCTGAGTATCCCGAACCATTACCGAGAAAGTTCTGTACGCAAGAAACGCTTTCACGAAGCGGTCGAGGTTCCCTCTCACTGCCTTTATTTAGGCCCGCCCCGGGCACTGGTCGAATCTGCTCATCCTTTCAGAGCCCGGCACTTAGGCGCCCGTCCCTGCTTTCCGCGTTGTAGCGGACGTCGGCGCAGTCTTCGCTGGTGTCGGCGCAACCGGTTGACCAATTAGCTGAGCAATATGCCATCTCGAAGGTGATTGCCATTGGAAGATCCCGGAGTGTGGCTAGCAGCGTAACACGCTAGCGGCGGCAGGTGACCCGTAAAGAGCTGCGTTCAAATTTCGCATTGCTGACTACCGTAATCCTCCATAATGTTTTTAGTGATTTCAATGGTCGCCTTTATTGTGCAAAGTATGCTTAGATTCGGACATCTCGGCCAACACATATTTCGGTACACGGCTTTTCCGTAACTGCGAAGAAGGATTTAGCGAATGTTGTTGCGTGATGACCATATGCAGCAGAGGAAATCTTCGACACAGATGACCCATGGCCTGGGACAGCAGATCAAAACACAAGCGCGCACCGTAGCGTCATTGCCGTCCTAAACACTTCGTCGTCCTCCTAGCGCACGTAACAGTATGATAATTATTCGTTTAACTCTTAGGGCTCAATACAGAGGTTGCTCAAACGCAAATTTTTGAGTTTACCAGTTAAGTCAAAGTAAACTGCAAGGGAAGGTGTAATCAAATTAGTTTAAATAGCGTAGCTGCGGCTGATCCTGTACAGATATACTGACACGAGGATTGGAAGGAGAAGAAGAAAGAGATCGCAGCCTCTAGAAATAGACGACGCTGAAGTGTAGGTCCGTTTCTCTGGTGCCCTCGTTCAGCCGCTGCAGTTCCTTTTCAGTGTAACAACTGTTACACATCTGGTGGAGGTGCTGGGTACGCTTCCCGACCTGCGTACGCCTACGAGATGATAAAGACGGCACTCACACCGGTCCATCAGCGCCCAAGCCGCCGCCTCCGCGGTGAGACACCTGAGTTCGGGCCTCTTGACAACCCGACGAGGAAGACGCAGCCTCGACCGACGGTCCCACCGGAAATGGCCACAGAGAGTAGGTTACCGGCGCCCATCCTCTACCACACGCCGCGAACACCGCCATCTTTTCACGGCGACGTGTACGAAGATGCGGAAGACTGGCTGGACACCCTCGAGCGGGTCGCCCGCTACAACGGTTGGAGCGACGACCGTAAGCTCCATAATGTGTATTTTGCGCTCGAGGAGTCCGCTAGGACATGGTACGAGAACCACGAGAGCAACCTGTCCATCTGGGAGACATTTCGCCAAAATCTCATAGCTACAATCCCCAACGCGGACCGCCGGGAGAAAGCTGAAGCTGCGCTTCGCTCCCGTAACCAGCGGACTAACGAAAGCGTCCGCATGTATCTAGAGGACATGACGCGCCTCTTCAAGCGTGCTGACCCATCCATGGCGGAGGAGACGAAGCTTCGCCACCTCATGCGCGGGGTCAAGCAGGAACTTTTCGCCGGTCTTGTGCGCAGTCCACCGCGTACTGTTGCCGAATTCCTCACGGAAGTGACTACCATGGAGACGACGCTCCTGCAACGAGCCCGGCAATACAATCGGGATGTAAGCACGCTTGGGCCCGCTGTTTCTTCGATGCCGCTAGGGAGTGATGCGGCCGTTTTACGGGACCTAATCAGGTCGATCGTCAGGGAGGAATTACAAGCCCTCCAGCTGCCTCCCAGCGCGCCGTCTGTTACATCGCTGTCTGAAGTCGTCCGGAACGAGGTGCGCCTAGCAGCCCAGCAGCAACAACTGCCTGAGATCCCAAGACAGACTGAGGTCAGACCAACCTATGCATCTGTCCTCTGCCGGGCCCCAACGCCAGGCTACGACGTGAATACCGCGACTCACGCAGCGCAGGAGTCCGGTCTTCCCGGGTGCCTGCTCGAGCAGCTTATCAGCGGCCACGGAAGTGTGAAGTGTGGCGTGATGAGACCGGCGGCCCCTTTGCTACCACTGTGGTGAGGCGGGACATCTTTGCAGGGCCTGCCCGTACCGCTGAGTGGGTCTGCGTGGTTTCGCGCCCGACGACCCTTGCCCCCGGAATGGCGAACGACCTTTCGAAATTGAAGCTCATCTGTCGGCCTGTCAGAGGCCTGGGACATACGGTCGCTACGATCCTAGGTCGTCATCTCCGCTGCGTTACCGTTCCCCAAGCCCTCGCCGAGACGCCGGCTACCCTGAGTGGCGTTCTCTCAGTCCACGCCGGGAAAACTAATTCCAGCAGTCTCCGGAGGCAAGGCCGCTGCTGTCGGGAAAACTGAAGATCCTCCGCTGCCGATATACCGATACGCTGATTCCTCACCGGGGCAGGGTAGCGACAGCTTCCGACGCGCTACTTCTGATTTGCGTGTGACGATTGACGGAACTGACACCATCGCTTTACTTGATACTGGGGCTGACTATTCCGTGATGAGCCACACCCTCGCCCAGGAATTGAGCACAGTTTTTACACCATGGTTGGGCCCTAGCATTCGCACGGCTGGAGGTCACCTCATTAGCCCGGCCGGAAGGTGCACAGCCCGAGTCGGCATCCGCGGTTTCGTCTACGTGGGTCAAATGCAAATTATTGAGTTTACCAGTTAAGTCAAAGTAAACTACAAGGGAAGGTGTAATCAAATTAGTTTAAATAGCGTAGCTGTGGCTGATCCTGTACAGATATATTTGGGTATATTTGTCGCAAATTGGAAACGCGTCCCTGACTGCCGCAAGGGAACGCTATCGCGTGCAAGGTTGGGACAAGAGAACAAACACATCAAACAAAACAAAGCGAAGCCGTTTTTATAATTTAGAGAAAAAAGCCAATAAGAAACGAAAACACCAAGAAAAAAACGCGCACCCAACACTCTTACAACACTACAGATTAAACGAAAGCGTTCACCATATCTGCAGCGCCCCAGATGGAGCGGGGATGCCTTGCTGCCAGCACGAACGCGGGTTGATGGGCTGTAACACGTCGCTGGTGTTGCGTCGAAGGAAGTGGCGGAAGATAGCCAAGGTGGTAAGGAGCGCAGGGGAACACAGAAAGACGCCTGTGAACTCCAGTCAACCGCCCCAAGAACATGGCAGCGGCAGCAGGAAAAGCATAGTCAAGACTCGTCCACGGCCTCCCGAAACGCCGTAGGCTTATACAGGCAATCCAAAGAAGCCTCTCGGCAGCACGGACCCTCAGTCCATCGGCTGCCACCTCCAAAGTTGAAAGGGACTGCAGGAGGCTTGCGCCGATGATCCAAGGGAAGTCCCCGGCAGCACGAACCCAACGTCCGACGGCTGCCACCTCCGCGCTACAATGACACCGTCTCCGCTGCAAAGTCTCCCCTCGCATCTAGGTTTTCTGACACGTCAGCTCTCCGCTCCTCGTGTTCGCCGCGCTCTGCGTCGCAGTCGTCTCGCATACATTATTCGCGCGCGCACACGGGAAACGCTGGGCAGGCATGGGCAGCGCTCCATTGTCGACGCACCGCACTCAAAAATCCCCCTACGATTTGGTATGCACCTCACAATATAAACGAGAGGCATTCATCCTGCATTAGACGGAATGCGGCTGATGATAATGACGATTTATCTCTCAGCCAAAGTTTACAAGTCCCACCAAACACGCACTGCTCACTATTCAAGACAGGCCCGGCTTGGGAGCATGGGAAGAGGAGGCACATGAAGTGAGCGCTGAAGTTGTAGGCGGTCGAACTGGATCTGGCGGCCATGTCTAGCTCGGAGCCACAGCAGCCGACGGTAGCCGCGCACCACAGCTTTCAACCTCGGCTGCGCAAAATCAAAGTGCACGATGGAGGCATACTGGACAGGGCTGCAGACGTTGGGGAGGGCGGGGGTGACTGGGAGAGCAAATTTATTAATGCGAAAGCATTACTAATCTATGTCGGTTGCTGGCGTTTCCGCAAAAATTGGACGCAAAATGTGGAAGCAAAATGCGCCGCACGATATGGCGTCGTCAGCTTGTGTATAGAATTCGTGATTGAATATATATGACAACTGGTATATAAATAGCGTGTGAGATCATTGTCATGATCATGTGAGTTATTGTCATTAAGTCGTGAGTCCAAAGTCATGAGTCATGACCGGAATAATCAATGTGGTCATGACCGGAGTCGTTACCTGAGGAAGGAACTGAGTTGTGGTCATCAGTCATGATCATTCGTCGCGGACACAAGTAAGCCACAAAGAATGCTGTGTCATTGTTCACAAAATGGTCACAAAAAGTGCTGAGTCATGGGTCACAAAATGGGTTACAAAACGTGTTGAGTCATGGGCCACGAAATGGGGCACGAAAAGTGACGAGTCATGTGTCACAAAATGCTTCACAAAAAGTTTAAGACGAGGTGGAGGTGTCCACCGAGATGCCTAGATCTGAGACTTACTGCACCCTTTCGTATCTTCATAAACGACTCCTTTCCCTAAATTTTTTTAATTTTGTTTTTATTTAAAAATACTGCGCTCTAGGAGGAGAGGCATAGCAGCAGTGGGTACATACATTAGTAAAAACAAACATGGGTAGCATAGAAATAGATAATATACAAGTATTAAAAAAAGATCAACAGGTCAAAATTGTTAGGCAACTGAACAACCAACTCTTCAATTGGCAACGAGCGAAGTGAGTCGTCCAATCGATTCCAAATTTCAGCAGTGAGCGGCAAAAAAGAATATGTAAAGCAGTCTATATGTGCTTTGAAAGTAAAAATGTTTAACGAGTGGTTCCGTCGGGTTGCACACGCGCTTGAGGACACAAATGTGGAGGGTGTCTGAATGCAAGATGACGTGTGAACGATCTTGTGCAGCATGATAATGCGTTCACGTGTGCGCCTATGTTCCAACGTTTGCAAAGATAAAGTGTTCATATGTGAAGAAGGTGAAATGTTGCGATCGTACCGGCCGAAAATGAATCATATTGTTTTTTTAACTGAGTCTAAACGGTCAATATTGTGCGCGTGATGAGGGGACCAAACAGTTGAGGTGTACTTCAGGATCGGTCGAACTAATGTTCTGTAAGCAGTTAATTTACATTCCTTCATAGCATTTTTTAAGGTTCCTTTGAGATAGCCAAGTTTGCGAAGTGCTTTTCCAGAAATGTTATTATTATGAGCTTTCCATTTTAAGTTATTAGAATGGCAATAGCGATGGCAAAGACGCCAGGATCACGACTTTCGGCGGCGTCCCACAAGCTGCTGAAAACTTCGGGGCGCATGGCCCTTCAGTGCGCAAACTGAAGCCAGCACTTTTCGGTTTCGCTTAATAACAGACAGCGAGAGTTCGCGCTGTCTCAGCTTGCTTCCACTTAACATGCTGATTATTATGATTGTCACGATGTAACACTTTCACATTTTCAATCCTGATATGTGTCGCATAAATTCTGAGAAAGCCTTTAGTCGGCTCAGCGTAACCGGACTGTTCCAGTGAAGGAGCAAAGCGGTAGAGATAAAAAGATGTGTTCCTGCCATAAGTATTCAATACTTAAGCATTTATTTTATGTTTTTTATTCTTTCATTTTTCATATACTGGCTCAAAGAAAACCAGCGACAAGATTCGAAAAGTTACTTTGAAACCCGCACCTTCCGTTTACACCAGTTCACGAGCCATGGGCTCGCCTAGCGCATTAAGATTAGTCAGAACCGAATCGTATAATTATTCGTGGCCAGAACAAACCTTAGATATGCGACACTTTGAATAGCGCTGTAGTACCAAAAATATGATATTGAGCCTTTAAAGGCGATAGCCCTTAATTGCTCCTACGCGAAGTGAACGTCCGTCGATTACATCGCCACCTAGGTCACGTGTCATTGTCATTTCACGTGATATTAAGGTCACGTGACGTTATAATCACCTAGAGATGTATAATTTGAGTAAAAATTGCAAACGTATTTCGCCTTCCCGCAGTTATCTAAGCGCCTCCAACGAAGTTTTTTTTTTTTAGCGTAGCGCGTCAAGGTGTGGATTTATGTCCCGAAATAATGTTTTCACAGAGCAAAAAAAACCATAGGTGCGGTTCTTCAATAAAAAAATTCTCGCTAGCAAAGAAGGGGGCAAGGTGCCATCTTTTTGCTTTAAATATCACCCTGAACGCTGCTCAAGTATGGGTTGCTCGCCCACTTAACACAGAGGAAGTGAAGCAGGAAAAAAAAGTCAAGGCCAGCAGTTCAGCAAAAAAAAGGAAACAATTTTCAACACTGTACCAACGCGGTATATATAAGTGACATGCAGAGTGACGACCACGCGAACGGTGGTGGGCTTGCCGAGCATGGTGCTCCAATATCACGGAACAGTGAGTTTGCCCGCGAGAGTAATATCTTTGTTACTACTAAAATAAAGTGAAAAAATCTAGTGGGTGTTAGATATTTAGAGGGAAAATATTGCAAACAAATAAAAAGTACTTTCACTTCATACTTGAGTTTGTTTTATATATCATTTGCAGACCTACCCATGAGTGAGGCAGAAAAATGTATTTATTGCTCGAAAATTAAAATTTTGTCGATCCAAGTGGTTGTGTTACGACTCCAGTAAACCCGCGGTCTTTTCATTCCCGGCCGGCCGACACCACGAGCTTGAATTGATCCTGCGGATTACAACAGGACTTCCTCGGCAGTCTGTGCGGGATGAAATTGGGGTGCTTGCGGATTGCCGTGACGTTCGTGCTCAGTTACGTAAACTGCATTCAAGTTATAAATTTGGAGACTGTTGATAAAGGCGCATGCACCTTGTAGGAAATTTAGTAAAAAAGAAATATTAACAAAAATCTATAGATGGAACAGTTCACTTAGACGAAAAAGAAACAGAAAAAACGCTTAAGCCGGAATAGTGACATAGGCGGTCGCTTTTTATACCGCTTCTAGATGCACCGCCATCCGTAAGCACTATAAGTAAGTGTCAGGGAACTCCTGTGAAACGTATTAAAGGATGAAGATATCAGTCATGAGATAATTAATATCCTATAGGAATATACCGAGATAATAAAGCAGAAAATATCTGGAAAATGATAAAAATAAGACAACTGTCGATGTACACAAATGAATAAGGCTGGGTAGCGCTCTATCTCCGCTACTGTTTCTGCTTTGTGAGAAGCACGCACACAAGGCTGTAATAAAGTAATCTAGGTTATAATTTGTTGTACATATTAGGTGGAAAGGTCATTGAGCGCTGGCTTTCAGGCCTATTGTATGCAGTAACAATGTACTGTCAAAAGATAGCCAGGTAGATTTGCAGACAGGGGGTAATTCTTGTGAAGACGAACGAGACGCTCGAAGTGCCATTTCAAGCGCAACTAACTCAGGCGAGAAGATTCTCAACGATACCGCTGATCATGTCTCAATATACAAGGCCATGAATTATCCACGGTGGCCGAATACAAACATCTCGGGGTATGAGTAAACGAAGGAAACGAAGGAAAAGTACGAAGAGTCTATGAGGGCAAATAAAGGGCAAAGAGCTGCCGGGATAATGAAACATAGAACGCTATGGGTGTACAACTAATATGAATCGCTAAGAGCTATTCGAAAACGAATAATGGTTCTGTGCTTAAAAGCAGAAATTCAGTCGAAATCAGAAGTAATTCATAGAGCTGTTTTAAAACTGGCTCTAGGGGCCCGCGGCAAGACCACAAACGAGGCAGCACAAGGAGATGTGGGCTGGGCATCTTTCGAAACACGGAAAGCTCAGTGTGAAATCATCTCTTTGCCATCGCACATCGAAACTTCTTATTCGCTTGGCCGCCACGTAACGTTTGGTTGGAGGTGCGGGTTCCACATCGTCATCCTGGTCTTCAGAGCATCGCCGCTTCTGCTCTGTTTTGCCGTTGCCAGAGGTGACCTGGACTCCGCCTCTCGGCTCGGCCCCAGCTCGACCTGATCAGAAGCAAACTGCTGTTTTCCTCCACCCTATCCTCAGCCCCGACCACAAGACACTACGACCAGGACCAGATGCACTGTGAACCAGCGACGACACGAACCAAGACGGCATCCTCGCCCAAGCTATCAGGCGAGTCCATATCTCTGTACTATAGGCTCTGGATGACCGACCGCTGGACCTGAATCTCCAGAGGCAACCGTTCAACAGATCATCTCGTTCATTTTGGTTGAAAGCCTTTCATTTTCTTCTATCCTTTCTGATCATGTTCATCATCAACTCACCATTCTGATCATGTTCATCATCACCTCACCATTCGGAATTCACGCAAACGATCGGGACGATCATTTGGAGGACCCGGGTAATGGTAGAAAGGCGAAGAAGAGGGCAGTTATGCCGGACGGAGTGTTCGCGCTAGGCCCCGCAGCCATTAAATCATATTTTCTTCTGTCATCATGTCGTCCTGTTACTTGGCTTGCCACCCCGTATCAATATTATGTAAAGAACGCCCGAGGAAATTACACGATAACAGTTAGGCAGCTAAGGTGTTTAAATACTTATACAGAAAGAGCGTTGACACACAATGGCGAGATCAACTAGCAAACGAACCAGTAAGTAAGCAGGACGCAAGGACCGACGAAGAAAGGCGACCGGTAAAATATGAGGAAGTAAAAACTCTATTTATTCAATGGAAAATAAGCATACTGTAGAACTATATCGATACCAGGAAAAGCAGATCAGGAAGGAAACGTTCTATGATAAGAGTCAGTGTCCTACTCTTTGAAGCGAGCTCAGGGTCTCTTGGAACGCGTAGCTACCAAGAGAATTTTAACGAAGAATATGACACGTGTGGCTATGTGAGGTCAAACTGCAAAACAATTCAAAATCTCATACGCCTTCCTATTACAAGATACAAAGTTGCCTCGTTGAATGCGGCTGACTCTTTGCCTGTCTGCGTGATTGTGACTGTAAAACGGCAAGAAAATTTTAAATGTAGAGAATATAAAATGGTGATTTCGAAAGTAGAGAGCTATTAAGAATATTATTAACATTATTGAAAGTTGCAGAAACTGTCGTTAGCAGTGTTTCTACAATGATAATAATATAAATTAAATTATTGATAAACAACATGTTTTCCAGAAGAAGCGAACGAACTCATTCTGCGCTATGAGAAATAAAACAGAAAATGACAGAGAACATTGCAAAATAAGCTTATAACTCGAGGAATGTTTTTATGTGGGCGCAAAGAATTTGATTCTGTTTAAATCATAGTATTTTACTAAAGAAATTAAGTTGCTATGGAATAAGAATTATGCTGTAACTTTTCAAAAGCTACCCAAGTAACCGGCTCCGCTTCACGAAAATCAATAAAATAAGTTCCCACGCGGGCCTTGTCACCACCAGTGTAACCTAGCTGTCTATTTTGCGACCACATCTGTTTCTGCTTTGCATAAACAATATAGTAAATTCACTTCATTCCAATAACATTATGATCTAACTTATTCTTCGGTTGCGAAAACTCTCAGCTCTTGCAGGAGACGCCAAACGCTTGGCTACAAGAACTTTTGTTGTGGCTAAGATCAAATGCAATAACAATAAACGTGGTTAAAACCAAATACATTCTGTTCAGAGCAAACAACGTGACAGTAAATAGCCTGCTCTCTGTCTCATTTCAAAAGGGCTGCCTCACTCAATTTTTTCGATTACATTATTAAGCGTGACGATTCAAGAGCATCTTCTTTGGATGACCCACAAGGAATACATTCGCCCAAAGGTCACTCGATCCCTAGAGAGCAGTAAACAAATTCAGAAACTTGTTACAGGAGAAAGTAAAATTACGAATTTCTTCCTCCCTTTTCCATTCTTACAAGTATTGTGGCTTACTTGTATGGGGTACAACGACTTTCACGAGCAAAAAAGCAGAGGGATGAGTAAAATACTGGACGTAAAGAAAGACATGCTAATTGGCACATGGCACTTGAAAGAAAGAGAAGAGGAAAGAAAAGAGGCAGGGCTGGTAGTGGTATCTTCGAAAGAGATGGAGAAGACGAAGACGAAACCGAAAGAAGGCGGAAGAATAAGAAAATGAAGTGGACGTATAAAAGGAGGGGTGGCGGCGCTTCACGTTTATGGGAGGTCGCTCTAGTGTTACATGGTCAATTTGATCTCTCAACCACGCAAAGCTCCAACATTTCTTTTCCTTCCTTCTCTCTTGTGTCTTCTTCAGCAAGCGGAAATCGATACTGCTTGACGTTAACTGGTGGATGCCTGCTGAGTCGCAGTCTACAACTGATAGCATTAGTCCGCCCGGGACGGTCTGAAAAAAATGTCGGAATACCGCTGAAATATTTTCTTTTTCTCTGACATCTTCTGTTCATCTAAGTCTGGATTTATGGTCACCGTCTCCCAGCCCCTGGTGTTAAACGGGGGGAGACTGTCTACATCTTCCTATTAATGAATCACACTGCACGCCATTCCGGCGCCACATCTTCGTTCTTCATATTTCTTGATCAGGCTTACGTGAAATAATTTTTTCTGATTCTTAACCAGAGGTTCATAACAAAAGTCATTCTTGCGTTGTGTCACTAAAGCGGCCCGTTCTACAATATAAACAGGTTGTTGTGTTCAGTAAGAAGCAGTATTGACACCTTGTCGCCAGGCTTCAGTGACCGCGCTTTTGCGTTTTTGTCCTACATCTTCTTACATCTTACCATAGCTTACTCTTAGTTCTTATGCGCGATTTTGCAAGTCTTTGGAGTCTTTCTTTCAACTGAAGCACGTAGCTGTACGTAGTCTATAAAACTCTTTCAACGATTTGTTGCTCTTGTTGCTCTAAATCTCTTTGAGGATTCCCAAGGGACGCACTCTTCGTCCATACAACATTTCAAAAGAGTAGAAACCAAGGCTCTCCTGCGGAACACCACGATAGGCGAACATGAGTGCGAGGAAATACCTATCCCAGTCCTTAGCATTTCGTGGCACATCTTCCTCATCATGGAGTTGATAGTACCATTGAACCTTTCTACCATACCATTCGCCATGAAGTGATACGGTGAAGTGAATAAGTGCTTAACAACGAGCAGGCGATCGATCTCTTTATTAATTTCAGAGGTAAAGTTGGATCCACGATAACTAAGCATCACATCTGGTGCCCCATAACGCCAGAACTAGTCAAGCAAAGCTTCTGCCACCTGCACCCTAACAATAATCTACAAATGTCCTGCTTCCGGGAACCTCGTTGCAATATCCACTAGAGTGAGTATGTGACAAATTATTTTATCGGACGCCGGGGTTATGGGTCCATTAACGTCCACAGCTACTCTCGAAAGCGGCACTTGCAGGACTACGATGATGACGAGGTTCCAGTTGACGTAGCACACGTGCGCCGGGAACTGGATGCATGTGACCTACACGCAGGGAGCTGCACCCGGACACCGGCCTCTTTGCCATGCTCACCCGCGGGGAACAGTCTCACCAGGTGGAAGAAGTACTTCACGGTGACGTCATTGTGATCTGCCTGAAAGAAACTGCGGCGCACTCACGGCGGCCAACGTGGCGGGATCGAGGACTCAGCAGGCCGCCTCCAGTCTCATGGCTGACAGCTCGCCGTGCATTACATCACGTCCTACTTCAGGTGCTCCAGGCCTGCAGCGTGGAGGCAAACATCCCAAGCAGCACAGGTAATTGACCCAGCATTGGTACCGTATTGGCAAAGGCCGGCCCTTTAAAGAACCAGGATGGGACCATCCTGTTGCTATATTGGGCCGATGACCTGTGCTGCTTGGATTGCGTAGCGCGCTAAACCTGCACTGCGGGTGGTATGCGCTACAAAAATTAAACAGTGCATTTCTAGTGTGGACACAGTGTATCTGATAAGACTTTTCTTAGTTCTCATAACTGCAATCATTGAAAAACAAAACGCATGCGCCAGCCAGTAAAGAAAGAGTAAATCCCTGATCAACAAACAGTTTGTGCAAAATTGAACACAGAAAAGTCAGTTGAATTTTAAGGGAACATGCAAGCTTAAGACCTTGTGGGTTGTGCTGAAGATAGGGGTCGGTGAACTCACACAAACTGAATGAAATACCATAAGCTCTCGCTGTAAGACGAAAGCTAACACTTACTTTCAGCTTCTTCCCGTGGTTCCTTCCAAGCCAGAACACCTTATAGCAAAGGTCCACCAGTGTACTGCCCGGCGTGCATGAGTCTAGGCTGGTGCTATTAGCTGGAGCAGCAAAATTCTATTCGACGCACTCTTATTAGCTTTTACAATTCGGAAGTTGCTTTCGAATTTCCTTAATCAACTCATCTCACTTTTAACTCACCCCATGCGTACGCCACGTCGTCTGTCTATTTCTATTAGCGTTGAACGCCTTCGTGCTTGTACTAGCGCTTTAATAAGCTTTTCTTTCTGAGTAGAATCTGCTGCCCCAACCATTTACTAATGAACGCAAAGCACTCAAATTTAAGACAATTTTGATGAACCATATTTCCTGACTGGCTATTCATTGCTCCCAATTATATTCTTTTTATCCGCATTAGAGTTGTATGAAAACATGACAATTGATGATATTTAAAAATTGCGTTCCGTTGTATTCTACTGATATTTGCTCTACATCGATTTCGTGTTCGCTCAACCCTTATCGAACACCCCTACAAAGGCACTTAAAGGGGCCACGGCAGTCTTTTTTTTTTGTGTACAGCGTGATTATTGCATTGAATTCACAACGTGTCAAATTTCATATTCCACGAAGTTTTAATGTAAGTATTGTTAAAACAAACTTTTTTTCAATTTTTTGCGAGCAGCTTGCTGACCTAGCAACCTCTGAATGCTGACGTCACAAGGGCATACTCGCTCCGCGTCGTCTGCTCTGAGTTGTTCGCTGCGTTATGTGCTTCCACGCACATTGAGGAAGATGGCCGCACCATTTCTATAGCTTTGTGAAATAAAACGCAATTTGCAAAGTTTTATTTTCGGAAGCCTTCAGCACATTCCGCTAGCGTAGTGAGCCTTGGGAAAATAGACTTGTTCGTAGCTCCAGTCTTGGGATTGCGGAAACCGAAATGGTTGAGCTTCTACTGTATTATTTACACTTAGAAGCCTATTATTCGTATGTTATTGGTGTGCTCGCTTTAGCAGCCGACTGCTCAAGTAAAAGTGGCACGTGCAGTGCGTGCCTTTGCCTGTATGCGCCGTGAAGGAAGTAACGATGGCCTTCTGTCGCTGGTTACCAAGTTCTTGCCCGGTATTACTCGGTTGGTTAAACAAACTTAATTTACCACAAGGTGGCATTATAGTGTAAAGCTTGCACGAAGAAAGCAGCACAAAAATGTGCCGAATTAGAAAGCTTCGCAGCTGCATGCGCGCTTGAGTAGCTATGTGGCGTGCGTCATTCGAATATACGTTGTTTGCGGCTGGTAGAGACCTCTTGCAAAATCAAGCCGCTGGAAAAACTCTACGCAACTCGAATCTTTCGCGGTCCGCATCAACACATAGCCGGGGCCGCCTTCATTTAGCCCCGCAGGCGCGCGACTCCTCCTGCTCGCATGGTTATACTGGCCGTTTTTTTTTTTTTCTGCTGCTTGCACTTGGCAGGCAAACAGCTCACGTATTCGCTAAACGAGTGTTTCGAGACAATAGTGCACCGTTTACTATTTCCTGAGCGTGCACGAATTTCCTCTAAGAATGCGACGCTTAAGAATACTGCAGCACCGCGCTGAGGTAGTTTACATACCTGTGCACTAACAGCACTGCTCGATCCCATGGCACAAAACGCAACATAGGCTCTGCTTATATTTAACGTTTACTGTTTCTCGCAGTTTTACTCCTTTAAACACAATTCCAACAATGCAGTAAGCGCCAATGATAGACCACCTGCCTAAGAAACGCTTCAAGACCACGGCGCTTCCCGTAATTGCCTCTGCTTCCACCGATGTCACCAATACTTCATGCTAAATTTCATTATTTAGAAATGCGTTCAGTTACAATTTACATTTAAAAAAACAACCCAGTCTGTTCTCCATAGTGCAACGGCTGTTGCCACTGCCTACCTTCAGCACATGCTCTGCAGACCGGAACACATCGGCACTTCCCCTTTAGTGAAGGCTCATCCTGCGATATGAGCAATCGTCCATATGAGGTTGCTGTACCCAGAACTACGCTCGACCGCCATTTGACTGCGCTAAATGTTGTGAATTTCCTCTCCGCAATCGCCGAAATCGCACGCACCAATCCTACTGACTTCCTATACGCCTCGTCACAAAATGGGCCGGAAGCCCACCGTCTACGGACATTTCACAGTCTGCAAAAATATCACCGGTTATTTCTCTTACAATGTATAGATATGAAATGCAGGCGGTCGTTTTGCTTTTTTCTGTACAAATAACGTAGACACAAGCGCAGTTTTCCAGACCATCGCCTCACCGGGCGGGAGAGAGAGAAAAACATTTATTGAAATCTCAATGAGATTAGCGGTGGGCCGTAGTCTTCATCGTTGACGTCTGGCCTCTTCGGAAGGTGCGGCGCCTATTCCAGGGCTGCGCTGAGTATTGCTGCTTCGCATGCGTGCTGCATAAGGGCCCTTTGGGCTGTGAGCTCCCTGCTGGTGAGAAGACCCTCCAATTGCTCCGCACTAGGGGTTTTGAGTTTATGGAATGCATAATTGCGTTTGCACTCCCGTGTCATATGGTATAGCGTGGGGGTTGCCCCGCACCACGGGCATGTGTCCCTCAATTGTGTAGGGTGCATTTTGTGTAGAATGTAAAGGTTGAAGAATGTTCCTGTTTGCAGTCTCCGCCAGTTCACTGCTCCTTGTTGTGTTAATGAGTTGTGTGACGGAGGGTACTTGAGCCTCGGTCCTCTGTAGCAATTTAGCAGCTCCGCATATACTGGCTCCACTGTGGTAGGGTTCTCTAGGGTCTCCAACAGCTCAGCTCGGAACGTGATCTCGGAAACTAATCTGTCCACCCTTGAGTTGCCCTCTATCCCCGCGTGTGCCGGTATCCAGAGCATCTTGTGGGTTACTTTTTGGCTAGGGGGCTCTGTTTCGAGGAGTGTTCTTAGGGCCGCCTTGCCGACTCTACCTTGCGCGTAGTTCCTGCATAAGGATTTCGAGTCTGGTAATATGGTCAGTGATTTGTTTCTCCTATAGCCTTCGGACGCCGCTACCGCAACGCTGACTTCCTCCTCAACTGCTACCGTGTGGCCCCGTAAGGTTGCGTATTTGATCGGTTTGCCGGCGTAATCCACGACTGCCGCGGCGGCATTGATTACTCTTCTGCGTTTATGCTACGGATAAAGCGCTGCATTCGTGTAAACCGTGTTTTCTACGGAAGCTTTCGCTCGGCTTCAAGCCCGAGCGACACTGTCACGCGGTGTTTTGCCCACGTCGCTTTCTTCACCGCTTGGTTCTATGCGCAGACACCCAGTGAAAGCACATCTTCGCTGGTGCATGTACTTACGTCGCGTATGTCACCTTGGCTAGCGAATGATCGAGGTTTCCCATTAAGTTTTTAAATTTTTAAGTTTACAGAACATTATAGCAACTAGATTAGAGGAAAATATATTAAAGGTGAAATCCAGTTATTCTTTAGCCGCATTCTGTTAAGGGTGGATTCTTATGGCTGAGGGAATGCTCATTTAAGTGCGTGACTTCATTTTAAAATTTAAATGAACAACGAGTGAGCAAACAACTGTGAGCCGTAAACGATACGCTCGCGCATGGCCTGGAGGGCTGTTTTGCGTGATATCAGCGACTACGCTGCTCTTGGTCTTTGCGCGCGGCCGCGCTGTGCCAAACAGGCATCGGTGACACATGAAAAATACTAACCACAAATTTACAGTTGTTTGGCCATGCACTTCGACAGTGCAAATGACGTCTGCACAGAATACTTTACTAAAAATGAGTCGTTTCCCCGTGAGCGTAAAGTGAACAAGGTAACGAAAGCCTCAGGGTGCTTGCCAACGTTTCGCCAAGAGGTCTTCTTCTCGTCTGGCCTGAGCGTTAATCACAGGCGGGGCTTCAATAGGGTCATCCTTCCGAGAAGGAAGGCCCTGTGAAGAGGAGCAGGGTGTTAAGTGGGAATGGTGTTAGGATGGGGAAGGTGAACCTTGTCCAGGCATGATGGCGGCTAAAGAGAATTAAGCGGTTAATTAGCGCTAGGTGGTTACGAGGGCACATATTTTGCAGAACTTCATTTCTCAGGGCTGCGTTTTACAACGAACTTTCTGGCTGATATCCATACCCTGTAGCAGGTAGGGTATGTGATAATCTGTATTAGTATTACTCTGCTGAAATGCGTGTAATCTCTTATTAAACAGACAAATTAGGAAGCACCACCCGTTGAACCACCGGGCGTGTTTAAAATTGTTATTTGGGATAAAAAATAACATTACATTAAATCGGCCTATCTTGTTCTTGCGTTTATTTTTTCATTTACATGAACAATAATGTAGAGGTTGGTGCTGCATAGTGGCTCCGAATACTCCTTTTCTCCAATTCATAGCAACCACTTAGTCCGACGATGTACAGTTCGACATAACAGCACATATAAAACAAAGTAGGACCGTTAGGAGAAGAAACATTAACGACCGAACAAAAACGCCTTGTATGTTAAGAGAACAGTACACAATACAATATACATAAGAGATATTAATAAACAAGGACAGAAGAAAAAATATGCTTATTGTAAGTGCACACAATAATAGTAAATAACAACGCTATTAAAGAACTCACTCACAAAAAAAAGCAGAAAACGGAACAAAACTGAGTCTGTTTGAAGGAAACACAACAAAAGCAAATAACAAAGATATTGAAGCACTCACACACAGAGAGGCTAGAGCTCTAGCATTGACCCCAATTCTACTAAGCTAGTATTCCCAAGGATGCCGCGGTCCTCATATACATGAACAAATAGCAAGGTTGGCGCAACAGGTCGAGAAGCGAACATGTTTATGGCTCTCAACGCAGTAATCGGCGCCATGAAGGCGATGCAGCACCGCACATCAGATTTGATAACGCTAGCAAACTTACCCTTACCTTGTCACGAAGAACAGATTGCTCCAAAAGGGAGCAGGCTCACGCCGGGCTGCTCGCTGAGGAACGGAGGTCTTTCCAGGTGAGTACAAAGAGCGTTGCTTTGATGCGGGGAGCGAAGAGACGTGCACTCCAAACAACGCGCTCCATATTGGTGACGCCAAGTACAGCATAGCCAAACTTTTCCTCCTTCATGACTATAGCCATGTTATAGCCAAATCAAGCCGCCAAATGTTAAATCGCGCATCGATAAATAGAAGGAAGGTAGGAGCGTCTCCTTCGATGTGGGGTGTTCGCAGATGCTTTTACGCTCTTTATTTGCTCGCGTCAACGTTGCTAGACTGTGGAAGGAGAAAATACAGAACGAATACGGACAAATCTCCTCCGTTTTCGCCTAACGCCAGATGTCGTGACCTACTTAAGGACGATTCTGCCAAAATGTCACGGAATTTTTTTGCAGTGTGGTGTAGTATAGATCTTTGCCAACATGCCAAACCTTTAGTTCTCGCTCAAGGCTGACAGAACGGTTTCCACCTGTAACGGGAACTGTAGCGACAAAATTCGCTGCTCGCATGGCTTAATCCTCGCCTCTACGAGGTTTTCCTTAGGCAGCAGCGACACGTGCCCTTGTATCACGCGATATGGTCGATCTTCCCGCGCAGCGCGTTTGCTGCCAGGTTTTGGAACGCCTGTTACACACTACTTCGTAGCTCTGATGTTCATATTTTCCGATGACCTTCGTTGCACCTGAAGTTATCGATTGTCGCGAACTGTGCTCATCCGTCCCAATTGTTCTCCCACTAGAAATATTGAACGTGCACAGGACCCCAATTTCTGCGATATACAAAGTAATCAAACAAGATATACATTAATCAGGCAGCTAAATCTTTCTCTCGTGTCACTTCATCAGACCGATCGATGCGCTCGACTGATGTGAAGAGGAATAGGAAAAGTGTCACCCTCCCACGCGCATGCGCAAGCGCTGTCCACTGTGCAGTGTGTTTCATCTTGACTCGCACTATTCCCACGAGAGCTTTCTAACGCATCTTTCTCCTTTCTTTTTTGCGTGTAGCTATAAGCAGAGCCGACCACGCAATTATTCCGCCAGATGGCGCACGAGCAGCTCAATCTCCGAAACGAAGGACTGAAGAAAAGCGAGCAACGACTACCAGGTCGTATTTCAGCTTGCACACGATAGCTGTAAAGTAAGAAGGCCATATTTATATTTCGCAAGAACTGCTTGCCATTGCGAAATGTGGACGGTGAAGCTAAATGGAATTCCAGAAGGCCTCAACGACATGGCTGTCACTATCAAAGGGAAGGTCTACTCGTTCGACTCTTTTGGCGACAATATTTCTGACAGTGATGAAAACGCAAAGCACCTCATCGGTGTGTACACCTTCGACCCTGCATCGTACCGGTGGCACATCGTGCCAGTTCAGCCACTCCGTGAAGGTCAGCCGATTAATATTATGGGCCGCAGCGCTGTAGCCTACGGCCACTGCGCCTACCTGTGGGGCGGATGGAACAGCAGCCCAGTGAACAGCGTACACCGCTTCGATAGCGTTGCCATGACATTGAGTCGTCCAGAGGTGCGGGGCGAAGTGCCGAGGCCACACATCAGTCACTCCGCGTGCGTGCTGAGTCAACGGATGTACATTTTTGGAGGCCTGCAAACGAATTCATCGAACTGGGTACGTTTTCAGGACCTCGAGACCCTAGAGTGGTATCGCGTCCCTACCAGCGGAGAGGCCCCAACTGGACGCTACTGCCATACGGCGTCAGCCATCGGAACTCGCATGTACGTTTGGTGTGGCTACCTGGAGGCCTCAGTTAACAACGACCATTATGACAATTCCTTATATTATCTGGAAACCACCACTTCTACGTGGGTGCGCCCCCAAGTGCAGGGCATGGCCCCGGAGGGACGCGAGTGCCACTCTGCCTTCGTGTACGAGAGAGGGTTGTATATATTTGGTGGTTACAACGAACTGCGGGATACCTATTTTGCAGATATACACAAGTATGACCTTGAAAAGACATGTTGGGCTAAAGTGACACCATTTGGATCAGGGCCGTCTGCAAGACACTCGTCCGGCTGCATTGTACTTGGAGAAAGGGTGCTGGTCTTCGGTGGCCTCGGGCCTCTACCCGAACCTGAGGACAGAGAGCATATCGATGACAGTACTGAGGAGGAAGAGCTGGCAAATCTGCATGTGTTGCACTTAGCACCCACGCTGAAGAACTTGTGTGTGCTTGCTGTCATCGATGCAAGCCTCGATTTAGACGACTTACCCCCATTCATTAGAAACGAGATCAGCACTATCATATCACGGTCATCTTAACCGTCGGGTTGATGTTGCACGTCAGGCTAATGAAGGGCCTCGAAAAGAGCAACGATTGGCGGTGCGCTGGCTAAAATGAAAATTTTAACCTCTCTGTTTAGGCCGGAGAAAGAACTTCTTTTTTTCTTGCAAAACAAGGCCGACGTTGGAACCCCCCAGATGCAACCTCCTGTGTGCCGCTCGGGCCGGCCTCTGCAGCCCAGAGAGCAGTGAACGTGGTTTTTAGCTTTTGTGCGCCATCTTCAAGCGCATCAAGCTACTCGCAGTTGGTGTCTCATTGGCTAAAATGGGATGTCCGGTCACTTCTGTGTCGCCGGCAGCGATAGGGACAGCAAATTCACCTCCGCTGTACTTCACCTACCTCCGAAGGACGTCCACTTGCATTGCTGGACGTGCGCGCATTGATCCCACTAGATCCTCGGTCGGCTTCTGAACATACGTATTGAACAAAAACAGCAGTTTTCTTAGTCGACGCGCCCTCCCTGTTGCGCCGACATCGCGCAATGAGCGCCGGTTTCCGAGTGCGCATCGTTTTGGTTTGACACGGTGAAGGGCAGTTGCGTTTCGGACATAAGACAAGTGAAACATTTCGTGCTTGCTTGAAAAAAGAATTATTCCTTTCAGATGGACACGTGCGATCTGCCGCTTTGTTTGCGTGTACTGCGTAGCATTGATTGCGTGTTTGTGATTGACGCGGCTTTTGCCTAGGATAACCAGTTGAATGCCCAGTGATTCTTCTAAAGCGATAGCGTTAATGTCTCCGTTACCCAGAAAGTCGGCGTTGTGAGCAAAGTCTCTGGTGGCGTAGGGTGGCGCATATGGCCGGCCGTCAGAGAAGCATCCTGTGTGGGCCACCAAGGTCACGTAACCTTGTGGCGTCATCTCGACCTGGCCATCAGCCGTTGCAGTGGCTCCGCGTTTATGGCACTTGGCTGGTGACCCGCATAGTGCTGGCGCATTTCGATTTCGGGGAAATCCTAGAGCCTCATGTATTGTACGATGTTATTGCACTTTGAAGAACCTCAGGTGTGTTCGGAGTCCTTTACTACGGCGTCCCTCTTAGCCTGTGTCGCATTGGGACGTTAGACCCCCATAAGACCAAAACCAAACAATCTGCCAACCGGATTCTTAGCAAACCCACCAGTTTCAGGTGGCTGTTGAATTAAAGATTGATCGCGAGAGGTATCTCGGCAAGAGGGATTTGCATCGTACCAGCCCCACCGGCGGCAGCTTCTGCCATCGCAGGGTAGTGGCGCATCCCTTAACCGCTGCACCATTGCGGAAGGGTGGTGTGAGGAATCCCAGGAACCTATTAATGGAAAGTTGATAATGACCAATTCCGCATATATGGGCACCAACACCTTAACGATTTCGCGTCATATCCGAAAGGTTGAGCTTAGGTGTCCCCTTCAATTTTTTTACTTTCTGGCTTGCTGTTAATCGGATGGAGATTTTGCATCTTTTGCGCTGTTTTTGGTTTTTAGGTAGATTTTACTCGGCATCCTATGTGCATGTGTGCATGCGTGTGTTTGTGTGCCTGCGCGCATGCAGTCGTGCATTTGTGAATTTGTTCTGGTTTTTCGGTGACTGTAGTTCTTGCATCATGCTTACCTGTGGACATTTTGAGAGCCTCAAATAACCTTTGTTTTGCTTTTGTTATAAACACTAAACCGTGTCATACCTTTGTAGGAGCGCTTTTGCTGACTGAGTGCGCCCGCTTGTATTGCCGAAACCATGAAGGACTAATTTTTCTCGTGTATAAATGTAGCTGCTGTCTTAAAAAAACAACCATTTGGTAGTTTGAGCGGTGTTTTGTCGTTACGCCTCTTCTGTGCCTTCCTTTTTTGGCGCAAGTCTATTCCTTTAATGTAGAATCAACCAACCCGCAAAACTATAGTACTAATTGCTCTCCGATTGAGAAATCGGAACGCCTGTAAGTTCACTCCACCAGTTTCATAAACCTGTGTGGCGTGATGCTGGAGGTTTGCAGGCGACTGGAGCTTATCCCGTACCACCCTACGGCCTTTCTGAGTGTAGCAGTGCGCCCTCCAAGGACCGAGCAAGAGTGAGCCTTTGCGTGCATAAGCAGACGGGCTTGACGACGCTCTGTTTGCTCGTCGCCTGTTAGCCGTACCGTGTCATGGCGATCCGCGCCGGGTTAGCGATGAAAGGAACGCTGCCGGGCTGCTAAGGCGCAGTGTGTGCGACACATTGACAACGCATTCCGTTGCGCTTCTTGAATGCCAAGCATGTAAAGATGGGCACAAACGACACGCTCCCTGAGCAGTAGCGGTGATACAATCTGGAAGCTGCGCAATCCCGGCGCTCAAAATTTTAAAGATTGCGTGAGTTAATGGTACTACTTTTGTTCCTTAGAGCGAAAGCATGTATTTGGCCATTCCCCGCATTAGGACGTTGCGCGATTATCTGTCTGTTTGTCTGAAGGCGATTTTATGGTATATGCTGCTCACCTCCCAACCGGATGGTGGGCAGCCTGCCCGCTGTGTCAGGCGGCAGCCCACGTAGTCGAGAGAGCTGCTCGGGAAGACACACCTTGTCGCAACCCAATTCCTACTGATGGCAACAACCGCCATAGCACCTGCCTTGTGCCAGTGCGCCACTGTTCCCCTGACCACCGGGTGGCTTACTCGCCAAGGTGTATCCGGTGGAAACTAGGCGAGAGTCTTGGGCGGAAATCAGGCGGCACTGCCTCTAAGCGCACCGAGCCCAGCGGAATGAGCAGCACGATTAGGAGGAGAACCTGATTCAAATCATGCTTGCACAGTAGCTACACGGAAGATGCTGAGGTGGTAATTAGGTGGCAGTCTAGATTGTCATAGCTCCAAGCGACAATCGACGTCATGTTAGCACATATACCCGCATTTCGCCCAATTACCCACATCGACTAACGTTTTTTATCTAGCGCAGTTACCCTCCCACATTTTCCGATTTCGGGCATACGTACATACGTACGTAGACATTTTCAAAATACACGGCCCATGGATTCAGTGCGCTGAGCGGCTGCTGGGCTGCACCGTGACGCTGCTATCTCCGTCGGGCTAAATTATCAAGGGACGTTACGTTGGGTGCTCGGTGCCAGAGTCTCCCTGTTACGACAGCGTGCTCCCCCATTCTCGCAGGGTCCCGTAACATTGCCTGATGAACTCCATGTGCGGTGTTGTTCTGCTTGGCCCTTGGCGCGCGCTGCGAAAGATAGCGCCCGGATGTTCGCGTGTCTCTGCATGCCATGCGGAGCGCTCACCGTGCGTGCATATAGGTGTGAAAAACTACTGTCGTGGCAAGGGGCTTCCGCTTTGACTTCAGCTTCGGGATAAAGACTAGCTTAAACTGCGCGTCATCTAATGTTATCTCCTGTTAAAAACACTATATCGGAGAATCGGGCAATCAATGAGTGCCAGACTGAATGGTCATTCAGCTCACACAGCAAATATTCAGATGGCACCGGCGGAACATTTCACAGGAACAATTTACTTCCGCATTCCTTTCCACCCCCTCTTTTCCTTTCATGCTATCTCTCAGCACGCCCTGATGCTTTCTCTTTTTCATTTATTTTTTCACCGGTATTTCCTTCGGCTATGCTGACTATTTCCTTATATGAGCTCTCAGGTTGACTCAGCCAGTCATACCAAGCCACCTGTTGCAACTGTACACACAGACTTCCAAACCCACACTCGTTATCACTCCACACCCAAGGATTCCTTTATGCTGAGTTGGCCTTTTAAGCGACAGCATATACAGATTGTTCTGACGAAAAGCTGTGGTCGTAGTCAGCACCGCGTTTCGGAAATAATCGGTGGCTGCGTAAAAAAAATTTGAGAGGACACTTCAACTCCACCTCACGGGTATGACACGATAGCCTATTTCGTTAGCTTTTTCATTCTGAGCTGATTGACACCTTTGGACGCATTTTTCATTTTGTGAACTGTTTCAATTATTTGATGATTTTACACACTCGAAATTTTCTTACTTAGCATCATCTAGCATTAGCTTTTCATATTGAGTATTTTGGCATCTTTGTACCACCTTTTTCAATTTTGACACTTTTATTTTCCATAAAAATGCAATATACTTCAATAATTGCATTTACTCGTCTTCGCCTATCAGACACCAATTAATTACCAACCGCTAAAACAAAAAATTACGACATATATTTTTTACGCCTCTCCTGATTATTGGTCGCCGGTTTGATTCCCTACTGCAAACTAGGCTCTACGTCAACTATTAAGTGCATGCTGCACAAATGCTGAATTGTTTGACATCATCCGTAACATTCTGCGGCAAACTGTTGGCATGATAAAATTTTTTTAAAAAATTCCGATTACTTCCGGAAAGCGGTCCCCACTGCGCCGACGGCTTTTCAACTTAGCGAGCTCGATATGTTGCCGCGTAAAATTGTACCATGCCAACCGTTTTCCGCAGAATGTTCCGAATGGTGTCAGACGATTCAGTGTTTTGTGGAACAAAAACTTGCGGGTTAATTTGAAGCCTTGCTCGTGGCAGGACTTCGAACAGGCGACTTATAATCGCGGCTGCGTAAAAGAATCGGATCATGGTAATTTGCGGTCTTAGTGATTGTTTATTGATTTATGTGTTATAGGCTTGATGAGTTAATGAAATTATTGTAGTTAATTCTTATATAAAGAAATGAAAAAAATCCGAAAAAAGAGTTCAAATGTGTCAAAATGCTTAAAATGAAAAGCCAACGCTTGATTATGCTAATTGAGAAAATTTAGAATGTGTAATTATTTAAAACTTCAACACTGATCAAGTAATGAATTGAAGCAATTAAAAAATGAAAAATGCATTCAAAGGTGTCAACCTGCTCAGAATGGAAAGCCTAACACACTACGCTACCGTGTCCTAACCTTAAGGGGATCTTAAGTGTTCTTTCTAATTTTTTATTTTTACAGTTTTACTGGCCAACGGGTTAATCAACTTTAGCAGCCATTATGCCTTGTAAAGATTCCCGTTCCCCATCATAACACCATTCTCTTTTCATGTCGTCCACCCCCTTACCGTGGCTTCCTCCTCAGATGGGAGGCCATGTTTAGACCCCGCCAATGATGAACGCTTTGCCCAGACGAAGAAAAGTCTCCTTGTCGAGACGTTGCCAGACACCCTGAGGTTTCCCTTCCTTGCTCACTTTTTGACGATCACTATGTAGGTGGTAAAACTACGATATGGAAGAATAATATAAAGACTACTACTGATCTATGCAGCAATATAACCTGTGCTGTCCTCCTCTGCTAGTGCTGTTTCATTATGCTGCGCTGCTTTTTATTGGCTCTACTCACACTCTGTTCATGCCCATGGTAACAGCTTGACAAGGTACAGGAAATAATGTGGATGTATAGATGTAGCGCTTGCTATCTAAATTTTTTTCCTACCGGTCCTAGGTGATTCTTGTCGCTAGTCACATGGAAAAATATTGCCCCTTTCTATCCCAAGCATGTGTTCCTAATCGTGAAACCAATTATGTATTCACTCACCGCCAGACTTTTGTAGCCAACAAATTCGTAGTTCCAAATTGGAAAGGATTTTAGAAGCATTCCTACGATAGCCAAAATTTCTTTCCTCGTCATATGCATTTGCACCTTGATCGCTTTCAAAAAGCATGCGATAAAATTTTTTATACATATGACCCCGAAGCCCTTAAGCTTTGACTTGCATCCTGGGGCCACTTGCACAAAACTTTTTAGTCCAGGCTTATTCTAGTCTTCATGCTAAACTGTAACTCATTGGAGGCTTAATCTTCCCTAGCCGACAAGTCGCTTGCACGAAAGGAAGTAGACTGGAAGTAGACTAGAATGAAGTTTGGAAAAAGGCTGGAACCCAAGCTGCAGTCGAGCAGTCTAGTCTCAATCTTCTCCAGCCATATCCAACATGTCTGTCTTGCGTTTGGTCCGCCTCGAGATGCTCGCCGAGCGCCTGTTGCGTCGTGAACGTGTGTTCTGGGACCGGACCAACATTTTCGAAATTTTCGACGAGGGTGAGCTTCGAAGGAGATTTCGGTTTGGCCGCGCTGGCATCGCGTACCTCGCCGAGATGCTGCGCGACGACCTCGAGCATCCAACCTGCCGGAGCTACGCTTTGAGTGTTGAGCAGCAAGTGTTGGTCGCGCTGAAGTTCTTCGCCACCGGCGGCTTTCTGACCACGGCCGGAGATACGCTCAACGTGCACGAGTCGACTGCCAGCCGCACCGTTCGGCGAGTTGCTCTTGCCCTCGTCCACCACAGCGCCGCTTGGATAAGGTAAGCCTCGCTTTAACCCTTCGCGATTTTTTCTAGCTTTATTGCGGGCGTTTCGGCTCCCTGCAGCCTGCTTCTACGAGGCCGTGTGCAGCGGCTGCCTCTGCTTCCTAGCCAGGCAGGCGCCTCTATGCAGGCGCTTTCGCAAGGAAATTGCGGCACGGAAAAGTACGGAAGAAACGCTCGATAGCAGTTATCGCTTTTGGCTGCAAGAAAACAAGCAGCGCACAGTGTAAAGAAACGATGTAACATGACCACTTGCACAGAGCATTATTGCGCGCTGCATAAAATTGTTAACGTTGCGATCGCAAGACGGAGGTGCGAAAATCGCGTTTTGGGCAGCAAGTGCGCAGTTTATCGTGTTCCCAGCGGTGGGTTACTTTTCGCCTGTGGCGCCGTGGGATTTGTGCGCTATAGCTAGAAGTTTTTGTGTAGGAAGGCTCGGAAGTGCCCTCAAGTGTGACAGTGTGATCCCACATGACATCGATATGGAACAAAAGTTACTTGTGTTCTGTATTTTCCAGCTGGTCCCCGGCGAACGAACTGGCTGAGCTGCAGGGCAGCTTCTACGCTCTGGGCGGCTTCCCCTGCGTGGTGGGCGCAATAGACGGCACGCACGTGAGGATCCAGGCACCCGGGCTGAACGAGGAGGCCTACGTCAACAGGCATTTTTACCACTCCATCAACGTTAAGCTCGTAGTCGACGCTAACTGCCGGATCCTCGACGTCGTCGCCAAGTGAACAGGTGGAACGCACGACGCGCGGGTGCTTGCCAACAGCACCCTTGCCGAACGCTTTGACAGGAGATTGTACACCGGCCTGCTGTTGGGAGACAGCGGGTACCCGTGCAAGCCATGGCTGATGACCCCATTCCGGACGCCAGACACTCCTGGGAAGAGGCGCTACAATGCAGCGCACGGCACTACGAGGGCAGTGGTGTAAAGGTTCGTCAACGCGCAGTCAGCATACGAGAAAGTCTTGCCTGTCGGTTTTGCCTTTCCCAGTGCACCGTGCACATAAGTGAAATAATGAGAAGCCCGTGCCGAGACGTTGCTAGGCGTTTTATGATTATATCGTTATGTTAAAATCATGCAATGGTATGAGTGCGTTGGAAGATTCACCAGAAAAAATGTCCGCACAAAGTCATTTGTACAGTTCAATTGCTCATAGCCTTCAGTTACCTCCCAAGTTATTTTTCTGCTGTTTATGTACAGTGGTTGACATTCATCATTTTGTCACAGTGCAAGCAAGTGGCGACTTTTGAATTGGTGTAACTGTACTGCCACATTTTTAAAGCTTTTGTTTAGTCATTTATTGATTCACATGACATTATAATTGCGCATGATAAAACATGAATCAGTAAAGTACGGCGTGAGGTTATAGCCCGAAGCATTCACAAAGGCTTCACATTAGTACATCTTTTCATGAACATGAAAACTGTGCAGTCAGCACTAAGGCTGTGTTCCTCCTACTTGCTGTATGTGTTCATTCCAGTGTTGTCCTCATTCGAACTCATGGCAACCAACACAAAGGATGGGACAGGTGAACAAGAGGATGAGTACCGACCCATCATTTTTTGCCTGTTCCATCCTCGGGCTCTCTGTCGTGATTCTGCACGAGCCTGCCCAATCAGTCACCAGACCTCTCAGAGTGCCCCTCATTTTCTGCCGTGATATAAACAAGGAAAATAAAACTCGGTATACCTCGATCTGCACAACAGATAATTGCACTTGATGTCCTTCATAGGGCTTCCATTCAATTACCGTAGTGGCCAGATTTATGTAGCGTCTCAGGACACGTCGCTCAATTAGCGGTGGTACAAGAGCACTGCCGCAATCTTCTGTTACAGGACCATAGGGCAGCTGAAAAGAAAATTCCACTGCCTGCATGCAGAGCTGCGGATGGCTCCAGACCGATGCCCTGCCATCATTGTGGCGTGCTGTGTGCTGCACAATGTGGCTAAAAAGTATGCATGCCACTATGACGAAGCGTGCCAGGTGCCACCAGAAGTTGCGGCTGTGCCAAACTGTGGAAACGAGGATGGCAGTGCAGTCCGCAGTGCTCTTGTGCAACAGCACTTTTCTCACTGTGAGTACAACTTAATTCATTGAAATCCTGAGGTGAAATGTGTGGTGAAAGCATCTCAACATGCATATCTAGGCAAACTGACAATGCTACCTAATCTAAATTCCTCTTAAATTAGCTGCCCTCCCGGGGCTGCGTCTCATATTCTATGCAGATGATATCACTTTATGAACGAAAATTGGCAGCAATGGTGAGATACAGGACACACTGCAACAAGCTGTAGAAATTTATTTATTTTCACATAGTGCAACCTTTCTTGGGGCTATTGCAGGAGTGGGGTTAACAATTCGTGTGAAAACGGCAACATACAACAACAAAGTGCATAGTAAAGAGATCAGTAATCGTCGTCATCATCAGCAGCCTGACTACACCCACTGCAGGGCAAAGACCTCTCCCATGTCTCCCCAATTAACCGCCTTTTGCCAGCTGCACACACCCTATGCTTGAAAACTTCCTAATCTCATCCGCCCATCTGACCTTCCGCTGCCCCCTGCAACGCTTGCTTTCTCTTGGAATCCAATCCGTTACCCTTAAGGACCAGCGGTTATCTTTCCTTCGCATTGCATGCCCTGTCCAAGCCCAATTATTCATCTTGATTTCGAATATTTTTTCACTAACTCGCGTTTTTTCGCTTACCCACTACACCCTCTTCCAGGTCTCTTAAAGTTACATATATCATTTTTCCTTTTATGACTTGCTGCGGTGTCAGTAACTTAAGCTGAACCCTTTTCGTTGGCCTCCACGTTTCTGTCCCGTAGGTGAGCACCGGTAAGATTCTCTTGAGGGATAATGGTAAACTGCCATATATGTTCTGAGAGAACCTGCCTTATGAGCTCGACCCCATTGGTATCCCTCTAGTTATTTCTCTTTTTGATCCGGATCAGCTGTCACTTCCTGACCTAAGTTGACGTATTCCTTTACCATTTCCAGCACCTCGCTTCCGATTTTGAACTGTTTCCTTGCTAGAGTGTTGAACATTACTTTGGTTTTCTGAATGTTAATTTTAGACCCACATTTCTGCTCTGCCTCTCTAACTCATTGATTATGACTGGCAGTTCATTTCCTTAGTGACGCAGCATGACAATGTCATCAGCGAATCGCAGATTATTTACACATTCTCCTTTAACTCTTATTCCAGTATTCCTCATCCTAGCAATTGCATACTGAAAAAAATGCCCCTCTTAGGTAGCCATGAAAATATTTGCATAACTAGTCGTATTCGTGTACCTATAGTTTCAAAATTAGCGGCACCTCAATAGGAAAGAGAATAGGGCGTAATTATTTTAATACGCGAACTTGCTTTTCCGGAGCCACCGCGGGTGGCGTACCGACGAGACAAACATTCTCAGCAGTTCAACTTCGTGCAAACTCAGCATTCCTTTAAGCGCAGGCTGCGCATCCAGCTATTACCCTCGTTTACAGGTCCGCGCCCAGATGACCGCAACAACTATCGCCTTCAGCACAGCTGCCAACTTTCTTGTTTAAATTGGAGGAAAACTCAACTGGGACAGCTTGAACGTGGTATATACCTTCTTGAGTGTTCAATTGTCAGCTTCAGCACATTGTCCAAACAGAGACCTGCTTCCGACTGCGGTTCAATAATCGTCCCGGACAGGCTAAATTCCTTCTCCATATCCCCTTTACGAGGCATATAAACACTGCTGGTTGCAAAATCTGTAACCTGAAAATAAACATCCTTGAATCACGGTTCCACATGCGCCATTAGAGAGATAAACGCGGGAATCTTGTCTAAGCCATAAATTCAAAACGTTTGCCTCGCGACTTAATGAGAGCCCTGGGGAAGTTAGCGGTCTACATAAATACAAAAAAATAGAATTATGTTCATATTTCATTGCAAAAAACCGCCAATTACGTTTCTTATAGTCACCAACCGCAAGTGCAGAGCAACCTCACAAAACAGTATTTTTTGCATTTTTGCAAACTTTTTTCGCAGCCTTAGTTCATTACAAGTTCATTTCGTTGGATTCTCTCTTTGGGACATGGGTTACTTTTTATTATGATTATGTTCAATTGTGCTGCCAAATTCAACACTGTACAAAGTAGGAGGCATCAACATATGCTCACAAAACTGAAAATCTCTCAGGTACATTTCGGCACTGGCGTAATTCTTAAAAAAAATAATTGGTGGTGGTTTAGCTCTGGTTAAACCTGGAGTGACGCGATAGCAACAGCTGGCCGAATGGAACTTGGTCACGTGACCAACCGTGTGACGAACGACTTTATCAGCCACGGCGCCGCGCCGCCTGCAGCTGCTCCGCACCACGTGACCAACCTCGTGACGACGTGGCGGCGCAGCCACACGGTGGTAGCGCCGCAACAGGATTGTAGCGCCGCCACTGCCACGGCGCCGCCACGCTGAAGGATTGAAATGCTACCGTTATGTAGCTATCGCTGCAAGTCTTGCGCATACTCAGAGCCATTCCCAGTACTTGATAACGCCGCTTTATCGTTCCTTTGACACTACCCCTCCACCCTCACCTGTCCATTCCCTTCAATCATGCCTGTCCAAATTTCCTTCTCTGTCTCTGTAGAATTTATGCTTAATGGGCTCACCAGCTACGAGGAAACTAAGATTAGAACTTTTTCTGTCGATAGATTGCAGCACTTATGTACCACCTTAAGGAGGGAACCTCTATTACCCCTCCAGGTGTGTAAATTCTACCGCGGCACCTCCTTGACCGCGACAGGAAAGTGTTAGTTCTTCCGCGAACAAAAAGTAGGACCGAGAACTACTGCGTATCCATGAAAAAGGAGCGCAAAAACAAGACGACGGACGAAGACGGAAGACAGCACGAGCGGTAACTTCCGACTAAAGAAAAAACACAAATCCGTATCGACCGGGCCCTGAGCCTAACGACCGAGCGCATGCGCCAAGGCTGGGAAGCGGAAAAAATTCCTAAAGAAAAAATTCAAAGGAATAAAAGCAAAGGAAGGAAAAGGTTACTGCAAACCTAGGAATCTCAATTCACGTTTAGATAAGAATATAGAAGGCTCGCTGACACACAGATCACGCAAAGTAGCTATCTGCGTAGCTTCACAGATTTCTCCTGTCAATTTATCTCTGCTTCTGTCAACGAGAGAGCAATTATCCAGAAATGGCACGCACCCGCACTCCTTGCAGTGCACTGCCATGTTGCTGCCCGTTAACGACTTCATGTTATTGTTGTGTTCACGAAGCCTTTCGTTGAGGCACCTACCGGACTGTCCCACGTACTGCTTCCCCACAGGACAGCGGGACGCTGTACACGATGCCCTCAGTGCATATAACAATTTTTTTCGCTGACGAATGTTACACTGCGGATAATAGGGACGCGCTTCGGCGGGCAGAGTTCTTTTGCAAATGGCACTTAGTTTATCTGGGGCTGTAAAAACCACCTGAAAATTTTTCTTCTTTACTATTTTGTTTAGGTTGTGCGACCGACCAGGGATATAGGGGATGACAGCTTTCATGCCTTGATTTTTTCCTGTCGCTCTTCCTCCTTTCTGAAGTTCTTTCTTAAGCAAGCTTTCAGCCACTGAAACTCAGATATCATTTCGATACCCTGCACCGGGGAATCTTCTAAGTTGTACTTGAAAGCTGTAGCTGCTAAGGTGAGGTGATGACTTTGCGAGAGCATTTAGCATGCATAGGTTTAGCATGCATTAACCTATGCATGATAAATGTTCTTGAAAAGTCATGCCCTCCCCTTAGCAGCTACAGCTTTCAAGTACAACTTAGAAGATTCCCCGGTGCAGGGTATCGAAATGATATCTGAGTTTCAGTGGCTGAAAGCTTGCTTAAGAAGAAACATCAAAAAGAAGGAAGAGTGACAGATAAAACGCAAGGCATGACAGCTGTTATCCCCTATATCCATGGTCTGTCGCACAACCTAAAGAAAATAGGAAAGAAGTCAAATGTTCAGGTGGTTTTTACAGCCCCAGATAAACTAAGTGCCATTTGACAAAGAACCCTGCCCGCCGAAGAGCGTCCCCATTATCCGTAGTGTAACATTCGTCACCGTAAAAAAAAATGTTAAATGCACTAAGGACATCGTGCACAGCATCCCGCTGTCCCGTGGGAAGCAGTACGTTCGACAGTCCGGTAGCTGCCTCAACAACAGGATTCGTGAACACAACATGAAGTCGTTAACGGGCAGCAACATGGCCGTGCACTGCAAGGAGTGCGGGTGCGTGCCATTTCTAGATAAATGCTCTGTCTTTGCCAGAACCAGAGATAAATTGACAAGAGAAATCTGTGAAGCTACACAGACAGCTACTTTTGCGTGATCTGTGTGTCAGCCTGCCTTCTATATTCTTATCCAAACGTGAATTGAGATTCCTAGGTTTGCAATAACCTTTATCTTCTTAGGCTTTTTTCCTTTGAATTTTTTCCTTAGGAATTTTTTTCCGCTTCCCAACCTTGGCGCGTGCGCTCGGTCGTTAGGCTCATGTCCCGGTCGAAACGGTTTTGTGTTTTTTCTTTAGTCGGAAGTTAGCGCTCGTGCTGTGCGTTCTGTCTTGGTCCGTCGTGTTGGTTTCGCGCTCCTTTTTCATGGATCAACACCGACTCGCACAACTTTCTGCCCTTGTCAATTATATTTCAGTGTATATCCTGCCAAAGCAGGGAGATGGAAGCACAAAACAAAAACACCTCTCACGGGGTGGTGGTCAAAGAATGGACATTTTTTTCCAGTAACCCACCACTCTGCTGCCACAAGGAAAGGTACGTTTTCCGGTTTGGGTCCCCTAAGCTTTCTGGCATCTTTTCTGCAAAAATAAATTTACAATGGTAGGGCGGGGTATACAGCCCATAGTTAGAAGCAGTGTTGGTTTCTTCTAGCCAGCACAGATGAATGTGACTCATCTTTTGACACACCTGGGGAACACCTCCCCTTCCGCATTCCGCGACAGATGAGTGTGAGTCGTCTTTTGACACACCTTGGGAACACCTCTCCTTCTGCACTTTGGCCGGCTATTCCGTATTCCGCGTATTCCTCCGTCGCCACACGCAGTACAAGCCTGGTGACCGTGTACGAGTGTGGATGCCGATTCGACGACGCGGCCTCTGTGGAAAGCTTTTTGCGCTCTCATTGTTTGCGCTGCTAGTGATTATTTTTCATTGTCTTTGCTGCTGTTGACCTTTTCGTTTAAGCATCCGGCCGCTGCTTCTTTGACAAGAGGAATGCCGCGAAACTGTTGTACTACTTGTTTGTTCGAGTTCAAAATGGTTTGCTCACGGGAATATCACTATGCCATGCGAGATGCGATCAACGTTATCTAGAAGGAATGCAGCCAGGCTCAACTGTTTCGACATTATTCTGGGTTGTTGTAGTTATTTTTAGCCCTTTACCTTGATGGTTCCTCTTCGATGACCACCGAGCACGTTTGTTGCTATCAGCGCCGCCGAATTTTTCAGTTTATTTACGGCCCGTAGTCACTTCATGAACTAAATTACTGCTGCAATACTTCGTTTCATGTCTCCTTCACTGCTTATAACTTCACCACGGAACAAATCAGACTTGGATAAATGGGTGAGATGCGTGGTTTGCAAACGCACAGAGATCCTCCAGTTGCTATTCGTGGTGCCATTAAACGCTAACTTCGTCATTGCACAAGCGGCTACCATTTGCTGTGGACAATGTTGCTAGTAGTGGTTTATTGTGAAAAATAATAAAAATTGCAACCTAATAGAAATGGCCGCTGCAGCCATGCGAACCGCGTGTGCTCTTTCTCTACACAAAAACGGCAGTGCACCTGAATTGTCATGATGTCATGGGTTAGAAAGCAAAATTCCAAACCTACTATGGTTTCTGAAAAAGTAGCATTATGAGCTCCGATTTTTTACTTTCTTTTATATATTTTATTTAATATATACTTTTATGTATTATATATATTATATATGTATTTATTCAGCGCCCCTTCCGAGCTTTTCTTTGACTGAAATATTCGACTTTTGGAAGCGTAGTGCAGGAGGTGCGACAAGGTGTGGTGCATACCCAAGCGTATCTAATTGGGAAAATAAAGACGGTTGGGGATCGCTTGACACTATGCGAGACTGGTTCAGAAGCAAAACTGGATGATTTTGCCAGCCAGGCCATGAACGTTTGACATCACGTTATATACACTACTGAGATATCTGTTCTGGAGTAGGAGGCTCGGAAATCAGCTCGCTTTCTGCAGATAAAGTGCACGCATGCTTACCCGCGTACAGTGGACAGCACCTGCACTGACAACGCGAACATTCTGGCAGAGATATGCCTGGTCGCGAGAAGAATTGAGGAAAAAGAGCGACACCCGACCAAAGATTCGTTAGAGAACCGATGTTTCGATGCCGATCCGACACATTCTGGTTTGACTAGCTTGGAGCCAAAGGCGAACGTTGGCTTCTACCGGTTCTCATAGCGTAGGAGTTGCAGTGCAGCAGAGGGGCTGAGCAGGAAAAGGAAGGAGACGGTCCTTTCTCCCCTTGATGTGAGCTCTTGCACTGCCATACATAGCTGTCCGCGACTATAGCGTGAAATCGCAAGTGATTGACAAGTGCCTCAGTGAAAGGAGGATAATCGCTACGTCATGACAATCAGTCTACGCTATTAGCCCTGTTTACATGAACCCGATAGCGCCGGCTCGATTCGGGGGCCGGGTTGAGCATGGGAAATTCAACTCGATTAGCGCATAATTACATAAACACGATTTAACGATTCGAGACCGGTTCAGTTGTAGCGACACCAAGCGTCGACCAAGCAGTAGCCGCCCCCAAGTTTGATGCACGCCATCGCTGTATCGGAGGCGCGACGACGCACGTGGAAAGCAAGTTCGCATTTATACCCTTCCCTCTAAATAACCCTACTCTTCAAGCCAACAGCGTTTACAAGCACATCGGTTCAGGGTCGAGTTGAGTCACCTACCCCTTGCGGCGGAATATACCGAACCCGACCATTACCCCCTGAATAGCTTTCAGGCCAGCGCCCAAAATTTTGACGCCAAATCCGGCAGGCTGACACTTGCAGAAGCCGCATCGCCAGCGACATGATTTTAGACCCTGACGTTCTTTCTTTCACGCTCCCTGGGCGAGCGGGCCGCGTCGTCGTCCTAAAAGGCGACGACGCTTTCAAGAAGTGGTTACGCGCCATTCCAAGGAAGGACTTCGTGCCCACTTCGTACACTAAGGTAAGTAATGTTTATGGTACTGTTATGTGCTCCTCGTTGCTTTTACTTAATCAGCACGTTTATTTTGACACTTCCAAAGCCCAGATAGATTGATTGTGGCCATATTTCTTTGCTGCAAACACACTTACAGACCAAGGGGCTAGCATTAGGTTATTTTTATAGGTGGGTTCTTAGATGTTTACGAAACGTTTGTACGTTTGTGCAGGTTTGCGGCGATTATTTCGACGCTTCATGCATCGAGACGACGACATCGTACACGGATCCAAGAACAGGAAATGTTCTTACAGTCCGATTGCCAGTACCGCGGTTGCGCCGTGGATCGGTGCCTACCGTATTTCCCAACGGCCCTTCGTACCTTTCAGCACAACACAACAGCAAGAGAGAAGCACCTGATGCTAAGAGGAGCCGACTAGAAGCTTCCCAACTCGCCCGTGCGGTCAAAGGATCACTGGCGTCATATGAAGCGGAGCAGGAGAGAGACCAGTTTTCGTCACTCGAAGAACTAAAGGCGCGTCTGCAAGTGGCCTCAGTGTCAGTACAGTGAACTGTCATTCATAAAGGAAAGTGTACGATGTTTTTTAACATCAACGATCGTGAACCTTGGTTGAAGGGTTCATTGACAGTGTTCGAAAACCTGCAATTCTCGGCCTGCTACCAAGGATCCGCGATCAAGAATCTTGGTAGCGCTGTTGTACCAGACTCGGTTTGCAAAGTAAGCATCGATCCTTAATGGAAATTTTCAACAACCTGTGCATGCTGTCTGACGAGTTTGGCGAGCATTGTAGTCCTCGCCACCTGTCGCTCGCGGTAAATTCCCTTTTAGACAAATTAGAAGCAAGCATTAATGAAAAGAAGAAAGGGGCCGTGAAATTTTTAAAGGAACAGCTAACACTGCTCTCTGCAGAACGTATTCAGTACAGCACACAGTTAATGCTGTTTGCATGCATTCTCCACACAATATCGCCGCGTGCCTACAAGAATTTGAGAAAAACAAGTACACTAGCCTTGCCCCATCCGAGAACTATCATGAAAGTGTGCTCATCTGTACAAATGTGCCCAGAAATTGATTCTTGTGATTGAACTTTTCAGTATGTTTCCCAGAGATTCACGCATCTGCACCCACATGCAAAGACACTGACGTTGATGCTTTACAAGTTCATATCAAGCTTTGTTTTGATTATAAGGGGGCAGCATATGTGGTGCTGCACTGAATTCCAGCGAGGCAGCCACATATATACACGTGTTTAAGATACAAAGCCTGCTGAGATCATTCAAGGAGGTAGCACATATTCTTCCGGTAAAAATCCTACAGGGCGAGCAACTTCATGCCATACTAATGAAGATGATCATACGCTTAGAAGAGATTGGGTACAGGGTCACAGCCATTGTTTGTGACAACAACTCTCTAAACAGAAAGGTAATGAAGATGTTTCTGCCAAAGGCAATGCTTCGTCATGTTTATCCACATCCGGCAGATCCAGATCGGCCATTATTTTATGTTGTAGATGCTGTACATCTTTCGAAGCGTATCAGAAACAATTGGCTGAATCAGAAAAATGCGGGCACATGTTTTTTCTACCCACGCTTTGAGCTTTCAAACAATGATGTTCATCCTGAATGCAAAATGACTGCCTCAGTTAAGAATTTGAGAGGATTGCATAAGGAGGAGTCATCTCTGCTGATAAAGTCTGGGTATGGCTTGACATCAAATGCACTTAATCCGGGCAACTTGGAACGGCAAATTCTGAAGCTGATACTGCAGGTTTTTAGTCCGCAAGTATAGCCACAGCCCTGGCAGCTCGCAGTGGTGAAGCTGATTTTCAACATGCGGCAGCAACAGCAGATTTCATCAAAGTCATTTTTCGCTGGTGGAGTATTGCCAACGTAAAAACGCCAAATAAAGGCTTCCATCATCGTACTGTTTACGAGGAACCCATGTGTTGCAGTATAGATAACCCAAAAGTAGCTTTTCTGAATGGTTTCATTACCTGGCTTGATATCTGGGAATTTTATAGGCATGACAATGGGGTCCTTACCCAGGACACAATGATTGCCCTAAGGCTATCTGCTCAATCCTTTCTGACATTGGCAAAGTACTCCTTAAGTGAACTTCATTTTAAGTACGTCCTACTAGAGAAAGTTCAAACAGATCCTCTCGAGGGTCGTTTTGGACAGTACCGGCAAATGGCTGGTGGGCAGTACCACATATCTGTTCGACAGCTTTGTGAGACAGAGGGCAGGATTCGCCTTCAAAATGCCCTGCCAAAGATGAGCACTGATGACTTCAGAAACATCGGATAGACAGTGTCAGAGATGTAGGAACCTCCTTTAGAGTTCAAGTTGTAGACGCTGACCTTGATGCACTCAGGGAACGAATGCCAGTTATTGGTTATGTTGGCGGGTATTGTGCGCATGCTACAATGAAAGTTTTAAAGCGTGAAAGTTGCCGAGGACACTTGGTTTTTACCGGAAGTGAGACGTAAATAGAAAAAGACACCGATTCCTTAATCGCACAACTGGACCGAGGTGGACTCAAGTTTCCCTCTGCCCTTGTGATTACAATAGTCATGTACATGGAGGTGGTAGTTACAAAGCTTGTCACACAAAGTTCCTGCATACAATTTCTCTATGGGCCCAACCAAAGGAAGGTCGTTCGGCAACTGACGCTCAACTCTCCACCGGGGCTTGAGGACATAGATGCATGTGAAAATGGACATGCCTACAAGCTCCTAGTCACACTTGTTGCAAACTGTGCAGCAAACATAATGCTTAACAACTTATGCAAATAAAGGAATGATCAACTTCATATTATAAACGAACAGAAAGCAAAAAGAGAAAAGCCCGAATCTTTCTTGAAAAGTAATTTTCCATAACTTGTACACCACACATTTAATTGCGTTAAATTGTACTGCAGGTATTTTATTGCAGTTCCCTCATGTGATTTCTTTGGCGAACTTCTGCCCGTTGTAGTGCAATGAGCCTTCTTTTGTTTGCGTCATGCATGCTTTCTGGCCCAAAGCTTAAATGACATTTCTTTGTTTTTAATCTAAAATTTTAAGGTATTTTGGTAATTAAGTGCAATGTTGCTTTTTTTAACTGAGCTGAACCTCAGACAGGGCCTGCTGTGGTAGGTGAATGACTTATCTGTCACACCTTTTGTCTGTATGTGCTCTTCTTGTGCAGTGTCTATTATTGTACTATTGTTGCAGTTTCTATTATGCATTATTGTATTAGTGTCTATATTATTGTGCAATGCAGTTTGTGCAGTGGATTCCTTGTGCATTCCTGTACCTGCAGCAGTGAAATAAGTGGTTCTTTGTCTCACGTATTTATTATAACTTAGTCCACAATTTAGTCACAAGTGTGCTTAATTTTCTGTGGTTTCTTTGCATGTCTTCGACTCAACAAAGTAATATGTTGTATTTTATGCCATTGAAGGGCGGCCACCTACTCTGAAAATGGATAAAATAATATTTTCTTCTAACCTACAGTTAAGATGCGAGTCTGGTTTTCGTTTTCTACCTCTTGGCATTGCAATGTGCTACGTTCTGCTTCCTCTCATTTATTTGAAAGTCGTACCGTGCCACAGGGCCTACTTTAATATACAGACTGGTATTGTAACTGTGTGTATCTTATTGGTGCAACAACTTCTTTCGGCTGTCAGTTGTTTACGATTTTATAGCACGCAGTATAAAAGGTGTTTACACGCGGAACCAAAATAGACGGCAAACATCGTTTCTTGAGAAGGAACAACAAAAGTTTTCGTGCTTACCGGTATTGCTTGTTCAAGTTTTCAAGCTTCTGCCGCACCTGCTTTGCCGTGTACGGTCCCTCGCCAGACGGCAGGCGCGCGTTCAACAACTCCGCCATCGCGTTATATATGCGCGCATTGCGCGTGTTTGAGCGTAGTGCGCTAAGGTTGTCCTCCCAGATTTGTATCAACGCCTCTGTAGTCGCAGTAGGCCAGTTGATACGCTTCTGGGAGGACGCTTCGCTAGCCTTGGCACTGGGCTCGAGCAACATGGTGGCAGCCATCTTGTGAGTTAGCAAGGCTTGAATGAGGTGGCTGACCTCAGTTTACGATAACCATGGTTACCCACATAACTGCGGTTAGATTTTCCGTGTGACTGCGCATAACTATGGTTAGTATGAACTGAGATAAACTGAACCGCGTTTAAGTCGGCCGTGTAACTAGGGTATAAGAGAGCCCTGCTTCCTGTTTAAATAATCCAGTTACCCACAACTGTAAAACTGTGCCGTGGGCGGGTACACACGTGGCAACCAAATCAATCGTCTGCTTGAATGATGTGCCTGGTGCCACGTAGACACTTTGGAGGATAATGCCACTTTCCAGAAGCTGCACACAGCAGGCTTCACCATTATTCACCACGATAAAAGGAAGATGTCTGACAGCGGTGATACATTTTTTCACGTACACACCGACCCAAGTGTTCTTATTTAGTTCAAACGAACTGCCAGGCGACAACCTCAGGATCGGAAGAGTTAATCTTCTCTTGTCTAAACCGTCATTTAGCAGCGGCTGGACTCTAGTCCTCTGCATGCATGTCAAACGTTGTGATAAGACGCGTACTACATCTCCGCCTTTTATACGCAATCCTGCGTATGAGACGCGGGGTTGGGGTCATAGAGCGGCGTGCGGCGAGGCGGCGACGAAGAACGTGGCGCAGCCGTGGGGTCTCTCTGGTTACCATGGTATCGGCGGATGCGCATAACTGCTCATCCGCGTGGCGTCAAGCTCGGCTTTGACGGTGGGGAGGGCGTGCGACGGTGGCGCCGGCGAAGCGTACGCCGCACTTTGCTCCTGTTCGGTTTCCATGGTAACAGCGCATGGGCACAACTGGCCTTTTCCCTGTACTGCGAAATGCTCGACTGGTAGCCAAGAATAGCTCGCGATATAGACCTTTTCGGGGGCTCCTAGTCGTCATGTTTGCCAGAGCGCGCCGACGCGTCGAAAACCGGATATGCACCCGAGAAACTTCCGGTCTTTCCGTAAGGCGAGCGCGCGTGGATGGTTTTTCTCGGCCTGTGGGGTGCTTGCGTCGTGCGGGTACCAGTCTTGCACGTTGCAACATGTTTTTAGTGGCCAGAATATCTCCTGTGACATCATTGCGACATGGATCGTGTTGTGTACCAGGCTGCAGCTTGCGGTCTGGAACCAACATCCTGTCGCAAGTGCGCGCTTTTAGGTTCCCTGCGGACACGGCGCGCAGGAATGCCAAGCACCTGGAATCCTTAAAAAGCCTATTTGACAAAATGCGGATGGATAACCTAATGATAAAGCCAGCCAAATGCGAGATAGGGTATGAAGCTATGGCATTTCTGGGCCACACAATTTGAATGGGTCACGTTGCTGCAGAGGAAGATATCGTGCACAAAATCCAAGCAGCTCAATCACCGAGAACTAAGAAGGACGTACAAACGTTACTCGGACTGCCTGGTTCATATAGTGAGTTTATACCTAATTATGCGGACGTTGCATAGCCGTTAGTGTTATTAACAAAAAAGGGGATTTTATGGAGGTAGAATAGACGTCCGTGCATGAGCAAGCCTTGGTAAGGTTAAAAGAACATATGATGCAACCACCGTTTTTGCTGGCTCCAGAAATTGAAAACATTTGTTCTGCGGGCAGATACAGAGCTATCGGAGTTGTGTTCTTTCAAGAATAAGATGGGCTTTTCCATCTAGTGTCATATGCCAGTAAGAAGCTAAACAAAGCAGAGCAGAATTACTCCGCTGTAGAAAAAGAATATCTTGTTTTTTGGTTTGGGCGGTGAGACGTTTCCATTTATATTTATATATAAAACCGTTCCCAATGGAGACTGATCACCAGCCGCTGCAATATTTGAATAAAATTAAGATAAAGAGTGGCAGAGTGATGAGCTGGAGTCGGCTGTACAGGAGTATGATTTTAGAATCGAGTAAAATAAAGGGAGACAAAATGGTTCAGATTTTATGAGCAGAATGTCGGACGACACTATACGGAAGACGTAACAGCTGAGAGGTTGAGTATGGCTACCGAATGTGGCTGTGCTTTATTAGCTCGCGTTACTTGGTGTTTTGTGCATGCATTAACATTTTGTGTGCTGTTGCTGGAAATGTGATGGCTAGCCAGTGTACAGAAGTAAGGAAGTGACATTTGTTCTTATAGACTGCCTTAATGCGGAGGTCAGTGAAATAGTTGTGGAGGTGAAAACACTGGTAAATATGAGGGATTTTGCTGAGTGCTATATCAAGTTGTGAGGTGCTGTGCTGTTTTGGCTTCGTGTGCTTGAGGCGCAGGACCAATCAGTTTTTTGTAAAAAAACTTTTAAACAGGGTGGCCATTGTCACGAGCGAAAAAGAAAAGAGGGATGCGTAAAATACTGGAGCTAAGGAAATACACGTTAATTGGCACGTGGCACTAGAGAGAAAGAGAAGAGGGAAGAAAAGAGAGTCTCATTGGTATTGTTGGAGGATATGGAGAAGACAACGAAACCGGAACAAGGCGCAAGTAGAAGAAAACGAAGTGAACGTATAAAAGCAGGGATGGTGACTTGGACTAGAAGAGGAACACCCTAGGGGCGGACGTTGGCGCTGGGCTGTCAGCTGCTCCAGGAGGGTCCGGAACGCCTCGGATGGAATAGAGCAAAGCCAGCTACTGCTCCGGTGATCTCGAGTTCTACGGCGACGCACCGTGGACTTCCTGCTGTTCCTGGGCCCGTTCCGGGGAATCATCGGATGACGCAAACACTTACTACGGCCGGGGGTGCCACCAGCGCTGTGTCTACCCATCCGGATGGTGACCACAACGCCAACATCAACAGCATCACTTCACGAGCGCTTAGCCAGCGACGCCATCCTGAGCACTTCAAAGGACATCTCGACGCCGGTGACTGGGCCTATGGAACGCTACATCAGCACCGAACCGCGAGCACGAACGCCGAACACTAGCAGTAGACGCTGGTAGTAGTCTTGCCGAGTCGTCCGAGCACCCGGTCCAAGCGCCCGTGGAAGTGATGCTGTGATGTTGACGCATTGAGCAATACGCGGATGGGTGGAAACAGATCTGGGGCACCCATGGCCGTAACAGGTGGTTGGGTCATGCGATTACTCACCGGAACAGGTTCAGGAACGGCAGGAATTCCACGGTGCGGCACAATAGAGCTCGAGATCACCGGAGCAGTAGCCGGCGTAGCTCTCTTCCATCCGAGGCGTTCCTGACTCGCCGGAACCTACGCTTCTCTGATATCCCACCCTCACCGAATACTTCTTCATCTTCTTTATTCTTCGTTAAATACACGCCATTCTTATCACCATCGTCTTCGTCTTCTACAAACCTCTTTCGTTCATACTTCTATTTCAAACTCCCTGTTATATGCGACAGAGGCCTACTGATGAGGCCTACTACGCACCGGCTGATGCCCCCGTCCCGTGGATAACGACGTGTGGTGTCAGCCTGGACGGCCGCAAGAAGTGAGTCGAGACTTAGCAAAACATGACGAATGACGTTTTATTAATGGCGAGATAGGTTTTTATATGGAACGATCACATGATAATTAAAAGTACCGGTGCACATACAGAATACCAAATCCAATCCACTTAGATAAACATAAACCGAAACCTAAGACACAACATGTTTGCTTTTCCCCTTCGGGGAAAAGCAAACATTGGTTAAAGTTTGAAAATGAATGAAAAAATTAGAATACGAAGTTACACACATACAACATGAACAAATATCTGAGCACAGAAATTAGCTTACCCCTACAAAGCCTACTCTTACAAAACAAAATTTCATGCCTCATCCCGAAAGAACAATGAATGAACACACCTAATCAAAAACGAATATTTCACACTTTATCAAAACAATGCACTTCATCAAACCACTGAATATCTGAAACAACTGAATATCTGAAAATAATAATGAACACTTCATAGAAAACATTGAATATACCCATCCGAATTACATCTTCCCTTTTTTCTTTACAAATAATGAGGTGTCCCAAATGCATGGCAAGCTGAAATTGTCAGAAATGCTCAACAAATGCTGCTAGGTCAACGTCAATGAAGGCTACTAGTAATGTCAGATACTACAGCTCACGTGATATCATTAAGGTTTGGATGAATTTTATATTCCCTGACCATCCCCAGAGAATCTGCTGATGGGCATCCCCATCAGCAGTGAATCCTTCATCCAAATAAAATGATATAAAATGCTCCTCCTTGCACTTTTTATGAAATGGCGTTAAACATCGGCTAGTTTTAATTGGTTGGAAGAGACATCCTACATCAAAGAAAAATAAAGGTCCACACAACCGTAAAACATCGGCGAGTTTTACTCAACTGGAATATATACACACGCCCATCAACCAATTCTACTAAACAGGAATAAACATACAAACAAACATCAAGTCGCCTCCTAAAGAAGTCACACAACAAAGACTGAAATGATCATACTTTGCTGGTAATATTTCAGTCTGACATGAAACAGTACCATAGGTGCATCTGCCTGCACGAAGAAAAGGAAATATGCATTATAGCCTGAAGAATCATACTCATTTCTAAACAGTTGAGCATTACATTTATCATATTAGAATGTAACTTAGAAGAATATTCTTATTGAGAAATACAACCTTATAATATCATACGAAATAATCCTGAAAATGCAATGAAAGAAATATCAGAAAGATTGAAACATGTCACACCATATCTTCAGTATAATATTATACAGTGAAATATATCCCATTCACTTTCTGTACAATAGCTAATGAGAACGAGAAACTGCGAACGACAGAAAGGACATTGAAATACATCAGAAACACCCGGTTGCATTTCATGAATTATGTCACGCAAAGAATTTAAAATGTAATGTAATTCGCCGTCTAAAACAAGGGAGAAGAATGCAAGACAATTTATTGGGACACATAGTATTTAAACCAGTATGGCTGGCGAGTGATCCTTCTAGGTCGCTCCGGTGCCAAACTGGATTCTTGAGGAGACGTCCTCAGTCCAGGTTCCGAAGGCTGCCGTCGGCGTCGGTCTCGAGGCGGTACAGCTGGGGATGGCCCATTTTCATCAGGCAGCACTGAATACTGCGCACGGAAGGCAGGAAGCACACCTTGCCTAAACACAGATAAATCACTTGGACACCGAGCGCTTCTGCCGGAAGGCACATCACACCCGTTCACAGATAAATCATTCACATCAGTTTGGAGGTGAGACGACATGGATTGTACAGCTGGTGGCCGTGAAGAAATGGTGAAGCGAGTTCTAGCTTCTCAAGACTGGGATACCGATGATGCATTAGGAGGCTGCCGAGGCAACACTGGGCCCGCCGAGCTTTGATCCTGTGGAGAACTTTTGGAATCGTAGGAAAAAGGTAACTGAAATAAAGCAAAGCGTTCATCCTCTTCCTGATTCAGTTTTCTCGGTACCTTTGCCAGCTTGGAAGCATTCCATAGCTTGCTATCATCTAGGCGGTAGGATGCTGGACAAAGTTGTTGAATGACCTCCGGAGGTGCGGATAAACGTCTGTCTGTTTTGAACTGAATGTGGGGTTTACGAACTTTGACTTAGGCTTCTGGCTGAATTCTGGGTGGTCGTGCTCCACGTTTGTTATCTGTGTATCCTTTCATCATCATCTGTTTCTTCTCTATTTTTTTCCTCAACTATTGAATAGCTAGATGTAGATTTTCAGCAAACAATCACAGAAATGAAGGAAATTCCACAATATGTAGCTTTGTACGATGGCATCTGCCATGATGAACTGTCGGTGCCACCCTTGTTGCGGCATGAAGTGTAGATCTATATATGCCCAAATACTATGATATTGTGGTTTTAAAAGGCCGATGTTCCAACTATCAGAGTTGAAGAAAAGACTTGAAAATTTTATTAAATATTTCAATTTGTCCGTTGGCCTGTGGGTGATATATCGAAGAATGAGTTAACTTTATAGCTCTGTTACTCAAAAGTTGCTTAAATTTATTTAACATGAACTGAGGGCCTTGATCGGACATTATCTGTTCTGGATAGCCTTCATGGGCAAAAACGTCGAGTAAGAAATCTGTAATATCTGTAGTTGTTACATTATCTTTCATCTTCACCTCAGGACATATCGAAAAATAATCAACTAAAGCAATGGCATGGCGACAATGTCGAGGCGCTGGCTGAAACGGGCCGACTATGTCAATCGCCAACTTTTGCCAAGGCTTCTTTCGAAAAGGAACAGGCTGCAAAGGTGGTGCAGATGTTTTCACAGTCTTGTCTGCCTCGATGCAGATTGGACAGTTCCTTATGTCTTGTTCTATTTGTCGGTCCATGGTTGACCAAAAATATTTTTCTCTCTCAGTCTCGCTTTACTGTGAACTATACCATGATGATACTAATGTGCTGTTTCAATCAACTGTTCTGTCAGCGATGCTGGAAATACAATACGATCTGCGCGATACAGCAAGTCATCAATGAGAGAAAGCTCTTGTTTGACATTGAATAAAAGTTTAAGATCATTCGATGTGACGTTGGCCAGGCTTAAAGGACAACGTTTTAGACCCGCTGAATGCAACTATCTTCCGCCAATGCAGCCCTAAATTGGTCACTCGTGACACAAGTTCACTCAATGAATGCAACCACCTGTTCTTGGCTTTCCCTTTCGATGCCTTGAGTAGGCACAGGAAGTCTTGATAATGCATCTGCTACCTCATTATGAGATCCCTTGTGATATCGAATGACATAGTTGTAACACAATAACCGGTTGTACCATTGTGAAACACGAAGTGGTCGGCGACCTGCACCTTGATTTGAAAATAATGAATTAAGTGACTGGCGGTCAGTTCGAAGTGTGAATGGACGACCCCATAGATACACATGCTGTCGCTCACATCCCCAGATGCATGCTAAAGCTTCTCTTTCTCCCACCGAATACCTTCTCTCTGTCGGAGATGGTGTTAGAGATACGAGGGCGACAGTCCGGAGTCCTTCAGGACCCGCCTGCTGGAGTACAGCTCCCAGCGTTACATCTGAAGCGTCAGTTGGCACTGTGGTGGGAAGCAAGGGATCAAACATATGAAGGACAGGCGCAGATGTTAGAAGACGTTTCACCTTGCTGGCACTCTCATGTGGTTTTTTCTGCCATATAAACGGATGGTTTTTCCGAGCAAGTGCTCTCGTAGGCTCCACTAATGTAGCCAAGTGTGGCAGGAACTTTGCATAAAATTCCACCAGGCAAAAGAATTCTTTCAATTATGTCGCATTTTGTGGTATTGGAGTTTTGAAAACAGATTGAACTGCATCATTAACTGGAGAAATTCTTTATGGTTTAATCTTATGACCCAGGAAAGTGAGTTCTTGCACAGCAAAGACGCACTTATTCAACCTAAGTCCTGCATCTTGAATGCGCCTAAGCACTTGACGAAGATTGAAATTATGTTCCTTTTCGGACCTGCCAAAGACAACGATGTCATCAATATAGAAGAATACTCTTTCGCAACATTTCAAACTAAGTGACATGATTTTCTGAAATGCTGAAGGAGCCAAAGCCAACCCAAAATACACAAGCTGGAAACGAAATAGACCTTCGTGTGTAATGAAGGCTGTTAGGTCACGACTATCTGGATGCAGTATGATTTGGTGGTATGCCGGCGCTAAGGCTAACTTAGAAAAGTGAGTTGCCCCTACCAGAGTGTGGAGCAATTCTTCTGTATGAGATAGTGCGAAAGCATCCTGAAAGACTGCTTAGTTGACCTCGCTCAGGTCAACGAAAAGGCAGATTTTCTTATTCGGCTTCTGTACAACAATGGGTGAAACCCAATCCAAGGCATCGATTCTTTCGATGATGTCTTGCTCTTCCAAGCGCTGGAGATCTTCGGTTAGTTTAGGGCGGATATCGAACGGTAGTCGACGCAACATAGCTACAACAGGTTTCACTGTTGTGCGAATTCTCACTTTATGTTGGTAGCCTTTGGCTAATTTCAACTTATTCGAGAAGAGGGCTGCAAATTCTTTAGCGACTGCTTAAAGAATGGGGTTAATAGGTGTTATTGCAGTCGTTTGAAGACACTGCAATGTTGTCCTTACAATGCACAAGTCAAGTGCCCGAATTGCATCCAGGCCGATAAGGGCAGTTCCTTCATGAACAATGTAGAAAAATACAGAGGCTGTTCTTTTTTTAACGTGGCCTTTGCCCAGAAACAACCGCGTACTTTGATAGGACGTTGTAAATAGTCCAGAAGTGTAATACGAGGTACCTCCAGGGTCATGACATGTGGGACCATGCGTACGAAAGTATTATAATCATTAATAGATACTGCTGATTCTGAATAAAAAAGAAATGTAAGATTTGTTCCAGCCACTTTCAACTGAATATGTATTCCATTCCGCTCCCGCATATTTATAACATAAAGAGTAGAAGTTTATTCTTCCACCAAATGTAAAGTAATTTCATTCTTTTCTTCAGGCAAGTACTCTTGTACTGCCCTCACAGGAGGTCGACTACGATTGCAAACTGACTGAAAATGTCAAACTCGTCCACAATGAGAACAAGTTCTCCTTTGCGCAGGACATGCAGGTGCCGCCGCTATGTGGCGATTCGATCCGCATCTGTAGCAGTAGAAGTGCGGAATGTTTCGCGTTGCGCGTCTGTTCGCGTTCCTTGACGGAACATTGTCGGAAAAGTTGCGTTCATTCGGAACGTTGGCAGCAACGCTGCTGAAGTTGCGTCTACTAGTAGACAGGGTTACGATGCGTTGTTGCTCCGGACGTCTTAAAGAACAGGCGTCCTGAAACAGGGGCATGGTTTCTTAACGTCGGGGACGAGCTTGGTGAAAAGACGAAACTTCTTGCCTTTGTGGCGAAGCTCGTGGCAACAATGGCGTTGCCTGGCACTGTGAACGAACTTCTTGTGTTGGTGCTACGACTTCTTGAGCGCCGCGAGCCGTTTGCTCATGCCGCAAAGCAATATTCGAACCTGTAGAAAAAGAGATATCTGGTCCTTCTAACGAAAGGAGTCCGCGAACACGTAACAATGAGACGCCAGTCACGAACCTGTCTCTTATAGCTTCATCTGGGGATGCAAAATGGGATGCGTTTGCCAGACCTCGCATTGCAGCTATGTATTTTGTGACCGACTCATCTGGCTACTGCACGAGGTTGTAAAATTTACGTCGTTCTACAACCAAATTTGTCAGCACAGAACACTCTTGGGTAAGTAATGCCACTGTAGCCAGATACACATCTGGCGCAGTCTCTCAACTCTCTGTGGACGCTGATGCACCTGGATGCTACGCAATCTCCGGTGGCGTCGTAATGCATGCAAAATAAATTCTGCACCCTTCCTCTCCTAATTGTGTAACAACAATGATTGCTTGCGTTCGTGTGATGCTAGAGAACCACGAGGTAAGTTCGAATAAAGTTCAAATGTCTGTATTCATTGTGCCCAAGGCACCGTCGTGCATCCCGGTCTCTGAAGGAAAGGCTCTGGCGCCTGAACGCCGGAAAACCCTTGCGTCGCGTTCGACATTTTTTTTTTCCGCTGGTAATCGATCATATTCACACCTTGTATTTCTCTAGTACAATCGTCCTTCAATTCAACTTTCAAACGCCAACGCCAGAAATGACGCATCGGCCTACCGAAGCAATACTCAATATGGCGGTTGGCTTCCTCAATAGTCAATTACGCGCCTTCCCGGTCTCTCAGTGGCCTGTCATGAAAACGGTGGCAGCTTCCGGGCTCCTCCAATGGCCGGTTACGAATCAACAGCGGCCTCCTGAATCGCTGCTAACGAAACGGCTGACCCAGAACAATGCACTTGCAGCTGTTCATTTTTCCGTATTGAATACTGAACATGAAAGTTGGCGGCGTCCCGGTCTTCGCGATTGCCGGTGAGAGAAAATGGCGGCCAACGGTCTTCCTCCCTCCTCGTCTGCGCAGCAACAGGTTAAACACAATGGCGTTAACTGCGTAGGTCCACTAGGCTTAGCGACCTCTTCATCCGGCTGAACTCGAAGCGTCTCAAAATGTAACCTCGCTCATTTTCTCAAGAACAGTCTTCTCGCATCTATGAAGCGCCGGCGATGAACGCACTCACTCGCTTTCCATAGCTTTAGTACTACGGGCGAACGCGGGACCTCGGCAGCGCCCCGGTCCTAAATGACGACGCAGGAGGAGGCAAGCAGACGCCGAAATCCTCCGATGAAGAAGTTTAATTTGCCAGCTAGGATAGTGGGCCTAATAAATCCCATCCTCGTTGTCAATGCGGTGTCGGCCTGGACGGCCGCAAGAAGTGAGTCGAGACTCAGCAAAACATGGCAAATGACGTTTGGTTAATGGCGACTCCCTTCTCTTGATCCTCCTCAACACTCCTCTCATGGAACAGCGGCGTCTCTTGAAACAAGCTAGCGCCTGCGTTTTTGTCCGTACTCCGCGTTCGACATGCGTGCGAACCACCCGCGTTTTCGAGCAAGACTGTATGAGTGTGACTTCGTTGTTTACGCGTGAGGACCTTTAGTGTGGTAGACATGCAGTGTTTTCTGTTTCGTTATATTAATGTATGTGTAGTGCACTTTCTTGTTTGCTGCTCAGCCATGTCTAAAGTGTGGCGTTTTGTGTTTCCCCTTTGAAGCCTTCTCTCGCCTTGATGGACATGATTTGCATGATGCTCAACCACCGAGAACTAAGAAAGAAGTGAAATCATTTCTCGGATTGACCGGTTTTTATAGAAAGTTTATACCTAATTATGCGCACATTACAGAGCACTTGGTGTGATTAACAATAAAGGAGCTAGTAATAGGTATAATAGACGTCCGTGTATGAGCAAGCCCTCGCGAGGTTCAAACAACATGATTCAACCACCGGTGTTGCCGGCTCAAGACAAAAAAAAAACGTTTATTTTGCAGGCAGATGATTTGGTCAGAGCTCTCAGAGCTGTGTTGTCGTAGGAAAAAGCGGGGTTTTTGTATCTAGTGTCTTATGCCAGTAAGAAGCTAAACAAAGCAGAGCAGAATTACTCCACTGTAGAAAAAAAATGTCTTGCTATGGCTTGGGCAGTGAAACGTTTCCATCTATATTTTATGGGACACCCTTCCAAATGCAGACTGATCACCATCCTCTGTAATGCATGACAAAATCAGAAAAATGTTCATGCCACTGCTAACCTTACTTTCACTAAGTGCACCTCCGATGTTTTTTCAAGTATACGTTGTTGACAATTGCGAATAGTTTTAGAAAGAATCTAGCTATGCATAATAGAAATTTAATTACAATAAACAAATGCATTTCAGGAACAATACCTAATCACATGAAAAGCGTGTAATTTCAATCGTCACAATTATGATGTCTATATGCCCGGAGCAAATTACTGTTTTCGAAAGCTCACGTACCTGATACCGAGCTTATTAAACACCGCGGAGTTCTATATTCAGTGCTTTAATATAACACAAAATAATTTTTAAAATAAGGCTCATGCTATACTGGCTTTACGGGGGAATTAACAGAGCCCGCCTTTAGAATTTATGCCTTTTTTCTTGCTATGTTACTTGTCTTGTGCGTATCTGTTGTCTGTTGTCTTTTTTTTTAATGACTGCAGAGGCTTCTTGTGCACAGATTTAGAAATGTTGCTGCTTGCTTCTGATTATCTTTAGCCAGGACGATAGGCTCTTCTAAACTGTTTTTTAAAACGTTCAGCCTGTACCTCCTCGTCTATTTATTGTATTGCTTGAACCGAAATAAACAAGTAACATAATTTTGTTATTATTATATACATTGAAATTCTCCAGAAAGTCTCTTTATACCCTTCAAGTGTATAACTGCCGAAAATTCGGAGTTACGAATTAATGCTTTATTTGAGTAATATCAGCGTAAACAGAGTATTTGTGCCCTATGTACAAAAACTGCTACATCAAATAGCAGTCGCGAATAGTGCATGCACACCCAACCGGGGTAACCAAAATCATCAAAGCAGCAGAGGTTGCAGTTCTCCAGTACCGCTGCTTAAACGTCAGAAAGGCTGAGGCTTGTGGAGGTAGGGGCACCGGTCGTCCCGGTTTGAGAATGGGACGGGTGCAGTTTTACTGTCGGCAGTCTCTCTCTCAACCACTTTGCGACGTCTTTAAACGCTTGCTCCTTGATGCCTTCTGGTTACGTGAAGATGCTCTGGTAGAAGCCTTCGTATGCCTAGCGTGAAAGAAGAAAAAAAAGTAATTCCGAAAATCACGTTAGCAGGGGGGAAAATGCACACGAAGGAAGGCTCGGGGAACTTGCCGCTCGTTCTCCTACGTTTCGTATCAAAGTCCATGGAAGCTCTACTTTTTCATCTTGCCCGCGGCTACAGTGCTTACTTCACGACTCTAATGCGCAGTGTAAAGAGGTACGGGGACACGACAAACGGAAACACAAGTGCTATAAGCCTTCACCATCTTTGTCTGAAAGGGCCTCGAACAGTCATCGTCGCTGAATCCTCTGAGTCATAAAATTGCTCGTCATCCTCCATGGCTATAGAAGATCAGCGCTGCGCACGTCAAATGTCAATGGTTGTTGACTTCTATATATTGACAAACAGCGATCTGTCACTTAAGCAAAATGCGGTTGCACTGCTGTGGCCGGATGGAGGTAAAAGCTTGGCCACCACCCTTAAGGAAGACATGTAACAAAATATTCTCAGAGCATTTTTTTTATTTGTCTGCGCACCTATCATGCACTTTCGTGAAGCAAGTCGAGTACATCCTACGTCGGAATGCGAAAGCATAAAACGTCAATTTAAAGAACGCTTAACAAAACACGTTGTGGGGCAAGTTGCGGAAGAAGTTTTTCAGCTCTACATGAACGACAACGACACAAAAGGGAGTACAGGCGACGGGCGCTGACTAAAACTATCTTTACTGAAGAAGACACATCCTAAATTTATCCACAACGAAAGACCCAGTGGCGTAAATTAAAGTACCAGAAGAGGCTTGCGAACGTCACCTCCGGCTGGGGGTACGAGTCAGATGAACGGCTCAGAAAAACACACGCAAACAAAACTTTCTGAAATTTTTTTTCCAGGTTTCATGGAGTACCCACAAAGGCGGCTGTTCATTGGCAGTTGGCGAGTGCTTGAAAGAAGAGTGAGACAAAGTATGCAACGTCGTTTAGACGCGATCATTTCAAAATGCGCCCATACATGTCCGTTGTGAAGCTGGACATAACCCCAAGAGGCGCTCTATCTGCTGCATGTTTCGCTCTAACACTTGAATCATGAGAGTGCAGCACAAAAAACAGCACAGAGCACGGCATAGACACCGAAGAAGAAAGGTCGGGTGCTGACTACAAACTGAATACTGTGAAGAGACCCGGCACTTATAAAAGCCAAAACAAACCACGCAACAATAAGAGAACCAGTGAAGCGTGAAGGCAAAAGAGGAAAACGATAAAAGAAGGTTATTTCATCTACGCGGTCAAAGGGCGGTCTCGAAAACAAAAGTCACGGCAGGCCATAGCGCAAAAGCAAGTAAAAGGATGACACCGACAATTGCGGATTTTTGTGGCGCAAGGACATCTAAGGCCAAAGAACGCCATGGCACAAGATGTTTTCGACTACTCAAAGCGGGGTCAAAGAACCATTTTCGAAGCACTTCATCCGAGAGAAGCCGAGCACCACGCCAGGTGAAAGTTGGTACCCATTGTATCACCGCCGGGTACAATGCGGCAGTGGGGATTGAACCCTGAACCTCCCGCATGCAAGGCGGAGGCCCAACCACAAGGCCAACACTGGAGTACGAATCACTGAAAACATAGAAGCAAAAGCAGAGTTACATTCCAAAAACAGCTAAAGCTGATACAGCTCTAAGGGGGCCTACAATTAATGGGGCTAAAAGATAAAAACACCAATGACAGTGATCAGAAGGCAGGCGAGTCTGCAAGAAGCACTAACAACAACGAAGCAAAAGCCGTGTCGTGTTCTGAAAACGGATAAAAGCCTATACAATTTGATACACGCTTTTACTTGCGGTTGCGATGCCATCATATGCGTGCACTTACTCTCACCTCTCTTCTCGCCTCATAGTCACCCATCACGGCCCTAATTTTTAAGCTCCTCCCCTTTCCCAGTGCAGAGTAGGGGAACAGATATCATAGCGTCGGACGTACCACGTCCTGTTACCGCTAGTGTGGCGGGGAACGTCATCTAGCGGCGAGGGTGGAAACTGCGAGAGCCATCTTATGCTTCCTGTGGCATCAAGACGGCCAGAACCGAGACGCTCGTCAAGTTATTAGCAGACAAGCTAAGGGAAATGAGGGGCTCGTTTTGACAGATATATGAAAGAAGCCGAGGGTGGCGCTGGGGAACACTCTCAAGCTTCGGTTACACGCAATAAACATAAATGCCCACGCGAGCGGCAGACTGGACAGCCGTCGCCGTAGCACAGTTGATGGAGCACCGGACGCGATATTCAGAGGTCGTGGCTTCGGATCCCAACGGCGGAATGGTTGTTTTTCCGGCTGCTTTTTAAGTAATTTTCTTTTAACGACACATTGAGGTATTATTCTCCTACTAATCAGCACTACAAATAAAAAAATAATAAAAACGAGCATTGCCCTATGCACCTTGGTTTCGGTTATTGTTGGCTTCCTTCATATATTTTTCAAAACGAGCCCCTCATTTCCCTTACTTCATCTGCTAATATATATATATATATATATATATATATATATATATATATATATATATATATATATATATATATAAGCGATAGATTATTCTAAGTATTATCCCACTATTAAACAGAAAATACTTAAAAAAGAAAACATTAGAACATTCTCGTATGCACATTGGTTTCGGTGACTGTTCGCTCCATTCATATATATATATATATATATATATATATATATATATATATATATATATATATATATATATATATATATATATATATATATATATATATATATATATATATATATATATATATATATATATATATATGTGTAAGCAAAAGCAGAGTTACATTCTAAAAACAGCTAAAGCTTATACAGCTCTAAGGGGGCCTACAATTAAAATATATATATATATATATATATATATATATATATATATATATATATATATATATGGTAAATGAAATGAGGGCTCGTTTTGACAAACATATGAAGGGAGCCAACAGTCACCGAAACCAAGGTGCATAGGGGAATGTGTAATTTTTTTCGGACGTGCTACGTCCGCCGCTATGGACGAGGGTGGCTCTGGTGTACACTCTCAAGGATCGCTTACACCCAGTAAACATAAATACCCACGAGAGCAGCAGATTGGACAGCCGTCGCCGTAGCTCAGTTGGTAAGAGCACCGGACGCGATATTCGGAGGTCGTGGGTTCGGATCCCACCAGCGGCATGGTCGTTTTTTCTTCTGCCTTATAAGTAATTTTCTTTAAGTAATAGATTAATCGAAGTATTATTTTATATATATATATATATATATATATATATATATATATATATATATATATATATATATATATATATATATATATATATATATATATATATATATAGGGAGCCAACAGGTGCATAGGGGAATGTGTAATTTTCTTTTGATGTGCTGTGCTTATCATGGAATAATAATACTTCGATTAATCTATTGCTTAACGAAAATTACTTATAAAGCAGCAGAAAAAACAACCATGCCGCCGGTGGGATCCGAATCCACGACCTCCGAATATCGCGCCCTGTGCTCTACCAACTGAGGTATGGCGACGGCTGTCCAATCTGCTGCTCTCGTGGTTATTTATGTTTACTGGGTGTAAGCGATCCTTGAGAGTGTTCACCAGGGCCACCCTCGTGCCACAGAAACATTTATTTGTCAACGTTTCGACCGCAAGTGCGGTATTCTTCAGGGCTGTTTATGAATATGTAGCCAAGACAGCACGACTAAACAGTAAAAACAGTAATTAGGAGGCAAACTAAAAAGCGCTAAAATTTCCTACAGCGATCAGAGTAAAGGTAGAGTCCAACAGGTAAAAGCTTTATTGCAGCCGTTAAGATTAAACATGCGAAAATATTCAGTTGCAATGGTCTTGCGCACTGAAGAAAGACAGCAGAATCGATGTAACCATGTGCAAAATAGAGGAAACAAAGTTCAGACACGGTCCAGGAAACACATTTCTTTTTTGTGCAATTAAACTGGAGTTGTGCTGACACACAGTGACCTGCCTTCGAAATGTGATACGCCTTCATCACTTCCTTTCCATTTTGTTCCTTGCCGTCTCCAGGAATCTAGTACTGGCTAATAAAGCCTGAAAGATGTGGGCAGGCTGATTGCACTGCACTGAAAGATGTCCTCCGGATCTGTTTTCTACATTGAGGAAGTGAGTTGAGGAAGTTGATGTGAATCGCACATGTTCTCTTGGAGGTCAGCATGCTGACGAATGCGTTGCATTTACGCACTAAAACAGTCGTTAAAGTAAGGCAGTCGAGGTTCCTCTAGACTTTAGATGGTAATGAATTGTCCAACGCTATAATAAGCCTACGAAATCGAACCACGCACGGTAGCAGATGACCACACAGACGCCTTCTCCAGTCGACTCCGACGTCCGCGAGGGCGTCTATTTTCGTAAACACAGTGCTGGCCATAGACCAAGACCAGGCTTACAAACACAAAAGGTGCTCATGGATGCCGGCGCTTAGAGTTGCTCTATAAGTACCTACAGTTTCGCGCTTGCTTTGTTTTCCCCGTTTCTCGGGCCTCATTTGCCAAATGCTATCGCATGGATAAAAGCATTCATGAACTGCGGAGAAGCCAAATTATTTGCATCGTATAGCACCAGACCGTAGCACCAGACCGTACATTTGTGCACCTACTGTCCTTGCACTTCGTGGCATTTTTTTTATCCCAGAGCGCATGTTGACTGAAAACGACGTTTTCTTATCAATTACACGCAATTTTGTCGTAAGTGTTCGGTAATTGTCAAAAAAGAACGTTTGTGATTTCTGGCGCTAAGAACAGATGGCGCCACCCCCCGTATGGCATTCAGGTAGGCATTCAGGTGCAGCTGACGCATTTCACGCAGCTGGGACATTCAATGCCAGAATAATTTGCCTAAAACAAAGGTTGGGCAGCCAAAAACAAGCAAATTGTGCCTAAACCCCCTCTAACCATTGCACCAAGCCCTCCTCCTGCATGCAAGAGTTGCGCCATTCACTAATAAATTGTATGCTTTCTGTGACAACTCAGCAGACCTACGTGAAACTCTAGATACACTAGACAGTTTTAGCTATGCGTACGCAAGTGCTTGCGTACGCAAAGCGCTACGGCGCTGCGTGCGTTACGCTGTCCGCTCCGAAGTATAGTTTTTGCTGACCGAGCGGTAGCGTCCCTCGGGAGTACGTAGCGCCATCTAGTGACAAGACGTCAAAGCACATCAACGCTCGCTTGAAGAAAATTTCATCCGTGATTACTGATAACTAGTGTGAGTGCATTGGGAGCCTTTTTTTGTTCCAAGAAGAAAAACTATGCAAACCGAAGAAAATGTAAGAACTGGCTAAAGCTAGAAAACTGCGTCGCCAGGTGTCGTTGATACGAGGAAAACACACTGCATTCAGTTAGGCCTAGGAGCTTGAAAATCACCAAATTATCTGAAAAACAGGGGCTAGTTTTCGCTTATACCGCTAGGTGTGGGCAAGAGTAGGCGAAATAAAAGCGAACCGCTACCATTTACGCGAGCTATTGCGTCGGAGAATCCAGTGGAGACATGTATTTATTCCGAAGCGGGCGAGCAGGGCGCCGGCATCTTGTCAACGTTTGCGTACGCAAGCCACGCAAGCACCGCAACGCAAAGTCCGCTGGCTAGCGTACGCACGCAAGACGCAAGGCTTGCGCTTGCGTTCTGCCCATGCGCACTACCGTCCCCGCAAACTCATTGCGTACGCTAAGCCGTTGCGTACGCACAACTAAAACTGTCTACTAACTCTATCAGAACCTGAATCGGAGCCATGTGTGCGTGGTGGACGGTCTAAGTAAGCTTATCGGCCATAGAAGGGCATGTGAAAAGTTTTCATCATAGCGTGAAGAATAACAAAGTTCATCTTAGGCCAGATTGTGAGAGTATAGAACGTGATCTTAAAGGCGGTGTATTTTTATAACACTGCGATAAGTGCACTTGGGAGTCACCCTGAGCCGGAAGCATGTGACAGGTGTTTAATTGCTGCAACCCCCGCTGCAAGGAATGTTATCTAAAAATCTCCATTCCGTGCGCCAACATGGGCTGCAATTATAGATCCCCGGACGAAGCCTCACTACAACCATTTCGATGCGTCAATCCTGTGCCCCTCATCTCTGAATTTTCTACGTGGAGCCGAAATCAACGATGTAAGAAACATACCGGACTTCCAGCCTCCAAGTGTAAGATAATTGATCCTTAATTGCGCGACTATCGGCCTTTACAATACGGGCATTGACAATGTCATCAGCCCTTACGAGGAAGCGTTCAAGTTTGTTCTCATTGCATGGCCTGAAACCGGGATAATAGATGTTTTTAGCATACTGTAGACGTACTACCGGAGAAGTATACCTGTTTACCGGACGCCGGCTGCGCACGCGCTGTGGCTCCCCCTCACCCCTGCAATGCCACTGCGCATGCGCAAGAGGAGTCCGGTAAACCTGTATACGTCTCCTGTATTACGTCTCCGGTATGCTAAAGATATCTAATATCCGCCACATTCATATTGCCGCTTGCCCTTAATCGGCGGCGAGGTTACGAAATTGCCGGAAAGTGGAAAACTTCAATTGACGCGGCTTCATTTTCCACTGTAGTGTCATTGAACTTTGCGGACATCGGCGAAACGTTATTCATCCATCACTCTCTACAGGCGTTCCAGGAACCACGGTGCTAGCTGCTGGTGGGTTGCACGCAGCTAAGTTTTGGGACAGCAGCGTTTTCCTAGTGGTTGAGCATCCGCCTCGCATGTGGGAGGTAACGGTTTCGATTACCTGTTCCGCCGGGTACCCATCGGTGATACAATATGTTCAAGCTTTTCTGGCCTGGTGCACTGCGCATTCAGGTTGCAATGCTTAGCAAATGGGTCTCTGAGCCCACCTTGAGCAAATTAAATTACATTGTGCCATGGCGCTCTTTGGCCGCAGATGTCCTCGAGCCATAAAAAATCACTGTTATCGCCATCAAGTTTTGGAGGCGGTTCGGTGCGTGCATGGAACATTTTCATCCTTCTTATTGCCCGGTGGCACTGCTTGGCACCGTGGAAAGGTCACCTCTCAGCATCGAAAAGCGTCCGGCTTAACTTGGAGCAGAACGCACTAAAAGCTTTAACCTGTTCTGAGGTCATCATTGGACCCAAAAAAGATGCGGGTACTGCCCCAACCCCAGGTTTCCGGACCACTGCGGAAACAGAACATCGACTAAATTAAAAGACGGTGACCTGGTTTGCAAGACCGTCTTAATTGTCTACCGAAAAATAGTTGGCTGTATCCAACAGCGGAACATTAACAAGCCGCCAGATTCACGAAGCCAATAACTACCTCCCATTCAGGAAGACAAATCACTCTTGAAAAAGATTGGTCCGCCAATCAAAGCGTCTGGCTAAATAAAAAATTTTCCTTCTTCGAAGGGCAAACTCCGGTATACACTTATTTAGCGGGCAAGGACGTTATATTCTCGCAACCTATATATTTAAATACTTGTACTTATGTGTGTGCGTGCGTGCGTTGACGCTCATCTGTTAAAGGAATGAATAGTTTTGTGTGCTGTGCGTGCGCTTTGTCTACTCTTGTCGGGTGCCTCACCAAGAGTGCCCACCAGATTCAAAGGGCTAGACCACGATCATCATCACCATGCACCACCAAGTAGGAGGAACGACAGCATGGAGCTGTGATGTCAGTGGCAATCCATAAGAAGAGGGGCGTGGTCTTTTCTGTCTTCACGTTGCAGTGGTCGTAGCTCAGCTGAAGCCGGCCGACAGGCTCGTGCACTTTCCTTTCCATTGTTCCTTCAGTCCAATCACAGCAGCTATGGATGACAATTTTTCAGTGAGAACTTTTATATGGGAAAGTTTCACTCTGCGATCGCGCGTACTGCCCGTGCACGCAGCCGTAGCTCCCGCGTTGTCCAACCATCGTCGTCGTCGGATGAGAAGTGCAGTCATCAGACGCCGCCAAATGCTTCCAAGTGCCTCCCGGACGCTGTCTGCTCTCCGTGCAAGAGGTTGCTTGCAAGGATAAGGCGCAGTCGGCAGTCTTACATTTGTTCGCGTAGGCAGAGAAAAAGAAAGGAAAATAGTGTTGCCTGCAAGCACGATCCGTACCATAGAGCTAACAACAAAGTAGGCATATCATCTGCCGAACACGGATAAAGGTCACCAACAGGCCGTCACTAACAGATCGTCACCAACAGGCCGTCACCAAAAGGCCATCACCAACAGGCTGTCACCAACAGGCCGTCACCAACAGGCCATTGCCAACAGGCCGTTGCGAAGAATCCGTCACCAACAGGCCATTACCAACATGCCCAAATTGCGTGTTCTTTAAGACCTTTAAGCTGTTTGGAATTTCTGACAGGGAGACAGTTGTTACGTTCTATGTTGGGATTCGTCCTCCGACAGATTGGCATCCCACATCTGGTGACCCAGACGCCGGCACCCTCTCACATCTGGAGACCAGTCGAGCCACACCTTTTCCGGCAGCTGTGTTCTTGGATGGCTTACTGGCAGCACACAGGCCGCGACCCGCCGCTTCCGGCGTTCCGGCCTCAAGGCATCGGCGGGTGGTTCGCTCAGTTCGAGGCTGCGATGTACCTGAACGGCATCACCATCCAGCCGTTCAAAGACGCGGTCCTCTGCGATAATCTCTCGTCCGACCTGCTGCACCGAATCGCATGCCCTGCCTTTAGCAACCGGCCGTACGGCAAGCTGCGCCTTGCCATTCTGGCGGGCTTCGGCGTCTCCTACTGCCCCCTGCCACTCTACAACACTGCAGACCCGCTTTTGCCGCCGCGAGCCGCTGGCCAAGCACCTGCCTCACTCTCACCCACGCACCTCTCGTCGGAATCCTGTCCACCTCGGCAACACTTGGCCGCCTTCTCGCTACTCCTGCCTAACAGCTACGCTGAACCGGTGCCTGTCCTCCCGCCGCCCCTTGGCATCTCGACGGCCCCGGTTATCCCGGCGCCGCCCGCCCTGCCAGCACCTCCTGTCCTCACGGCAGCCTCGGCCCACCCAGCGCATCCAGCCATTCTCGCGGTCTCAGCCCTCCCGGTGGCTTCGGCTCTTCCGGTGCCCACGGCCCTCTCGGTGGCCTTGGCTCTCCCAGTGCCCACGGCCCTCTCGGCTGCCTCGGCTCTCCTCCCGGTGCCCATGGCTCTTCTCCCGGTGCCCACGGCCTTCTCGACTGCCCCGGCCCTCTCGACAGCCGCGGCCGTCTCCACGCCCTCGGCCCCTTTCAAAGCCTCGGCCCTCTCGACGCCCTCGGCCCTCTCAACAGCTCCGGCCCTTTCGAAGCCCTCGGCCCTCTCTACAGCCTCGGCCCTCTCGACGCCCTCGGCCCTCTCGGCAGCCCCGGCGCTCTCGACGCCCTCGGCCCAATCGTCGCCTTCGACCCTCTCGATGCCCTCGGCCCACTCGACAGCCCCTGCCCTCTCGACGCCTACGAGCCTTTTGACGTCCTCAGCCCTCTCGACAGCCCCGGCCATCTCGATGCCATCGGCCCTCTCGACGGCGCCGGCCCTCTCGACTCCCTCGGCCCTCTCGACAGCCCCAGCCCTCTCGACACCCTCGGCTCTCTCTACACCCTCGCCCCTCTCAACGCCCTCGGCCGCCTCGACTCCCTTGGCCCTCAACTCCCTCGGCCCTCTCGACAGCCCCGGCCCTCTCGACAGGCCCGGCCCTCTCGACAGCCTCGGCCCTCTCGAGAGCCCCGGCCCTCTCGACAGCCCCGGCCCTCTCGACAGCTCCGACCCTCTCGACAGCCTCGGCCCTCTCGAGAGCCCCGGCCCTCTCGACAGCCCCGGCCCTCTCGACAGCCTCGGCCCTCTCGAGAGCCCCGACCCTCTCGACAGCCTCGGCCCTCTCGACAGCCCCGGCCCTCTCGACAGCCCCGGCCCTCTCGACAGCCTCGGCCCTCTCGACAGCCCCGGCCCTCTCGACAGCCTCGGCCCTCTCGACAGCCTCGGCCCTCTCGAGAGCCCCGACCCTCTCGACAGCCTCGGCCCTCTCGACAGCCCCAGCCCTCTCGACAGCCTCGGCCCTCTCGACAGCCCCGGCCCTCTCGACAGCCTCGGCCCTCTCGACAGCCCCGGCCCTCTCGACAGCCTCGGCCCTCTCGACAGCCCCGACCCTCTCGACAGCCTCGGCCCTCTCGAGAGCCCCGGCCCTCTCGACAGCCCCGGCCCTCTCGACAGCCCCGACCCTCTCGACAGCCTCGGCCCTCTCGAGAGCCCCGGCCCTCTCGACAGCCCCGGCCCTCTCGACAGCCCCGACCCTCTCGACAGCCTCGCACCTCCCAACGGCCGAGACTTTCCCACTAGCTCTGCCATCCCACGTCCCTCGCCGCACCCTGAAACGTCGGCCGCAGCACCAGCCAGAGTCGCCCACCTGAGTCGGGTCCTCGGACACCGGATATCCTGCGCGACTCTCGACATATCCGATGTTTACAAGCCCTGAGGGCTCTCTACTCTTGGGGGGAGGGTGGGGGGGGCGGGTGTGATGTGGCGACACACTGCGCACATTTCCGCGCAGCCTCCGCCTTGTTATCCGGCCCAGCGTAACACGGCCAAACGCTGGACTGCATTGCTGATAAGACACAGCGCTACTGCTAAGTCACCGACGATCGCTGCAAAAACAGGCTGCCCGGCTGGGAAGAGAGCTTATTTCCTTCCGCTACCCGGACGAGCATAGCTTGGAAACACGCCATCGTTAAATTCATTCCAAAACCGGGCAAAAATCTCGCGCTCGAAAATCTCAGACCTATTTCGCTTACTTCTTGCTTAGGAAAAATGATCGAGCACGTCATACTCGACAGACTGCAGTCCCACATGCACAAAGAGAATTTATATCCAAACACTATGGTCGGCTTTAGACCATATTTATCAACATAGGATACGATGCTCAGACTAGCAAACGAGGTCCTATCTCAGGAGCAAGAAAGGAGCACAAGGGCAATCTTAGCTCTATATTTAACCAAAGCATTTGATATCGTCAAACACAAAGCAATCCTAGATTCTCTTTCACCATTGAATGTAGGCGAAAGAACGTTTAACTATATTCAATGACTTTCTCTCCGATAGAACGGCTAAAATTCAAACTGACACAACCAAATCCGACACCTTCACTTTAGGAGACAGAGGAACGCCGCAAGGATCGGTCCTCTCCCCCTTCTTGTTCAATATAACCCTCATCAAAATCGCACGCGAACTCACCAAAATTCCAGACCTAAAACACTCCTTGTACGCGGACGATATCACCCTTTGGACCACCAAGGGGAGTGTCGGCACGATACAAGATACGCTATGTGACATTCCGTGTGTGCTACGAGGATCCACGTTCGACGGCGCGGCATAGACGGAGACCCGTGACAGCGGCATCATCAATTACCCAGCCATGCTCTTTGAGTGACGACCAGAAAAACCGGTCCCGCCGCCGCCCCGGGGAAACAGGCTTTATCCTCCCCAATTTCCGGTTACATTCCAGGACAAGGGAGCTGTCAGCGGGCCAGAGCGCGCCGTACCACAGCCGACGCTATGCGAAACCGCGAAGACGACATTCTTTCCCTCCCCCCCCTTTGTCGTGGGCTATCGCCGGGAAGGCACCCACAGCTTCCCAGAAGGGCCGCGACGGACACCTGTCATGGCGGACAGGCAGTACTCGCCAAGAATGTGGAAAGACAGGCGCTAGTGAATTAGCTCCGAAGAGAGAGCCTGTGTATACTCTCACTTGAGAGAGAGTGGTGGCGTTTTTGTTGTTTATTTAGTCTGTATTGTTAACAGACTCTGGGGTCGAGGCTAAGCCCAGCCCAAGGGGTGGTCCCCATCTCGCATGTTATTTTGGATTGGAGAATTGATGCTATGGGCGGGCCACTGGAAATGACCGCCCTTAGTCCTTTGTTAATCAAGTGCTTAAAAGCGCATGTAAACGGATGCAGTTCAGTCTGAGCTGGGGCTCCATGCTTAGCATGTAATGTGATGCTACTTAGGCACTAACCTGCCCGGTCGATGAGTAAAGTAGTGCAAAGTTTGTTCTGTTGTAAAATTATGCTCTGCTGTCATCATCTACAAGCTCGCCTCCTGTTCATCTTCGAAGCCGAACGACACTAGAGGAAGGGTTTGTGAACCATCCTCGAAGAAACGGACGACTATTGAAATTCTACTGCAAGCACGCTCAGGACGACATCGTTCGCCAAGAGGGCCTTCAGCGCCGAAGCCCGTCGGCGTGCAGCTTCTGCCAGCAACCGCTCGAGCCCAACTCCGGAGCCACTCCATCGCCCCCATGAAGTCATCGGCACGTAAGCTCGGACGCCCCAGCCTCTGATGTATAACCTTAATCATGTGTAATTATTGAATATACCTGTTTGTTTAAACTGAGCCATACGGTGTATCTTTGCCTCTCCGTCCCGTGTGGACCTGCGCATTATGGGGGTCATCACACTGGTGTCAGAAGTGGGGTCTCAAAAGCAAATGTCCTCTGAATGCTGCGACATTCATGACTTCAAAATTGTAATCAAAAGGGAATCACGGGACTGATTGTGGGACTTTTACCCCCATTTGAGAGGCTTGAGGCACCGGAGGGCTTGAGAAAAAAAAATGTCTTTACCTGAGGGAGCTCCCACTCCACAGCCGTCGCTCGGAGCAAGCATGCTGGCATTAGGAAGCGTCGTTCCGACGTTTACAGGAGATAAGACAGGGGTTCCAATCTGCGATTTCTTTTCCATGCTAGAAGAGATTGGGAAAATGGGGGGATGGTCCGATGCTCAAATGCTGGGAATGGCGAGGTGTAAGATGGCAGGAGCTGCTCATGATTTTGCATGGCGAGACGAAAAAGTAAAATCCACAAAATCATTTGCGGAATTTAAGAAGCTCGCGTTTGAGCATTTCGACACGGAACCACGTCACGTGCGGGTACAGAGGTTCCGTGACGCCGGACAGATGGTAGGGGAGGACGTGCGAACATTTGCGTCGCGGCTTCAGCGCCTAGCGCACGATACGTTAAGCAGGGAGGAGGATGGAGACCAGCTTAAGAAGAAATACGCGGAGGATATACTTAAAGAGGAAATGACCGCTTTGTTCGTGGCTGGTCTGCAAGACCCCGTGCGCCGGTTCGTGCTCTCGCGCAAGCCGAGCAATTTCGACCAAGCCGTGGAGGCCGCATTGGATGAGGAACAAAATGAGGCGTTAACGACAGCCGCAGCGAGAGTACGCGTCATAGAGAGAGCGGTGCTCAACCCTGAGGTTGCTCTCTTGACAGAGCGGTTAGATCGCTTAGAACAGCTGCTATCTCAGCAGGTAGAATGCCAGGTTGAAGCGCGCGCTCAACAGCGCCCATTCGCTGGAAACCGGAGACCGCCACAAAGCTACAGGCGCGGTATGCGAGATTTCGAAGAAATCGTATGCTTCGCTTGCCAGGGTCGCGGACACATCGCCAGGTTCTGCCAAAACGTGCGCCGTGGGGAGCCACAAAGAGAAGCAGGCGAGACACGCCCTAAGCAAGCCTACAGCGGGGCTCCCCGATACCGAGTCAAAAAACTAGTTAGTCCTCCCCAGCCTGAGGAGCGTGGGGAGGGAGCAGTAGATGATGAGGTGGTGGTAGTTTGTGTGGCCGACGAGGCATGCCCTGTTGTGCGTTGCAAGTTAAATGGTTGTTGTATGGAATTGTTGATAGATACGGGGTCAAAGGTGACATTGCTTAAGGAGAGCAGTTTTAACACGCTTCGAAGGAAGGGGGACCGCGAGGTGTTGGAAGCGTCTGGTGGTATGGCAACCAAATTTGTAGGCATAACGGGGGATCCTCTTGGCATAAGTGGACTCTACCGGTTACACTTCTCTCTCGGCGGAATTGCATTGGAGCACCCCTGCTACGTATGCCCGGACACGGTGTCTCTACCAAACGGAGTGTCAGGTATATTAGGGCAGGATTTTTTGAGAAAAGGGAAGGTAGTAGTCTCATTCTCTGAGGAAGAGGTTAATGCGGGCGGCTCAAAAGTTCCGTTTTTGAACAGGAGAGGGGCTGAGATTCGCATTACCGATATTGACACCCGTCAAACAGTGGGATCATTGGAGAAGGTATATTCGCGGGTTGCCGTCCGGCTGGTCGAGGAGGCGGTCGTCCTTCCTTGGTCGGAGCACATTTTGTACGCGTTTGTGCCTTCAGATGTAGAGAGCGGCGCCGTGGGAGTGCTTGAGCCGGTCGACTCTCTCAGCAATGGCCTGAAGGCAGCCGCGTGCCTCGTGACAGTTAATGACGCCCACAGAGTGCCCCTACGGGTGGTTAACTGTAGCCAGCAGCCACTGAGCCTTCCCAAGAACAAAACATTGGCTTTCTTCACCTCTGCGATAGAGCAACGTGAGCCCACCGATACGGTACTCGCAACTGTAGAGCATGCTAGTCCTTCGGCTGCTCCAAAGGTGTCGTTCGATCTTTCTCACGTAAAATCCAGGGAGAGGGAGGCTCTGGCTGGTTTGCTGAACGACTACTCGGAGGTATTCGCCGCGTCCAACCTGGATTTGGGCTGCTGTGGCGTTATAAAGCACAGGATAGAAACCGGCACTTCATCGCCCGTTTACCAGCGTGCGTACAGGATTCCTTACTCCCAACGTGAGGAGATGGAGCGGCAGGTGCAGGACCTGATTGATCGCGGCATTGTCGAACACTCAAAGTCACCCTGGGGAGCACCAGCACTATTGGTGGAAAAGCCAGATGGCTCGTATCGATTGGTAGTGGACTACCGCAAACTAAATGCCGTAACTCGCATCGATCCATACCCCATCCCCAATATACAGGAGACGCTTTCTCAGCTGGGCTCTGCCAGGTACTTCACGGTAGTGGACATGGCGGCGGGATTCTGGCAGATAGCAATGGATCCGGCAGATGCCGAGAAAACGGCATTCAACACGCCCTCAGGGCACTATGAATGGAAAAGAATGCCGATGGGTCTGGCCAACAGCCCTGCTGTCTGGCAGAGAACCGCTGATGTTATCCTGGCAGGTCTTCTTGGGAGGCTGTGCTTCGTGTATATGGATGACATTATCATATACAGTGGCAGTTTTGATAACCATTTGCGCGATATTGAGCAGGTTTTGGTGCGACTAAGAGCAGCGGGTCTCAAACTGAAGCCCTCTAAGTGCCAATTCCTCAAAAACGAGGTGAAATACCTCGGGCACGTTGTTTCAGCTGACGGCGTGCGACCGGACCCTGAGAAACTAAGGTGTGTCTCGGATTTTCCATCCCCGACTAGCGTCCGCCAGGTCCGGCAGTTTCTCGGCCTGATCGGTTACTACCGAAGGCACATAGAGGAGTTCGCCAAGCTCGCTAAGCCGCTCACCGCCTTAACAGCCAAAAATGTCGCCTTTCGTTGGGACGAAAACGCGGAGAATGCTTTTGGGGCCCTGAAAAGGAAGCTAATGAGTGCACCGCTGTTACGCCACCCGGATTTTAGTTTGCCCTTCGTTATGGCCACAGATGCGTCAAAGTTCGCAGTTGGTGCCGTGCTATCTCAGGTTATCGAGGGCAAAGAACATCCCGTTGCTTTTGCTAGCCGACAGTTGAGCCCCACAGAGCAAAAGTACGGAGCTACGGAAAGGGAGTGCCTCGCCGTTGTCTGGGCAGTAAAGCACTTCAGATGCTACCTTTACGGCCGCAAATTCACGCTAGTCACAGACTGCCATCCTCTGAAATGGGTGATGAGTGTCAGGGACCCTAGCTCGCGACTCGCTAGATGGAATCTACACCTGCAGGAATACTGCTTTGAAGTTGAGCACAAGTCAGGAAAGACGCATCTGAATGCTGATGCACTCAGCCGCACAGCTGCCGTGGCAGCTATAGATGAGTTTGTCCCCGTAGTCGACCCCGCCGAATTACGCACAGAGCAGTGCAAAGATCCTGACCTGAAGCGAATAATCGAAAGCTTAGAGGGCGCACCGTCTCACCCCGAACAGCTAGGTTATTTCATTGGCAAAGACGGCACCCTGTGTCGGCGCACGAGGCCAACCAGGAAAGGGAGACCAGAGAAAACCGCTTGGGAGAGAGTCGTCATACCTCGGTCGTGGACAGAAAGGGTTCTTCGCGCGTTTCACGATGCGCCATGCGCCGGTCATTTTGGCGTAGCGAAGACACGCAGGCGTGTGGAGCGTTTGTACTTTTGGAGTGGCATGCGACAGGATGTTAGAGACTACTGTGCGAAGTGTCATTCCTGTCTCGAAAGAAAAACACCCAAGGGACGAAGACCAGCTCCAATTCAGCCGTTCCCTGAGGTTTCGGCTCCCTTCGAGCGGACAGGTATGGACATAATGGGCCCATTGCCCACGACCACTTCCGGAAACAAGTACATTTTAGTATTTGTCGATCACCTTTCAAAATACGCGGAAGCGGTAGCACTCCCAGATCAGAAGGCAGACACGGTTGCAAGAGCATTTGTCGAACAGATCGTGCTCCGACATGGACCCCCGAGGCAACTCTTGACAGATCGGGGAACGAACTTCGTGTCGCAGCTAATGAGGAGAGTTTGCGAGCTGCTTAAGATCGCTAAGAAGCAGACAACACCGTACCATCCGGCTTGCAACGGCGCGGTGGAGCGACTGAACCAAACCGTGGCCGGGTTCCTGTCGCATTTTGTTTCGCGCGACCAGCGGGACTGGGACTTGTGGCTCCCGTATGCAATGTTTGCCTACAATTCCGCAGCACACGAGAGCACGGGCGAATCGCCATTCTTTCTTCTCTACGGCCGAGACCCGGACCAGCCTAGTGAAGTGCCAGAGGGCCCCCGTCGTGTCCCATACGCTTCACTGGACGACTATAAGGTTGAGCTAGAATCGCGCTTGCAAGTGGTGAGGGACATCGCAAAGGAGTCCTTAAAGAAACGGGCGAAGCGCAGGAAGGAGGTGCACGATCGCAGTGCTAGAGACGCGCCGTTTGATGTGGGGGACAGCGTGTACATAGAAAACTGCCAAAGGCAGATTGGGCTAGCTCGTAAGTTCCAGACGAAGTGGAGAGGACCGTGCGAGGTTGTCGAGAAGCTTTCTCCGGTAAACTTCAGAGTCCGAGACGTGAACCGGCGTTTGATAAGGATACACGCAAATCGCCTCAAGTCGGCACCGGTTCAGTATTCACGAAATGAGGAAAGGGAAAGCGCGGATTTTGATGGGGACAGAAGTGAAGCGGAACGCGCAGATAGTTCGCAAGAAACGCCCTCTCCTGCATTTGTTCGGCAGGCGCCCGAGGTGACGGCCGGAATGCCACCGGATTTACTTCATGCATTGCTAGAAGAAGAAGCGCGCGAGGTTGCCGCGCAGATAACGCCAGGAGAGGCTCCTGCCACGAGCCCTCGCGAGTCCCAAAGCAGACAAAGGGGTACAGACTTACTTAGTATGACTCATGAAGGCCGATATCCGCTGCGAAATCGGAAAGCTAAGTCGGACTAATGGCGTAAACAGAGCGGAGTTTTGAACTGGTTAGAATTGTGTAATGCCACAGCTCATAACATTGCTATGTGCTTATGTGTTAAGTTATCGGAGTTGGTAGTAAAACCTTTCTGTCATTAAGTAACACCTTCACAGGAGAGCATGCGGAGCGCATGCTGAACCTGCCCTACTTCCTTTCGTTATCTATATTTTTGTCTGTGCCGTGTTCGTGCTAGAAGTGGGAGCTCCTTTGTAACTGTGGTAAATTTATTTCGTCCAGTTTGGACTAGAAAGGAGAGGCTTGGGTGCTGAGTTTCATGTTTATCTGTAAAAGAAGATCAGTGCTGCCCCTGGAGACGCCAGTATTGACAGCGGAGGCATATGGTGTTGTGCAGTGGTGTTGAGTGCAGCGAAAAGTGTTTTGTCGGACGCACTGTGCGAGGCGATTGAGAAAGACAAGGGGAGCTGCGTGGACTCAAATGTTCGGAGAACATTCTTCTGGAGGGTGAGCGAGTGTGACATTCCGTGTGTGCTACGAGGATCCACGTTCGACGGCGCGGCATAGACGGAGACCCGTGACAGCGGCATCATCAATTACCCAGCCATGCTCTTTGAGTGACGACCAGAAAAACCGGTCCCGCCGCCGCCCCGGGGAAACAGGCTTTATCCTCCCCAATTTCCGGTTACATTCCAGGACAAGGGAGCTGTCAGCGGGCCAGAGCGCGCCGTACCACAGCCGACGCTATGCGAAACCGCGAAGACGACATTCTTTCCCTCCCCCCCCTTTGTCGTGGGCTATCGCCGGGAAGGCACCCACAGCTTCCCAGAAGGGCCGCGACGGACACCTGTCATGGCGGACAGGCAGTACTCGCCAAGAATGTGGAAAGACAGGCGCTAGTGAATTAGCTCCGAAGAGAGAGCCTGTGTATACTCTCACTTGAGAGAGAGTGGTGGCGTTTTTGTTGTTTATTTAGTCTGTATTGTTAACAGACTCTGGGGTCGAGGCTAAGCCCAGCCCAAGGGGTGGTCCCCATCTCGCATGTTATTTTGGATTGGAGAATTGATGCTATGGGCGGGCCACTGGAAATGACCGCCCTTAGTCCTTTGTTAATCAAGTGCTTAAAAGCGCATGTAAACGGATGCAGTTCAGTCTGAGCTGGGGCTCCATGCTTAGCATGTAATGTGATGCTACTTAGGCACTAACCTGCCCGGTCGATGAGTAAAGTAGTGCGAAGTTTGTTCTGTTGTAAAATTATGCTCTGCTGTCATCATCTACAAGCTCGCCTCCTGTTCATCTTCGAAGCCGAACGACACTAGAGGAAGGGTTTGTGAACCATCCTCGAAGAAACGGACGACTATTGAAATTCTACTGCAAGCACGCTCAGGACGACATCGTTCGCCAAGAGGGCCTTCAGCGCCGAAGCCCGTCGGCGTGCAGCTTCTGCCAGCAACCGCTCGAGCCCAACTCCGGAGCCACTCCATCGCCCCCATGAAGTCATCGGCACGTAAGCTCGGACGCCCCAGCCTCTGATGTATAACCTTAATCATGTGTAATTATTGAATATACCTGTTTGTTTAAACTGAGCCATACGGTGTCTCTTTGCCTCTCCGTCCCGTGTGGACCTGCGCATTATGGGGGTCATCACAGCTACAACAAGCGGCAGATGTAGTAGTAGAGGAGGCACAAGCCGCGGGACTTGCGTGTTCCCCCAAAAAATCTAAACTCCTCATCCTACACCCAAAGCGTAAAAAAATAAAGCGCCTGAGATCAAAATATACGCGGAAGGGGCAGCCATCCCAGAAGTGGAAACACTAAGAATCTTGGGAATGCTGATACAGTCAAACCGAAAAAACGACACACTAATTAAGAAGCTGAGTAACACCGTCAACCAAATCTCCTTCCTCATCAGACGCATCGCGAATAGGCGAGGAGGAGTTAAAGAAGCCGAGACCAGGAAACTAATCCAGGCCTTCGTTCTTAGCAGAGTCTACTCCACACCATACGTCACCCCCACTGTCAGAGAAAGGGACGAAGTGGATTCTCTAATTCGACACTCCTACAAAATTGCGCTGAACTTCCCTCTCGTCATACCCCAAATGAAAAACTAATACAGTTAGGAATTCATAACACCTCAGCGGAAATGATGGAAGCACACCTCACCACACAATACGAAAGACTATCAGGCACTGAAACGGGACGTTTCATCCTAAAGAAGGAAGGAATACAATATGAAGGAATCCGTGCACACACCTTGCCAATTCCAAGACTCGTGCACGAACACTTAATAGTCCATCCTCTGCCCAAAAACATGCATCCACACTATGACCGAAGAAAGGCTAGGGCATAAAAACTTCACGAAAGATTTTCAGGTCAGAAAGACACGGCGCATGTGGACGTGGCAGAACATGCGGACAGAGACGCCTTTTCTCCGGCAGTTGTCGATCATAGAGGTTCTCCCGTCGTATCGGCGACAATCGATAAAACAAATTACCCGGAGGAGGCCGAAGAAGCTGCCATAGCTTTAGTAATTACCTCCACCACTGCCAAATACATCATCAGCGACTCTAAAACCGCAATTCGAAATTTTTGCAAAGGAAGGGCCCACTCAGCAACCATCAATATATTACAAAAAATCTCCAATACCAGCCAGATCACATTGACCTGGGTCCCCGCCCATTCGGGTCATCCTGGAAACGAGGTGGCTCACCAATTTGCCCGAGTATTCGTAGTTAACCGGGAGGTGCGTTACCCCGAGCTCAGGTCGGCCAAGGAGCGAATGACGACCTACAAAGAAATTACTACCCACTTCAAGAAAGAAAGACAAATCTTCCCAGACCCACATAGATCTCTAGGTAAAACACAACAAGTCAGTTGGCGGCAGCTCCAAACAAACACTTTTTTTAATCCGTACATGTACTCCATATGGTTCCCAGAGCAGTTCAGCCCCATCTGTTCTCTCTGTGGGCACCATAAGGCAGACACACCCCACATCCTATACTCATGTCCTCAAGACAAGCCGTCGAACAGTCTGCAGCTCTCTACCCAATCGCAGTGGGAGGCCGCGCTGCTCAGCTCGGAGCCGGAGGTTCAACTCCGAGTCACGGAGCCGGCCGAAGAGGTCGCCGAGCGACATCGTCGGTCGGTCACCTGGCGTCCGGCCTAGAAGAGGTGCCCACCGCGGGGAGGGGAACGTCACCCCAACCCGCGCCAAAGACCTTTTTTTAATAAAGTTCACCTCCTCCTCCTCCATCAGTGCGCACGGGAACAGTGACATCGGCATTCCTCCAATGCTTCGTTTCTTCACTGTGCAGGTTGTGCTGGCGCTCGGCATATCAACTTCGCCGGCTGCAGGCACTGACTCGACGTCTTTCCCTGGTCCGGTGATTGCATGTTCTGGGCTTCGGTTCACCGAAAAATTCAGCCTTTTACACGGCCAGGATTTTCTGCTCATCGAATCCCTCGTCCACACCCGTCCAGCGTCATCGACGATGGCGTCGCCACCCACACCGGATTTAAAGCGACAACACGCTGCTTTCCCTTCAGTGGGCACGGGGACAAGTGACATCGGCATGCCTCCAATGCTTCGTTTCTTCACTGTGAAGGTTTGTGCTCACAATTGTTTGCACCCTAGGAAATGCGACGATCGCTCTTTACTTCTGTTCCCGTGCCCACGGGTGTGCTTTGATGTTGCCTGTGAATGTGTTTCAATGATTTTCCTGCTTTTGCGCTCTGGCGACATTCAATCTACCCCGGGTCCTAGGACTCGCTCCTTTGATATAGACAACCTGCCAGACAATCCGTCTGAACAAATGAAAGTTCTGTTTAAGCTGCTCAAGGATGTACATTCTCGTACGTTGCAAAGCTCAAAAGATCACGTAGAATTCGCAGCTGATATAAAAGACATTAGGAGTAGTCAGAAGAACATTGAATCAAAGTTAGCTGGCATGTGCAAGAGGCTTGATGAAGTCGAGGAAAAGGCAAAGAAATTCAGCGCAATGGGTCAAGAACTTTCATCTTTAAAGAAATCTGTAGAAGACCAACGCATTTAAAATAATTTGCCGCAGTCTCGCCTTGATGAAGCAGACGACAGATCGCGACGTGAAAATTTAATATTTAGGGGTATACCCGATGCGGAAGAGACTTGGGCAGATACTGAATCTAAACTCCTGCAAGCCTTGGCTAAGGTTGTCGAAGTATGCTCCTCGAGTTCAATTCAACGTGCACATCCCGTCGGCGTTTTTTCAGAAAAGAAGTGTCGACCAATTAGAGCTAAATTTTCGGACACAAAAATGAAAGACAAGATATTAACCCTTCGTAACCAATTTAAAACAGATAACATCACTATCAGAGAAGATTTCTCACCTGCTACGAGCCAGGCTCGAAAAAACTTTTTGAATTCGGATCTAATCACGCTGGCCCTCGCTCTTTTAAGATACGATATAACAAGCTGCACAACAATTCAAAATGCTTCATGTATAACCCTACCACGGACACTGTTGAAGAAATCGTGGCACGTGGCGAATCCTCTGCTTTGGAATCGTCTGCATTAGATTCCGCAGCTGGATCTTCCGCCTCACCGTAGGGAATCGCGAGGGGTAGTGGACAGTTGTCATCATCGATATCAGTTCTTTATACTAACGTCAGAAGCCTACTTAACAAGCATACTTCTTTATCTTCTGCCATAGACACATGCTCAGCTGACATTATAGCGCTAACGGAAACCTGGCTCGCAACGCATGTGTCAGATTCCTAAATCTTCCATAACGCTCATTGCTATTCGGTATATCCTTGCGATAGAACAGCCAAACGTGGCGGTGGTGCTTTACTTGCCATTTACAAAGACATTCCATCTTCATGTATCCAAGTCTTCAGTGAACTAGAACAAATTTTTGCGTCAATAGTGATAGGTCATCTCAAATTGATTATTGGCGTCTGTTAGCGTTCTCTTTCTTATTCGTCTACATTCACTAACGAACTTCACGACGCTATAAATCTTGTTCGCGCATGAATTCTGTCATCACCGCTTTTTCTACTTGGGGACTTTAATTTCCCAGCTATTTTATGGACTGCTCAGCCGCCTTCTTCATCTCCCCCTTCGCATCAAGCTAAAGAATTCTTAGAACTATGCACCACATTTTCTCTAGCTCAGTTAGTTACAAAAGCCACTAGGACGGTAAATAACGCTTCGAACACTCTCGATCTAGTTCTAGCAACTAATCCAGAGTTAGCTACTGGCATAACATATCTTCCAGGCACAAGCGATCACGCTCTGCTCAGTTTTTGCATTAGTATACCACTTCCAAAAGTGAATAAAATAAAGAAATTCATTCTAGATTACAAACCCGCCAACATTACCGCTATTAACAATGAGCTGGGCACTTTTGTTGATTACTTTATTGCAAACTCAGACTACTGCTCTGTCGAGGATAACTGGATATCATTCAAAACAAAGGTTCACGAACTAACTGATAAGTATATCCCAAAGCGCATTGTCACCTCTAATCCACAAGCTCCATGGCACAACTCTCATATCAGACGGTTATCTAACAAAAAGAAACGTCTATACCGCCGCGCGAAGCTTTCACCATCTAATGCCCGATGGGCGAAGTACAAGTCTGCTTCCGACGCTTACGTTAATGCGATTAAACTTACAAAGAATAAATTTTTGTCCGCCACAAAACCAACTATTTTGAAAACGAGTGTTAAAAATTTTGGCGCGTTATATATCCTGCCAACGACCCATTAATTAGACTGCAAGACGCCTCCGGTAAACTTATCCCCAATGATCTTTGTGCTTCCGTGCTGAATGACACATTCGTTGAAATCTTTTCCTCCATTTCAAGCGTTAATCTTCCATTCATACCGCACCACAGGTTCCCGACAGTGCCACCCATATCTGTCGATCCACCAGGTGTAGCCAAATTAATCGAATCTTTTAAAAATGATACTTAACCTGGTTCTGATGCGATAAGCACTAAATTCCTAAAATATACTTGTGCAGTTATACTAACCAAACTTTTTCAACAGTCGCTCGACACAGCAAGCCTTCCTGGACTGGAAAATTGGGAAGGTGGTTTCACTTCACAAGTCCGGTGGCAAGCACTGCCCTCAAAACTTTCGTCCCATTTCGCTCACCAGCACATGCTGCAAATTAGTAGGACATAACATTTTCAAAAATGTCGTTACCATTCTCGATGAGAATTCATTTTTCACGCCTGCGCAACATAGTTTTCGTCAAACATATTCTTGTGAAACTCAATTACTTGCCTTTACTGATAAGCTATACCGCATACTTGACAACTCATCTTGCGCTGACTGCATTTTTTTTGGACTTTTCCAAAGCCTTTGATACAGTATGCCATAAATTGCTACTACATAAACTGAGCCATCTTAATCTCGATCCTAACGTCTTCCAATGGATTAAATCTTTCCTTCTAAACCGTTGGCAATTTGTGCATGCTAATAACACTAATTCACCGAGTGCTAACGTGCTATCTGTTGTTCCACAAGGATCGGTCCTTGGGCCACTCCTATTCTTAATCTATATTAATGACCTTCCTTCTGCCATATCTTCTAAAATTCACCTTTTTTGCTGACGATTGTGTAATATTTCGGGAAATAAATAACGTCAACGATACTGACACTCTCCAGTCAGACCTTAATTTGGTGTCAAACTTGTGCACTACATGGAATATGAAATTAAAAACTGATAAATGTAAGGCTTTGCGTGTTTCCCGGACATCTAACGCTCTTCCTTCATATTATCTTGATGGCACTCCTCTTGACTGGGTAAAAACATATAAGTACTTAGGAATTCTTATCACTCAAAACTTAACATGGTCTATTCATATTGACTACGTGATTAATAACGCTAACCGCATGTTAGGATAATTACGTCGCAAATTCTCTACCGCTACCTCATCCCTTAAACTTCTACTTTATAAAACACTCATACGTCCTAAACTAGAATACCCAGCATCAATATGGGACCCTACGCATGAAAACCTCACATATTCCTTGAAATTAGTCCAAAATAATTCCGTTTGCTGCATTCTTTCAAATTACAACCGTACGGCAAGCATCACAGCCATGAAATCTAACGTCTCACTCCCACCGTTACAATCTCGCTGCAACATTGGTCGCCTAACACTATTTCACAAACTATATCATCACGTTGCGCTTCACAACTATTTCATGTCACCCCCCGAATACATTTCACGTCGCATCGATCACCGCCACATGGTTGGCACCCCAACATGTCACACCAAATCTTCTTTTCAGTCATATCTTCCCCGCACATCTGTGGAATGGAACCGCCTTCCCCCCCGATATTGCAGCCATTCCTGATAATAAAATCTTTCATGATGCTGTAGCTAATATTGTTTATTCTGAAGAAAGTTGATTGTGTGTTTCATATTCTTCCACTGTATTGTATACATTGTTTCTATACCATTTACGTTTCCTGGATGTTGTTATTTGTTTTATTCTGGAAGAAATTTAATATGTAATACCTATTTTCACTGTATTTTATTGCATTGTTGTTTATCCTAATTAACGCACTCCCCTCTGTAATTACTTTGACCCTAAGGGTACAATGAATAAATAAATAACTCAATTTAGCAGGTCGCCGTGGTGTTTAAAACACCAAATATAGGATGCCGTAAGAATTTTTTTGGCCAGGGATTCAAAGTGAAATTATAGGATATGGGAATTCATGCGACATCTGTCAACGTACATTACAGGAGGGAAGAGTGGGTCGAATACCTTTGGGAACCATGCCCAACATTGACCATCCATATTCTAGAGTAGCTGTGGACATTATTGGAGCCATAACGCCTGCGTCCAATAAGGAAATCGTTTCCTACTCATTCTAGTGGATATGTAAGGCAACGAGGTTCCCAGAAGCAGTGCATTTAAAGACGATTAATACGGTTCAGGTGGCAGAAGTTTTGCTTAAGATGTCCTCGCGCTATTGGGTGCCAAATAAGATCCTTAGATATCGGGTATCTATAAGATTATTGGCCTGCGGGATGATAAGAACTTATTCACTTCATTCATCCATCACTCTGCAGGCGTTGCTTGCAAAGATAAGGCGTGGTCGGCAGTCTTACATTTATTAGCGTGGGCAGAGAAAAAGAAAGAAAAATAGTGTTGCCCGGTGAAGCGATCACCCGAACCTTACGTACAGGTTATATTGCGTTGTGTTGTGTTTATGGCACACAGGCCGCAGAAGCCCATCATGCGCCAAGCACAAGATAAACTCTTGTTGAATTTTATAGAACTGTGGAAGGTCGTAGTTGGTGTAGATGGTCTAAGACGTCAGTAATACCTAGTCATCACATAGAAACCAAATTTTAGAGGTATCTATTAGTTGCAGCATTAAGGAGGGTTGGGCAAACTCAGCAGTTATCCTTGGCTGGGCAAGGATATCGAGGCTCCCAACAAACAAAATAAAGACCTTCGCCTTTTTCTGAGTTATGAGAAAGTAGCTAAAGTATACGAAAAATTAAAAGCAGTCTGTCAGAATTTAGAGTTTCTCGAAAAACTCTGCATTTCTTAAAAAGTTAAAAACGGAAGACATGTCAACAATTGCATTATCTCCTTAAAGCACTGTTGGATGAAAAAAAATTTATAGGTTAAAAAATTGAATAAAGTAGCTTTTCCTTAGCTTTTCAGATTTAACACAACAAAATAAAGTGTAATGTGGTTAACTGCAACATCATATCCGCAGCCTTCGCAAGCAGGTTTGTATTCTTTTGTTAGCGCGATATTGTGTGTAGGGTGTGGATTCCCTATTCGGAGAAAGCAGAGAATCACTTCCCTGAAACATTACTGATACACAAATCACTTCCATTCACCTAAAACCACCTTTAACAAATATATTTTGTAATTTATTTCAATTTTCGATGACAATTGCAATTTATTTCATAATGTATGAAGTCTATTTAGTCGTTGCATTTTACTCCCACATGACTCGGTACCCAGCAGAGTTTAACGCTCTGTCCTTGAGCTGTGGCTGTTACTATGTTGTGCATGATATCACCAAGTAGCGGCGTCATTGCTTTTCTAGAGTGAATAGCTGTGTGTACACTTAAGGAGTTTGTGTAAATGAAACTGTTTTCGAGGTTGTGGTTTAATATTGTTTGTATGTCCACACGGACTGCATAACTTTTTTAGTGAAGATGGATGCACACAGTGTAATCCGTGCAGTGTCCTCCGAATTCACTCGCACCACTGTGCTTCCTACGTAAACATTCGTTTTTACAGTCAGTATAAATATCTGAGCAGTCCCCGTATTTTTACTCAAGTGCAAGACAATTTTGTATGATATGTTCTTGTGAAGTCTCTTTAAATGCCGAAGCGTGTAAGAGTGAAAGAGCAGATTCGAGGAAATTTGTACAATAGAGGTACTGGATCTCGTTTTTAGCCAATGTCCGGTAAAGTCTCCTATATATTGAGAAGTGCCATATTTCTTCAAATCACAATATAAATGTCCGGATGCCTTGAGGTTTTTGGTGAACATTATTCTTGAAGGACATTTCGTTACGACTCGAAATAAGGTGTGTTTTGGTACAGATCCTGCTTTAAACACATATGAACAAGTTAAAGCCGTTCTTCTGATTTCAACTGAGGGTTCATGTATTGGAGTTGTGTACTGGACCCAGTCTTTTTAGGTATGACGGTCTTGCTGAACCGTACACAATGCATCCATAAACTAAGTAGGAACGTACTAGAGAGCGATAGATGTGGGAAGGACGCGTTCTATTAGACCCGCAATTCTTCCTCGAAAGCACTTTGAGTATTTTTTAGAGATTTTGAGGCTTTTCTTTTTAGTGTGTTTATGGGAGGCAGGAATGTTGGTTTTTATCGAATGTTATGCCTAAAATTTATGGCCTTGTTTTATTGGTTACGGATTTATTTAGGTATAGGGGGGGGTCGTTGTGTAGGACTCTTATGAGCTGGAAAAGAAGCTCGATGGGAGAACCTAAACCCGTTTCTATCTGCCAGAGTTCGTGATCTGGTTGAAGTCATTTGTAGGGCGCTCGACTACTTATCCGGAGTTCCCGGGTTCGAACCCGACCGCGGCGGCTGCGTTTTTATTGAGGAAAAACGCTAAGGCGCCCGTGTGCTGTGCGATGTCAGTGCACGTTAAAGATCCCCAGGTGGTCGAAATTATTCCGGAGCCCTCCACTACGGCACCTCTTCTTCCTTTCTTCTTTCACTCCCTCCTTTATCCCTTCCCTTACGGCGTGGTTCAGGTGTCCAACGATATATATGAGACAGATACTGCGCCATTTCCTTTCCCGAAAAACCAATTATTAATTATTATTAATTAAGTCATTTGTATCTGTCGTTTGCAAGTTGATAGACTGGAAGATGTCCATGCTATTTGAAGGTCCTCAACATATACTGAATATATGATGAACTTTGGAATTACTTGCGTTATGGAATTCATTTTTACTACAAAGAGTGTGGTACTTAGAATACACCCCTGCGGTACCGCATTCTCCTGAACAAATTTCTCGGAAAGTGTTGAACCGCGGAGTATATAAAATGAACATTCAGACAGGAAATTTTTCAGAGAGTTGAGCATCCTTTCGCAGACACCTGGGTCTCCTAGGTCACGAAGAATGCCTACCTCCAGGCAGCGTCGTAAGCCTTTTTCATTGTCAAAAATACCGCTAGACAGTTTTGTTACTGTATGAAGGCTTGTCTTATAGTTTTCAAGGCGGACGAGATGATTTTAAACCCACATTGGTGGACGTCAAGGAGTTCATGAGATTCGAAGAACAACATTAACCTGATATATAATATACTTGCGAAAGATTTTTCGAGGTAACTTGTGATTACTATGGGTCTGTAGCCAGCAGTGGAGGTTGGTTGCTTTCTGGGCTTAAGGAATGACACAAATACTGCTTGTTTCAAAGCCTGTGGTATTTTTTTCGGTTTACATATTTTTGAAAAATTTGAAATACTCCTACTGCGGCATCGGAAATATGTGCTAGCATCTCGTAATGTACTTTATCAGGACCGGGTGCTGCCTGTTTATCACCTGAAATTATTTTGTGGATTTCCTCGAGTGTAATTAAGCTATTATATGGCTCGTTCACACCACCACATGCAGGAAGTATTTCTTTTTCGGCTCTGTTTCAGTGTTTTAAAAATGACTCTCTGTGGTGCGCGTTAATAGAAATTCTAGAAAAATGTACCGCTAGAATGTATGCCTGTTCTTCAATACTTGTTTGTATACCTGAGGCTGTGAGAAAAGGAATTGTTAAGGTTGAGTGCCTCCCATTTATTTTGTGGACTTGCTCTCACATTTTCTTCAATGTTACTGAACTATTTATAGATGATATATAGTTTTCCCACAATGTTTTTTCAGCGCTTCGACGGATATACCTTGCTTTGGCTCTTGATTTTTTGAAATTTATAAGGTTAAGGTTTGCAGGTGTACGGCATGTAGGAGAAATTTCCCCATGCATTATTTTGTTTCCTTTTTGCTTGTTTACTTTCTTGTGAATATCACGCTTAATTATTTTGTCGTACCACGCCTGAGGACTGGAATATAGAGGCGCGCAGCTCGAAATGTGGAGGCTGTGAACACTTCATTAGGTTCGTCGACATTCAGGTCATTCGAAAACAGGTTCTCCAGAGCAGCATTTTCACAGAACAGTGCCCAGTCAACCGAGTGTGACTTCCAACAGCGAGGTTTGCTCCGGATGATTGACGGAGAGGACGACAAGCTAATAATTATTAGCAAATGATCACTTCGCCGTGGATCATCTGAAACATCTCATTAAAAATCGGTAAAAACAGATGGTAAACTATACGATAAATCTAAACAGCTCATTTTTCGAGTACTTGGGGAGCAATATTTGTGTTTCCTGAACTGAGTACACAGACACTACTGCAGAGAATAAAATCTCTTAAAATGCGAACTCTAGTGTTAGTATCTTCACTTCCCCAGAAAGAGGAGTGTGCATTAAAACCCCCAACTATAAAGATATGGCTCTGGCAGCTGTTCTAGAAGTGTTTCTTTGTCGTCAGGTGTAACTGTTATGTGTGTCTAGAGATATATGGAACATATTGTGGTAGTTTTAAAATTAACAACAGAGACTGCAACAGCTTCAAATTCGGTTTTTAACTGGATTTCACGACTTGCAACAGTGGATTGGATGATAATCGCAACACCTCCAGAGAGCCTACTCGCTTGCTCTTGGTTGGACCAGAAACCTTGGTACTTTTTTAAAACGATTGAAGGTTTAAAACTCAGGTTAGTTTCTTGTAGACAGAGCCACAGGAGTAAGCGACTGTAAAAGATCTATCACATCACTGTAGTTTTTTTAAAGTCCCCGACAGTTCCAACTAATTAGGAACGTCATATTAGACAAGTTTACTATTTTTTTTTTTTGGGGGGGGGGGGGGAGATGGCAGTAGAAACTTGTACAAGGTTTCGAGGGTCCAGTTACGAGGGTCCAGTCTGTGTTGTGTCCATTGCCTTACTAGAGGCTCTGTACAGCCGCGGAGATCCCGCGGGTGTGAGGTTTAGAGGCCTCTCCCGACTTGGGGAAGCTTTGCGGGCAGCCGGCTGAAATGCCGGCGGGTCCTTTTTCACGGGTAGCAGGGTCGCCTTCGCTGCGTCTGCCGGTTGCGAGGATGGCCCTGCCAGAGGCTTTGACTGAGCAGTGGCCAGAGCCGGGTGTGGTACTCCACCCCTGCGCGTTACATGTGCGAAGTTTGTCTTGCCATGAATAGAAATGAATTCGTGAGTGCCAATCTTTTCCTGGCTTCTCTTAATGTGATGTTTTCTTTTGTTTTCTGGCTTATAATTTCTTTTTATTTTTTTCCATCTAGGACAAGATCTGGAGTAAGCAGGGTGGTCTCCTTCGCGGTTGGCGCACAGGGACGCCACTGCATCGCAGTCCTCAGTTGTCTGCTCTTTCGAGGCATATTTCCTGCAGGTTTTACGACCGCGCCAGCTGTTTGACCTATGGCCACGTCTTTAACAGTTGAAGCGTCTGTGAGGGTTCGGTATGTACGGTCGAACATGAATTTTCAGGTAACGTACTTCTATTGTTTTGGTACTGTGGCAGCATTGAATGCGAGGATCAGGTGCCTTGTAGGAATTTTGTTGTCTTTTCTGATAGTTTTCCTTTGAACATTTACCACATTGTGGTCAGCAAGACCATCCAACATTCCCTTTTAGAGATACGTAGAATGTCAGGGTCAGAAACTACGCCATGGGCGGTACTGAGTGATTCATGTGCAGTGATAGTGACCGGTACTTCCCCAGTGCATTTAATTTTCTAAAGCTTTGCTTACTGAGCTATATTACCTAGTTCAAGTAGTAGGTCTCCGCTGGCCATTTTGCTTACTTTGTATTTAAGTCTAAGGCACCTGTCAGACATTTTGATACTAAAAAAAGGCACAAGATTCGTGCTGATTTTTCTTTGTCTTCAAAGTGTATCATATGGTATTTAGCAAAAGTTTCTTTTGTCCTTTGCAAAATGTATGCCGTGACTTCGGTCCGCCTTCTTTTGTTGGTGCGATCAGAGTTTGAGAAATTGGAAACCATAAAATAGGTATGTTTTCGGCCACGGTGCCAACCGCCAACCACGGAGCCCAACAAGGGTACCTGACAGGAACTTAGAGATCCTGTAGCATATGATAAGGTACTCAGTTTTTAATGCCAAAGCGTAGCACAAAAGTCGTCCGCCGGCGTCTTTGGCACGAAATTAGGACCATGCAGTACCCTGGTGGACGATACCAAAATGGATGTAAGCGAATATTTATAATGATGATGATGAAATGTAGCGCACTACGACCTGTGAAAGTCATGACTCGTAGTCATAGTCACCACTCATGAGTCATAGTCACGACGCATGACTCGGTACTTTGCTACGGCAATGTAGCATGATTAAGCACTTCGCAAGTAACGTAATGTAATGTAATTGAATGCGTCTACTGAGCGCAAGTAGTGACATCTGATCCGGATCGTGACAGGGAAATAGCTAGAAGGATAAGAATGAGGTGGATTGCATATGGCAGGTTCTCTCAGATCATGAATGGCAGGTTGCCAATATCCCTAAAGAGAAAAGTGTACAACAGCTGCATCTTACCGGTACTCACCTACGGGGCATAAACGTGGAGGCTAACGAACAGGCTTCAGCTTAAGCTAAGGACAAAGCAGCGAGCCAATGAAACAAAACGATAGGTGTAACGTTAAGAGAGCGGAATCGGGCAGAGTGGGTGAGGGAAACGCGTGTTAATGACATCCTAGTGGAAATCAAGAGGAAGATATGGGCTTGGGCACGGCATGTAATGCGAAGGCAAGATTACCGCTGGTCCTTAAGGTGGGTTCAGACAAGCGGACCGGATCTCGGAAGGTCCGGATGCGTCAGCGTTGTCCGCGTGACACGTGACGGGAATGTCACTGCTCTGAGCGATCTTGAGCTGGCGGCGCGGTCTTTTCCGCGTCCGGACCGCGGACCGAGTGAAAAAGCGAGCGCCTTACTCCGTCCGCGGGCTTGGCGGCGGGCCGGGATTGTTTTTGCTCGTTCTTGCTTCTAGTTCTGTCAGCGTTGGCTCGAGCGATCGTCTGGGCAGCTATACGGAATGAAGTCGGCTTTGCTCAATGCTGGCGCCTTGCGTTTGGCGCGCTTTTCGCCGTATTTGCAGCTCGAGTGCAGCACTGTGTGCCGTTATTTTAGTGTTTGGATCACTGCGTTGTTCACACCGCATTTGCTGCACTGCGTCGTTACTGTGTGTCTGAGCGTGTGCGCTTGCGTGAATTCCCGATTTGCTTTTTGTTTCTGCTATTATGAGTAATGTAAATAATAAATGAGTAATAAAAAATATTTAACACGCTGGACCTCAACATGACGCTAAGGAATAAATTGTGGCAAACGATTGCCACGGAAATGGATGTGCGACATCCCGAGTTGGCCCCGTACACAGTCGGTACGTAATGTTTTTATTTTTTTTCTTGAAACTTTCGAGCCAAGTGGGCTCTCGAACTTGCGCTTGCGATGCATTTTACTTTGTTACGATACCCTACGCCGGATTCCTGAAGGCACTGTTTGGAAATAAGTGCCGGACGTTTCCAAATGAGCGTAAAAAATTGAGAGTGACGAAGAGCGGCCAGGGTACCGAGGAAGTTTACGCTTGCAAGTGGGGGTTTTACCCGGGCTATTTTCCAACCATGCATGGCTTCGTCCAACATAACCGCCTTTTAGCCGCCAAGGCTTTCTCGTCGTCCTCAGACACCACAATGACTACAGCCAGAGCAGCGAGACGACGTTTTCGCTCGACGTCTATGTTGAAACTCTCGGTAGCAGAGTTTTCGGATGGTGGCAGAAGGTTAGGTGGGCGAATGAGATTAAGAAGTTTGCAGGCATAGGGCGGATGCAGCTGGAAAAGGACAGGCTTAGTTGGAGAGACATGGGAGAGGCTTTTGCCCTGCAGTGGGTGTAGCCAGGCTGATTATTATTATTATTATATTATTATTATTATTATTATTATTATTATTATTATTATTATTATTATTATTATTAATATTATTATTATGATAAATGTAAAGTTTTGAAGAGTTTGTACGAAGTATTCATAGACATACCTCCTAGTCATATTCATGACTCGTGACTCAGTAATTCCGCAACGTAGCATGGCTAAGCACCTTCAACCATTACACCTGATGAGCTCCGTCTACAGCAGTCCTACTGTGGGACCTATTTCTGCACTGGTATTTGCAAGCGTTTACATTGTTTTGCAAATTTTTCGAAGCGCACTTACAAAATTCATGCATAAGCTTCATTACCTTCCTTTCCTTGTACTTGCTTGGGAGAGCGTCAAAGAATTTCTTCATTGCAGTGACGTCACACACCTTGTCGTCAGAGGGACTTGCAGCAATATTGGCACCTGGATATAGCTTAGCCTGGCAGCGAAGTCCTGGGATGAACGAACGACAGGAAATTTTTCTTGCATGCAATATGGGCATGTACACAGCATTTCAGCCAACACTTCCAAATGTACCGACTGCCGCCGCGGTGGATCAGTGGTTATGGCGCTCGGCTGCTGACCCAAAAGACGCTGGTTTGTTCCCGGTCGCGGCGACCGAATTTCGATGCAAGCGATATTCTAGAGGCCCGCGTACTCAGCGAAGGCAGTCCACTTTAAAAAACCCTAGGCGGTCGAAGTTTCCGGAGCCCTTCACTGCGGCGTCCTTCATAGCCTGAGTAGTTTTGGGACGTTAAACCCCCATAAACCAAATAAAAAATTTCTACTAAAATTCAAAAATCGAAAAAGCAGAAAGAATGCCTTTCAGGAAGCTACTATAGCCCGCGGCGCATGTCTCTGTTATGAGTCTACTTAAATAAATGGTGAAAAAATTTTCATTACGCAATATTTCAACACTGCAGTGGTATGTGCCAGTGGTGAGCTAGAAGCCACAGACAAAACGATGCAATACAAGCATTTCACACAAATAAAAAGTCAATATTTAAAGCTTTGCAGTTAGCAGGATTACGTTGGTTTTTCCTGTGGAAACTCGAAGCCAAGCGAAGGAGCCGCCCCGTTGAGTACAAACGCAAAGCACGGTGTCACATGACGCAATGCCTACAGTGTCAGATTTGAACTGTATGTTGTACCATGGCACTCAGTTTAGGTATGTGGCTCTCCCAAATGACTCCCACGTAGCCGGTGATAATTGGCCTTTTTCTTGACCCAAGAGACTGAGCAAAAGAGAGTACATGTCACGTACAGCAGGGAAAGCAGTCAGCCCGTTCAAATGCTTCAATGGCAAATAGTAGCGACGGCGGAGGAATAGAGGGGGGAGTTGGCTCAAGGAGGGAAGGAAAGGCACAGGCGAAATTAGACGTGTGTTCACGTTTTTTGCAACGCGGGAGGCAAAATAAAGTAGCTTTTGATGGCTAGCTCTAGTATTTCATGGAAAGGGGCGCTCGATCCGCTGTGACCGCTTGATGATGCGCCGAGGCAGAATGTAGCCAAGCACTCAAGGAGGAAGGTAGGGTATGGAAAACGCAATGAGGGGTAATGGCAGCGTCAAGTCTGTATGCAGTATATCCTATGTCTTCCACGGCTGCCGGACCGTTCGGACTCCAATATAGCAGTGCGAAATTGGAGGTCAAGAGTCGGCACTTTTTCCTCTGATTGAGAAATCTTGAATCCGTTGAGAATGAGTTTAGCTCACGTCTTGAGCCTTAATCAAGGCTGCAGGCCATATGAGTGGTATGTTGCCGTGGTAGCGCAGTGGGTCGCTGGCCATGTAGGACATCACATCAGGATCTCTTGCATAAAGCGCCAAGTCCAGGGCTGCGATGGGCACACTGGGCAGCACTAACCCAAGGACCTTTGTCACCGTCTTCTAGAAAGAGATACAGAGTGCGCTTTGGGACTATGAGCTGGACGTATACCAATTGATACTAATTCTTCCAGAGAGTCAGAAATTTTTAATGCGACTTTAGAAACTGTGGTTCGCTACTTATCATTTTCTCAGGCATTTGTGACTGTGACAAGCATCACACGCGTATCGCTTCTACGTATAAGTACAGGACTTTTATACTGAAAAGCACTGCTTTCGACTCCAATGACCCACTAATGCTCAAGTAGCTTGCCCATCTTTGGTCGAACGTCTTCAAGCAAAATAGAAGCAGTAATGTGGATAACTCTTAGCACCATTCAAAATCTGCAGGATACCCGAATATCGTTCCTCACTTTCCAGACATTTTGGTTTGCGGAGTTGATGAAAGCGCTCCGCGATACACCTGAAGTGCAAACAAAGTGGCCCGATGTACGTTGACCAAGGTTGCGCATAATTTCTGAGTGTGTTCGTTAGAGTGTCTTTGATTTTAAGTTGGAAATACTAACCTTCACCTATGCAATATATTACCTGGCTTCTATTTGTCTTCTTTTTTCTACTTCTTTATTTAAACCTTGATTATTTTACTCTACTCTGGAAGCTCTTTCAGTGTTCGCCACGATCAAGAGAATAACAATGTCCGTCACTGGTTTTTTGTCCCAAACACACAGTACTATACTACAGAGCAGCCTCCTGAGCTCGTGTACGCTTATGCCAACCCAAAACACACGATTTCCTGCTGCACTTTTTTGAGACGATCTATTCCCCAAAGCCATATGGCTTCCAAGGGGCTGGTGGAGCAGAACAATTCTCTGGACCGGACAGTTGGCGCAAGGGGATTTTGGTTGAACTAATAAACGCGCCCATTGCAATCTAAATACAAAATAAAACATTTTCTGCCGTGCGTCAGGCGATTATGTATTCTGTCGCACATTAACTTAAAACACCACAAATCCTTGTCGTAAGAAGGATAATTATTTTCTTCACAACAGCACCTCTATTGGTCGATTAATGTCAAAACAAAACTATGTGTATTCGTGAGTCGTCCTTTCTTTTTTCTGTATTTTTTTTAAATAGAAAAACCATTTGCGTTACCGGCAGCTGTTCACGTTGCTGTCTAACAAGTACTTTTATTGTGTAGTATTCAAACCCATAACGACATACGTAGCGAAGATCGACCAATAGTCCGTGGCCCCTTTCGTTTTCTTTCTAGTCTATCTTTAAGTCACCGGTTTGTCGGTTGAGTTCTGCGCAGCATTCAGCAGTTGTGAGGTGTCCAAAGTGTGCTGTGCATATGAATTAAGCACCAGAAATTTTCTGCAATTAGTTTGAAAGAAATTTACTCGACCGCAAAAACCTGCCGCGTCATATAGCACTGTTACTAAAGATATTCAGCTTGTAAGAAACTAAAAAGCAATGTCTTAGTTTCATTCAATATAGTTACACCCTTTTCCTCTCTTATATTATGCTATTTCTTTATTGTCAGCGCTCAAAAATATCTCTAGGGTGACGGTACCTCTCGTCCTGAAGCCTCCGGTATCCACTCCAGGCGCTACAAAACCCTGATAATGTTTAACAGCACCCCATTCAGTGGCCTCCATGTCTTCACCCAGATATTTCGCTCATAAATCAACGTACCTTGTACCACGGTGTTAGCGCTTTGTGAGGTGCTAGCAGCGGCGATGCCATGATGATCCCAGCAAAGTGAACGGGCCTCCTTTGGACGGCCAATGCGACCAACAAACCAACCTGGAGGCAACACAGACAATCGAACGCGATTCAGCAGCTTCAGGGGAGCATCTCTGTAAACTGGGACTTCAGGTTCAAATCAGCGAACAAAACCTAGTACTGAAGATGGGCACTTTGCGCAAGATGTAAAGGTAGAAGAAAGCGCGAGGTGAGTGTGTCTTATAGATGCAATCACACGCCATTTTGACAGCCGTCCAAGAGAAGAGATTTGAGATGTGGCTTGTGTGCTTTCCTTGTTTTGCACCTGGAACGTTCAATGAAAGTCACCGTCTTTCATCCTAACGCTCCACGGAAGCATTCGTAGCGACCATTCCTGAAATATCAGGAACAACCCTCCTTCGGTGATGCGTTTACCGAACTCATAGGCTAACCCCATGGGCATGTTTTCCCATAATTCTTTAGGCAACTACTAGCATGGGCAGACGTTCTTGAGAAACAACTCAGGCGCGCTAACAGTGCCGCTTCTAAACTCATCTCTTCTTAGGAGTGCACTGGTGCCCTTCTTTGCACTCAATGAGCGGGTGAGAGTATTGGAGAAATAGAAAGTCAGGCCTCATGCCGTTACGTCAAACGGCATTCCTCAAGTTCTGCCACTTCTGCTCCGCATTGTGCATTTGCATGAAAATAAGCGCTCGTGCAGCGCGTTGCCTCGGAAATCAGTGTTCTCAGCTACAAGCTTCTATATACTCTGGCTTACCATCGAATGGCCAAACAGGAAGATGGGCTTGTGCGAGAACTTCTTCCTCGTCAAGTCCGCGTGCTGCAGGATGTCGTCCACGTAGCTATCAAAGGACTTGACGGTAGCTCGCGTACCGCCGCTCTCACCATGGCCCACTGCGGAGGTGGTGAGGTTCCGTCACCAGAAGTGAAGATGGCAGAAAATATATTAGCAGCACCTCTCTCCCTTTTGTGCCAATCCCTTGTCAGAAAAGTGAATTCTGCAGCTAAACTGAACGAAACTATTCGGGGTAGTGGAAGCATGGGTACTGGACTGACTGTCGCTGTAATTACTTCTAGTTCACGCAAAGATGCAAAAGCATCCCTTCTTTTGCCACGCAAAGCCACCTAGTTCATATCCAGTCTCTGCCGCCTACTCGCCCAGCCCTGATAATCTAAAGGACAGTAGCCCCATTAGTAGCCCTGAAGAAAGAGCTTGCTGGTCTTGAACTGCAATTGCGTAATTATGGTTTTCTGAACGTGACCGCAGAAACCATACAATTCTCTTTAGGAAATTCATAATAGTTTTGCTTTTTTCAGAATCCCCTACCCTCTTTCGTAAATAAAGTATAAGGATACAAAAAGAGGTGTACTCTTTCCTGACGCGTTGACCTGTGATGAGTCGCGTCGCTAATTAGGGAAAGAAGCAAGCATATTTTTATTTCATATAGGCGCACGAATTCACTATCTCCGAGTGACGATTTTTCTTTATATCACCGTGGTCAACTAACATAGAGTGCTAAGAAGTCAGCACGTGATCAGCTATGCGACATTTCCGTCAAAGAGATAATCGAATTGCATCGGGCTGCAGTTCATCAGGTAAGCAGCAGTCTCATCGAGATTCTTTAGAGTGACTGATGGCAAATCGTTACGGTAGAAACCATGAGGCATCAAATGATTGGCCGTCAAGTCAGTGTATGGGACGACAGCAACAGGCACGTTCGCGACAGGCGCAAAAATATCGATACGCTTTGCGTTTTCAAACGCTTCTGCACCGTTTTTTTAGCTGACATGCATAATATAGTATATTGACGGCAACGCTGCGCAGACGAACGCGCCTATCAAGAAATTAAAGAAACGTTGTAGAAACACACGTCCAGGGCTACGCCGCTGCTGACTATTGGCCGCTTAACGCCAACGTGACATGTGGTGGAGGTGCTCCGTAGGTCGTAATGTACCGTACGCCCCCTTCAAGCCGCAGTTCAAGCCCCGCACAATTACCTAAGGTAGGCACGCCAGTCCACCAGGGCCGTCGCCTATTGCAAGTCATACCTCCCGGAATTTGACTACTGCCTGCTTCTATTCCACCATGCTGGAATACCGCAATGAATCCTCCATCTACAGTTCCGCCGGTCCTGCTACGCCATCAGCAAGAGCCAAACCCTTTCCACGGTCAACCCCAAGAGAACGCCGAAGACTGGCTGGACCAGTACGACAGGGTAGCCATCTTGAAGGGACCTGCCCTGCAGCCCCCTGTGTTTGCTTTCCCGCGAGGCACTGTGCAGCAGCAGCCCCACCTCGAGGAGAAACGCTTTCTCTTCTCAGTTACATTAACTGGCAAGGGAGAGCGCCAGCGTCGCTACGTGTGAGACTGCTGAACCCCGCGCGCGGGACAGGGGGCATCAGACTCTTCGGCGGTGATCGTCGGCGCGAGCGGATGGGTCGCTCGCGGCTCCACTCGTCGCCAGCGGGGCGAGGAAGCGGCGGAGAGACCCGCACCCGTACTCATCCCGTCCAGGCCGCGGGGTATCCCTTGCCCTAGCGCGGGCGAACATTCGCTCGGAACCTTGCTGGTGAGTCGGACGACCTCGATTCATTAGCGTACCTTGTTGCTAGCTGTCGTTATTGTTGATGTAGCAATAAATGCCTGTTTCCGTCAGCCATTGTGTCGTTCCTTTGTTCTCTCAGAGCAAGGCCCGCCGTGGTTTTCGTGCGCTCGGTAGTGTACGCGATCACGGGGTGGGGTCCGGCGGCTTTGAACCGCGTCAGCCGCGATTGAGTGGGTAGAACGTATTTATATCACCCCAAGTCAAACTCCACAATCTTCAATAGCTGGGGTGCTGACTGCAAGGTTCGTCTTGTTTATTTCACCCGCGAACTCTACGCGAGAACTTGTTCATAAACAATAAATCTGGCCTTCGAACCTGGTTGCGTTAATAAACCGAGTTAAGTCTTCAAGGACAGCACGTTACAAAATCAGAAGGCTGTCTTGCTTTTGAGGCCCGACATCAACTCCCCAACCAAAGTGCTATGGTACACATGGAAGAAATGATCGACTCTTCCAACGTGCGGGCCCAAGCATGTGGTTTGAGAGGAAGGTGAGCTTCGTGATGAAAGGGGTCGAGAAGCAGTTGGTCGCTTGTGTAGTTTAAGTGGTCCAGTGACTGTAACTGACTTCGGAAAGGAGGCGAGCTCCTTCGAAACATATCTTGGCATTAGGGCCCGACAGTACGACTGCGCAAAATAGCAATGATGCTGAAGGCCACTGTGGAGGGAACCATGGTGAATTCGGCAGAATCTCTACGTGACAATATTCGATCAATTGTGTGAGACCTGGCAAGCTGCATCTAGTTTGCCTTACGGGAAATTCGAGACTGGTCTGGTCCTGGGTAACTGTAGCGATGCGGGGATGGTGATCGAGATAAAGGACGCTGTACTGAGTCGTAATCTGTGATCTGCTGCGGTCGTTCTGCACATGTGAGAGAGGGACAGTCGACGGGGAATCCTCGAAGGCCGATCTTCTTGTGTGGGCAGATGCGGCAAACATCTCCACCCTGACCGCAATGGCAGCACAGCGGCTGATTGTGGAGATGTTTGCCGCATCTGCCCACACAAGAAGATCGGCCTTCGAGGATTCCCCGTCGACTGTCCCTCTCTCACATGTGCAGAACGACCGCAGCAGATCACAGATTACGACTCAGTACAGCGTCCTTTATCTCGATCACCATCCCCGCATCGCTACAGTTACCCAGGACCAGACCAGTCTCGAATTTCCCGTAAGGCAAACTAGATGCAGCAGCCGCTAGAGGTGCGGCTGTTGCACGAAAAAATGTGCAAGATCCTCCATCACCGCAAGACAGTCCGCACACAACGCTGAATTCCATAGCCGTACCAACGACGTCATCCTTTTTGCACCGTCTTTCAAGGAGCAGTTGCGTCGCCTTTAGGAGGTATTGCAGGCCATAACTTCATCACGCCTTACTCTAAAAGGTGAGAAATGCCAGTTTGCATATGAAGAGTTAAAGTTTTTAGGCCGTGCCATGAACCAATAAGGAGTCTTCTGGATAAAGAGAAAACATTCGCTATTGCCTATTTTCTTCCGCAGCGTGACCAGAAAAAAGTTCGTCGATTTCTCGGACTAAGGGCGTATTGCCGCCTTTTCGTGGGGGATTTCTCTAAAATTGCCTCACCCCTTACTGATCTGACAAAGGTGCATGTACCGTTCAAGTGGGAACCACCACCACAAACGGCGTTTTAAGAGCTTCAACGCCGGCTGCAGTCACCCCCCGTGATGGCGCAGTTTGATGAACTTGCAGACACAAGGGCCCACACCAGTGCAAGGATCGTTGGTTTGGACGCTGTCCTAGTTCAAATTCGGCGTTTCCAAGCACGTGTCCTTGCCTATGCCAGCCGCGCACTATAGAAGACAGAATCGAACTATTCTGCCCCTGAAAAAGAATGCCTCGTCATCTTGTGGGCAGTTTCGGAGTTCTGACAATACCTTTATGGCCGCTCTTGCAAAGTAACGACCGATCATTACGCACTATGTTGACTGACCAACGTCCAGGATCCCTCGGGACGCCTCGCAGAATGGAGCCTTCGACTCCAAGACTTCGATATCACCGTTAATTACAAATCTCGTCACACGCAGACGCCGACGGCCTATCTCGTGCTCCCGTACAAGCAGCTCCGGGCGACGCTGCTCACGACGATGAAATCTTCTTGTACGCAATATATACCGACGATTTCGCCGAGCATCAAGGCTCTGACCAGACCTCCGCGACATCACCCGTTACCTTAAAGGCGGCAGCAGGACAGTCCCTAAAGCCTTCAGGAGCGCTTTGTCCTCTCTGCATACGAAACGGTGTTCTCTTTAAGAAGACTTTCGCTGCCAACAGTTGGCAATATTTACCGGTCGTCCCTGTGAACCTATGCGACAAAATTCTCCACGCCTGCCATAAAGAACCAGATTCCGGCCATCTTGGTCGGACTAGAACACAAGCCAGAATTCAAGAGAAGTACTACTGGCCTCGTCTGGGTCTTGAAGGTGCGAATGAGGTCTGGGTTTGCCAGCGCAGCAAGGTTCCGCCCGTGAATACAGCCGGATTCCTCAATCAAATTAAACCGCTTTCATGCATTTGAACAGGCCGGTAAGGACTTGCTAGTATCCTTCCCTACATCAGGCTCCGGGGAAAGGCGGATAATAGTAACCACTGATTACCTCACATATTATGCGGAGACAGCATCCTCTTCAAATTAGATCCGCCATCAAAGTATTCCAGTTCCTTGTACATCAAATCGTCTTACGTGATCGTGCTCCAGAAGTTTTGATTACGGAGAAAGGGGCTGCCTTTTCCTCTGGGCTCCTTTACCATATTATGATTTGCAATCACACCAATCACTGTAGGACGACATCTTGTCATCCCCAAACTAAACGGCTGACGGAACGTCTCAAGAAGACGCCTGCAGACATGCTTTTAATGTGCATGGACGTGGGACGACTTCCTACCCTACGTCACGTTCGCGTACAATACAGCCATACAGGAAACAAGCAACATGGTACCTTTTGGCCAAGTTTATAGACATCAGGCGACGACAACGCTCAATGTAATGCTACCTTATGCCGGCGATCATCCAAATGACGGCTTCTTACAACTCGCCGAAGCTGCCCGCTAACTAGCACAGCTTCGAATTCAAGACCAACAGGGCCACGACGCGCAACGCTGGAACCTAGGGAGGCGGCATGTGGAATATCCCCCAGAAGACCTTGTCTACGTTTGGTCTGCTGTACGACGAAGCGGACTGAGTGAAAAGATCTTGCGCCTCTATTTCGGTCCTTACGCAATTGTGTGACGCCTTGGAGCCCTGAATAATAAAGTCGTCCTTCATGAGACTCAGGGGGGGGGGGGGGGGCGCTGCGGTCGCCGAGGTGTGTGGACGTGCTCCCATCGGCTTCGTCAACTTCACATGATTCCGCAGCGATTTCTATCGAATTTCGCCGAAATTCTTGCACCAGCAGCTTCGTGAAGATACAAGAAATCCGTGGTTACCCGATTTTGAGGTGGGCTCTCCTTTCTGAAGAGTCTACAAGCACTTTTCTACCGCGTCCATGCCGCCGCCGAATTGAGCCTAGGCGTGTACGCCAGATGCTAGGCTTAGCCGATGCGCCCACTGCGCGCCGGCCCAGGAACGCGCCAGCTCGGAGAGACGCCACCCAGGCGAGACGCCGGGCGCGACACAAAGAGAATGGCAAGTTCTACCGCAGAAATGAATAGCTCCGCGGAGGATTTACCTCCAACGCCGACTACTTCAGCAAGAGCTATTGGACAAGAGGACGAGACGGGCTGGAAAGTGGTGACCAGCCGGAAAACGAAGGAGGAACGCGCCGAAGCCACTGCGCAACTTTCACAGCAAGCACAACATACAAGAGGCGGGCAGGTGAGCTCTTCTCGCACGCTTCTTAACATTATGAACCGGGTGATAAGAGCCTCACGCATGCCACCCCTACCGCAACACAACATCAAGATAGTGCTTCGCCCAAAGGGCGGCTTGAGCTTACAAAAGATCGGACCTACCTTAGTGAGCAAAGGCCTTATGGCAGCAGTAGAACTTGATCCACAGCACACCACGGAGGACATTATATGTCCCAATATTACGTAAAATATCATGGTGGCGAGTGCGCCCTTTCTAGAAAATGCAGACAAGTATGCGGCCGTAAGGGCTATCCGAATAGCCGACAAAGAGTACGCAGTCAGCGCTTATAAAACTGCCCCAAGCATTACCTGCAAAGGGGTAATCAGATACATCGACACTGCCGATGATCACAGGATGATTGAAAGAAACGTCGTGAATGACCGTAACCCCCTGGCAGTAGCGGCGAAAACAATCAAGAACTCAGGATCGGTGATCGTGTTCGATGGACTTCGCGTCCCAAACTACGTCAGATATGGACCCACCCTGGTACCCTGCTACTTATATCGCAAACAAGTGGACATATGCTTCGTATGCGGCAAACTCGGACATCGTGCGGACGTTTGCCCCGAATCGGGATCCACTGAATGCAGGCGCTGTGGAATTCCTAACCCCACTCTACCTCACGTGTGTGATCCGAAATGCAAGCTGTGCGGGGGCTTGCACGCGACGGCGGCTAAGGTGTGTAGACAACGGTACCTCACTCCATACGTAGTACGCGCACGACGACAACGAGCGCGACTGGAGCAACAGGAGAAGGCACAGCTGGACGAAGAAAATCAACACTCGGAACGCGGCTGATCTGCGTCAAGGACGCCGGCACGCAGCCGCTCCCGCTCTCGATCGAGTAGCCCACCACCTGCGAGGACAAGCAGGAGTCATTCAAGATCACAAGTGCGCTTCGGGGGAATGAACAACGGCGGCGATGGCACGTGGGCGGACAAGGTCAGAGGCGCTACGACGACCACTACAAGGAAAAGCGAGTCCCGCAACCCGGATAAAGAGCGGATAGCTTTGTTATAACAGGAACAGAGAGAGCTAAAAGCCGCTTATACTAACCTAACACTCGATTTGACTGAAATAGGTAAAGCGGACAGTAGTATGCCATCGCGCACTCCCGAGCCCCAACCGATATCCAAACTCCCCAACTCGTTGAGATTGAGAGACAGGAAAAAAAACGCGAAGAAAGCCCGCCTCCTAAGAAGCGAATGGCCGTGCGATCAGACGTTAAGGACGCTATGAACGCCATGAGCGATAATATGAGGCTGATACACGAGAGCATGGCGCGCATGAACGAGAAGTTGGACATATTTACCACACGAGTACAGAAAATGGAAATGTATCTAAACAACACAGTAGAACCGGCAATGGAGAGGATGTGTTCACAACACATCGCTGCGCAAGGCCCACCTCGCGACGGTCTCACTGCAAACGAAGGGGGCTACAATGGTCAACATGGCAGTGACAAATAAGACAAGAAATTTCCGCGTCTGGCAATGGAACTGCAGGGGGATTGCCTCAAAAAAGGCGGTCCTCCTGCAGCTTGTCAAATCAGAAACCGAGAAGCGACACGTCATTATGCTACAAGAAACAGTCACAACCGAAGTGGCCCTTACGGGCTATAAGGCCGAAGCCCACAGAAACGAGCAAGAGAGAGGCGTCGCTTTACTGATTGGAAAGAAGATCCCGTACATTCGACATAACATCCGCCACACAGCCTCCTATCTAGAACACCCCACGATCGAGATCACACCGAACGACCACGTAGGGAACAAACAAAGCATCATCCTCACAAATCTGTACAGCAGCCCTAAGGATACCAGGCAAGGGTTCAGAGGCATTCTGGGCAAGATTGCGAACATCGCCAAAGATAGTCCGCTGATTGTAGGTGGAGACTTTAAGGACCCACACCAGGCATGGGGCTACGCGTATCCCTCTAGTAAGGGCAATCGTCTTCAAACGACAACCTCTGATCTCCACTTCACGCTGATCACAGACCCGGAAACTCCAACTAGATGCGGCACTTCCACATTTCGAGACACCACACCGGACCTCACATTCGTCCGAGGCCTTGAGAAATGTGCCTGGCACAACTCGGGCATAGACCTTGGCAGTGACCACTATATTCTCCGAATTGATGCAGAGAAACCGAGAAAGAAGCAAAGGGAGTACAAACTCCTCGACTGGGACAAATTTCGTGCAATACAGACGCAGCCATCCGACTCATCTGGGGCAAACACAAAGCACGCGGTAACAAGCTGGACCGAACAGCTCAAAGCAGACATCGTAGCCTCGGAAGGAACGATTACTACGGATGTTAAGGTAGAGAGAATGGACAGTCGGCTAGCGAATTTTCACGAAGCCAGACATTCCATTCTAGCCAGGTGGAAGGGTCAACGTTTCAACAGAAGACTACGAAGAAAACTTGCCGAACTTAACCACACCATTGAAGAATACTGAGTGGTTCTCTCCCGACCACAATGGGACGAAGTGTGTAACTTCCTCAACGGGCAAATACGCAGAGGGAGTGGGTGGGTGCTCATAAAACACCTCTTCGATGAAAACGGAACAAAGTCCAAGACTATGCAACGGATCAGGCTAAGCAAATTAGTGCACCGTGCGATGCAAAGCAGTACTGCCGAAGCACTTCTGGATGACCTTGCCAAACGGCACTTACCGCTTAAATGGGAGCAACCTAGCAACTTACAAAGGACGAACTATGAAGGTGCCGCAAACTCAGAGCTAGATAAGGACTTCACAGAAAGCGAAGTACGCTTCGCAATTCACGAACTCAACAGTAACTCTGCGGCAGGCCCCGATGATATCACAAATCGGGCTCCGAAATTTAGAGGACAAATCGGTCACGTTCCTAACGCAACAAATCAACGAAGCCTGGAAAACTGGCCATCTACCTGCAGAGTGCAAAACATGCCAACATGGTACTCTTCTCAAAACCGGGCAAGCCGCTGGGCCTACCAAACCTAAGGCCAATCTCACTAACGTCCTGCCTAGGAAAGCTAGCCGAACACGTCATCCTGAATAGACTATCCGAATACGTAGAAGAAAAGGAGTACTTCCCCTACAATATGATCGGCTTTAGGCAGGGCCTCTCAACGCAAGACGCTATGCTACGAATCAAGAAAAGTCTGCTGGATCACCAAACACGAGACACCAAGGCGCTACTCGGACTCGACGTGGAGCACGCTTTTGACAACATCCACCATCAGGCAATTCTCAAAGCCATATCTGACCACAATCTCGGAACACACTACTACCACTACGTCAAGGCGCTTCCGGAGGATCGACTGGCCACTCTTCGGATAGGCGAGCACGTCTCGGAGAGCTTTGATCTGGGCGATAAGGGAACATCACAAGGCTCTGTAATTTCACCATGCTTATTTAACTTGGCGATGACAAAGCTCTCTCGCGCACTGGGTGAAATTGCCGATGTGGAGCACACCATATACGCAGACGATGTCACCATCTGGAGCACCGGTGGCAGCGATGCGGAATTGGAAGCTCGCATGCAAGAAGCCATCTCAGTTACCGAGGCCCATTTCACCCCAATGGTTTCGCTGCGCTTCTAGAAAATCCGAGCTGCTCATCTACCACGCCCCAAGACCAGTGCGCCCGTCCAACGACTGGTGCAAACACCACACTCCGTGCCTAGAGTTACACGACATAGACGGAAATCGCATACCTACGGTTGACAAAATACGAATTCTAGGACTAATCATCCAAAGTAACAGCTCCACCTGGGCGATGCTGGATAGCATCACGATGAAGATTGCGAACGCGATCCGAATGTTTCTGCACATCATGAATAGGCACAGGGGACTGAGCGAGGACAACGCCATTAGAATGGTCCACGCTTTTGTACTATGTCACATCTCATACGTGGCTGCAATGCTTAACTGGAAAAAAGAACGTCGGAAAAGACTCGAAGTACACATACGCCGAGCTTTCAAGACAGCGTTGGGGCTCTCCGATAATGCCTCCACTGATCTACTCTTACAGCTAGGAGTCCACAATACCCTTGACGAAATCATCGAGGCTCACCACACGGCACAGATCTCACGCCTATCAAGCACCAAAGCGGGCCGAGAGATTCTCGTCAAGCTCGGCCTGAACACCATACCAGAAAGGGACAACGTCCTGCGGTTACCTAAAGTCATGCGAGAAGCAATTAAAGTGCTCCCCTTCCCTAGAAATGTACACCCGGTCCACAATCAAGAACGAATACTTGCCCGCGCCAAAGCCCTCGCTGCGGACGCGGCAAGGTTTACCGACGAGGCAGCCTTCGTGGGTGCAGCCTCCATACCGGGAAAGCATGCGTACTCGGTAGCAGTAATCGACTGGCACGGGCGAACGCGCAAGTCACTCACGCTTTACACCAAGAAGCCGGAGGTAGCTGAACAAGCAGCGATAGCACTGGCTCTCAAAGACTCGAGCTTCACAACTGTCTACAGCTACTCTAGAGCAGCCACACGAGCTTTCGCCAGGGGTGGAATAGACAAGACGGCGCTACGAATCTTAGGCGGAAGTAGCATCACCGATCACTCCATCGTATGGTTCTGCGCACACATGGGTAGCTTAGAGGGTTGTCTGCGGAATCTCAATAATAATAATAATTGGTTTTTTGGGGAAATGAAATGGCGCAGTATCTGTCTCATATATCGTTGGACACCTGAACCGCGCCGTAAGGGAAAGAATAAAGGAGGGAGTGAAAGAAGAAAGGAATAGGTGCCGAAGTGGAGGGCTCCGGAATAATTTTGACCACCTGGGAATCTTTAACGTGCACTGACATCGCACAGCACACGGGTGCCTTAGCGTTTTTCCTCCATAAAAACGCAGCCGCCGCGGTCGGGTTCGAACCCGACCGCGGCGGCTGCGTTTTTGATCGCACACGAGGCGGCGCGAGGACTCATCGGCCGCGTCCCTCCGGTTTCCTCCGCTACCCACATATCGAGTATAGGGATCAGTTATTCACAAACAACGAGCTCACTAAGCACTTTTATTTAGGCAGACGAGTGTTTCCCCTCCCGGATAAGAAATTAACCTGCAGCTAGTCGGTCACGTTACTCTTGCTCCAAACGGACTCATACCCCATCCCTTGGCGCATGATACGAAAGACACATGTGTGTGAACAGTGCAGTGAACGTGTAGACTTCAACCGTATGCTGTGTGGTTGTGCATCGAGTGACGCCTACACCAAGAACAAGAAACATTGGGACAAAGTGCTAAAGAGGGCTTCACTTCACGACCAGCTTCGGGCTGTCCAGGAGGCCCGTGCGGCGGCGGAGAGCTTCGGGCTCTCTGTGCCGACGTGGGAGCTGCCCTCTACACCTGGCGCCTAGCCCAGTGTCCGTCAGTACCCCTACTATAGGATATAAAGTTTTACCACCACCACCACCATGAGACTCAACAATCTCAACGCCACCACCGGGACGAGGTGGCCCACTTGGTTCGCCTGAACCCCTACTGCGCAAGGACGCCCTAAACCTTCTCGAGACCAATTGCTATCATTTCAGCATTGGATCAACTCTTTCGAAGGAGGGGGCTAATGATGCCAGCACTCGAGCAGGCGAACGCGCCTATCAAGAAAACAAAGAAGTTTTGTAGAAGCTCTCGTCCAAGGCTACGCCACTGCTTGATCTTGGCCGCTTAAACCAACGTGACAATATCTCTACAAATAAAGGTTTACAGTGAAACATTCGTTACCTTAAAATGATACACAAATAACCGCAACCTCCTAAGTACCGCCTGTATTTCGGTAAAAGTTTCTCTGCAACGATTGTTTACAAACTCCTCCAGCAGTTTGTGCACGGACGAAAGCAACTCTACACCGTCTGCATCCTTGTTGGTAAATTTAGACAAATGTTTATATCACACTCAGCCACTTTTTATATCGATAAGAACACATTTCAGAACGCTACAACAATTTGAAATTCGAAGTGCGTTCTTAAAGACTGCGGTTGGATATTTGTTGGGTGGTTCCTTCTTCGTACTTTGAAGGAAGTTCGTGGATTATGAAAGAAACACCCCGTGATTTCGCGTTCGCGCGCTGGGGTCACAGTGCTTTCACGCCAGACTCTAGCGAACGAAGCTGCCACGATGGACCAGAGCAACTCACGAAGAATAAATTCCCCGCTTCTTTCATCACCTTACCCAAATCGTGAGTGAAGGCGTAGCAGCCCTCGGCGACAAAGATGGCGGCCAGGATGTAATAGTATGGTATGCGGCAGTGCTCCAGGTAGCCGTGGCACATGAGCACCAGCGCTTTCCAGCCACTGCACGAGTGAAGTGCGCACGTCCGATGCACATTCTTTACTCCATCGTCGCCAGGATCTTTATATAGCAGCTTATACTCCTGTACAGTAAGCGGGACCAATGCCGCAAACGGACAAAGGTCGTTCATAGCATATTTACCCCCTCGTGCCCTGCACCCGTCTAGGTGCAGAACATATATTAAACGACAATGAACTTTATCATCTCGTGCACGTAGTAACGTTATGCAAAGGTGGCATCTGGGGAAGTGGTAGTTAAGTGAATGTTTTGACTAAACGTTGGACGGCTGTTCTTGACCTGGAGGAGAATAACACCACTGCTCTAAAATTTGGTAATTGTAGAACATCTGCGTCCGGAAAGACGTGCAAAACAGTCACACAATGTACTATAAGCTCTGCACTGTCTAAAAAAATTATTCATAAGACGATCTTCATAAGACCTTCGCACCTTCTCTGAGGATTCCAGTATCGCAGGACATGACAGCCTGTGCGAAAACGCACCAGTGAGGTAAGCTTGACTTCTTAAGGCCCACAGATTAGCCCTCTCCTTCGAAGCCTGCTCTTGTGGCAACAATGTCGCCCGTAAATGGCCACGAGGAGTGCCACCTGTTCAGGAAAATGTGCACAGCAAAGAATTATAAGCAGCAACTCATTCTCACTGCAGGGTGCACGCGTTTGTTGCATTCTTTGGAAGTCCTTATTGTGGGAGCACAATGTCCCCCGCAAATCGCTAGCCAGAAAATTTGTTGCCTTCGATATTTAATGTGCATCGCAATCAGGTCGCTGGTACTACTCAAGTAATCGCTTTATGAGTCCGTATGCACCTAGTAGAAATATGAAGCTTCATGTCTAATCTGCGACTGATGCCAAATATGCACATATGATAACGAACGCTTAGTTAAGAGAACCTAGCGCAAGCCCTTCTCAATAATTCGATATTTTTCCTCTTCAGGGTGGAGTATTTGCCCCTCGGTTACTAATGGTGACGACTACAAGCACTATGGCAGTGATCACAAATAGTTCGTGATTTGTAGTGGCCTATTTATGATACAAACATAAAAGAATACAGAAACGAACTGCACGAAGCCCTTAGCGACCACTTCCCACGCACGCGGTCTAATAAGCTCACGCCATTTGACACGTGCAACATCGGGAAGTTAAAGATCGTGACGCCAAAGTTGCGAAATGCAAACCTGCTCATTCAACTGACCCCCATTGTCTAAGTACAAACTTAGCACTGGTCCAACGTGGCGTAATTATCGTAGGTTGCTACTCAGACACAATGATAATAAATCTATAAGTAGATGTTAGTTTTCTTAATGCAAGCATGCGGTGAAGACGGTTGTGAAATATACGGTTGATGCAACGTCGGTGCAGCTTTAAATACAATCTTTGTCCGTAAAGTTTCGAGACTGATGCATTTTTTTCTCTAGAAATTATTCCCCAAAACAAATGTTGGCGAGTATGTGTAGCGCCATTCTTTCGGGCCAACATGAGCTATTTATGTTAGTTGCGGTGGCAGCCGCTAGATGGCACTACATATAAAAAAAACAAGGCATTTATCCTAGCTATTGGGGTTTAAGGACAGTGAAGGGAAAGTAGATTGTAAGCGGGTAGAAATAACCAAGCGAAGGCTATCTGACTGGTGGCTAAAATCAAGAGAAGAATAAAATTTCATGCCATGGCTAGGTGGCTTGAGCCACCGCCCGATTTAAAGGGTTTAGCCGTATCCATCCATCCATCCATCCATCCATCCATCCATCCATCCATCCATCCATCCATCCATCCATCCATCCATCCATCCGTCCGTCCGTCCGTCCGTCCGTCCGTCCGTCCGTCCGTCCGCCCGTCCCTCCATCCATCCATCCATCCATCCATCCATCCACAATTCGCTAGTCGTCTGCGCATTCCACTATGAGTGAATGCGGAGAAATGGCCGCGCACCTCGAGCAGCGTCTAAACATAAACTTCTGTGTGAAGCTTCGCAAGACAGCCACTCAGACGTATCAGCTCCTTCGTGATGCTTGCGGCAACGAGACATTATCGCGGGCGCGATTTTCCGAGTGGCACAAGAGGTTCCTTTTGCAGAGAGCGTCGGCGAAAGGCGACGCAAGGTAGGGGCGCCCATCAACCTCACGGAATGCAATCAACGTGGCTCGGATCAGGAAAATTGTGCAGCAAGACCGTACAGTCCGCATGCTATCAGATGCCCTCGACATTCGTAAGGCAACATGCCACCACATTTTTGCATGAGAATTTAGGGAAACGAAAGCTGAATGCCAGACTTGTGCCTGAGTCCCTCACACAATTCCAGAGAGACACGGGGCATCAGTGTGCGCTGCTTTGCTCTCCCAAGGCAGAGAAGGATGCTGCATTCGTCGACAACATTATTACCGAAGACGAAACGTGGTGGTAGCATTACAGTCCTCAAACAAAGAGGCAGAGCGCCGAATGGCGGTACACAAGCTCTCCGGCGCCGAGAAAGGTGCGGCGACAGAAGACCGAAACAAAGACGAAGCTGATGTTTTTTTTTTCCGATGCCAGAGGTTACATACACCACGAGTTCGTTCCACAAGGGCAGAGGGTGAATCAGGATTTTATATCCGCGTGCTCCAGCACATGCATAATGCAGTGCGACGTCGTCGCTCTGACTTATGAGCATCTGGACAATTGAGCCTTCTCCACGATAACGCAGGGCCGCACACAGCTCTCAGCGGGACAAAATTTCTCGCCAAGTACAGCTTTGATGTACTTCCCCATCCGCCATACTCACCTGACCTCTCCTGATGTGATATATTCCTGTTTCCTCGTGTAAAGAAAGCCCTAAAATGTCGCTGGATGGGGAGCATGGAGGCCATTCAAGACGCCACTACATTGGCGCTTACAGCCCTGCCAAAAGAAGCCTTTTCAAACTGTTTTCAAGACCTCGAGAAGCGTTGGAAACTGTATAGACTGCAAGAGAGTCTATTTCGAAGTGGTTGCTGCACAAACGACTTCAATGTTAAACGCATTTTGTTTAATGGACTCACTCTTGGAACTTTACAGAAAAAGGCTGCATTAGGACGTAGCGGGCGTTAGTTCAACCGGAGCGAAGGGCGCTGGTCTCAATCTTGTGATGCAGGTGGCATCACGTTACTCGCAATGCTTAAGAAGCAGAATGGGCTCGAAAGGACTTCTGCGTTTTGAAAGGGCACGCGTCATGTTATTTTCTTCATTTTAAATTTTTAGCAAGATCCTGCGTGGCCTAGCTTGATCTTGTATCGTCACGGTAAAAGAGAAATGTTATTTATAGGCCAACGTCCGATCTATGAGGTAAGCAAAAAATTCCAGGAAAATATCTGCTTTACACTTTTGGCAGCGACAGGGGACACGCTGACAACTCCGGCTAAGGCAATTTTGTGACTTTTTACAGTTGGCATCGGCAGCGCTTGACCTGCGCGTAGCACTGTGTGGCCTGCTGCAGTCGGCGAAGCCATATAAGAGGACCATCGATTACGAAGCGGAATGACCTTATCATAGCCGTGGTGAAGCCTGCCGGGAGCCACGCCCACCTGCAACACGGACTATAAAGAAGACACGGCACGCATCTGCGGGCATTTTGGCAGCGACAGGGGACACGCTGACAACTCCGGCTAAGGCAATTTTGTGACTTTTTACAGTTGGCATCGGCAGCGCTTGACCTGCGCGTAGCACTGTGTGGCCTGCTGCAGTCGGCGAAGCCATATAAGAGGACCATCGATTACGAAGCGGAATGACCTTATCATAGCCGTGGTGAAGCCTGCCGGGAGCCACGCCCACCTGCAACACGGACTATAAAGAAGACACGGCACGCATCTGCGGGCATTTTGGCAGCGACAGGGGACACGCTGACAACTCCGGCTAAGGCAATTTTGTGACTTTTTACAGGTCAGTCTTCCTTTTTCTTGTACCGATTGCGCGGTTCACTTTGTGTGTTCTCTGTTGCTGCCAGAAACTTGTGCTGTAAACATGGGTGATGATTTGATATGTTTGACATGTTCAACAGAAATAGACAAGGATGAATCCTACCTGAAGTGTAATGAGTGCAATTATGTCTATCACTTGGGGAAATGCACTGGTATCGCCGAAGCTCAGTTTAACAGCATGAGGGAAACGACAAAAAAGGCATGGCGATGCCAGACGTGCCGAGTAGGGCGATCACGAGGTGCATCGAAGAAAGCTAGTTCCTCAGAGGCTGCAGATGAGACTAACGAAATGTCCCACATTAGTCTAGCTCTTGTGGACATACAGGAAAAACTTGCAACCCTTCTGAGTCTGAAGAGCACCGTCGAAAACATCGAACAAGCTGTGCAATTAATGTCTGACAAGTACGACCAGATTCTCGTGGACTCAGCACGTCATGAAACAGAAATCAAGGAAATTAAGGCTAGGGTTGAAAAACTTGAACAGCAGGACACAGTGGGAGTGCAAACTATGCAAGAACAGCTAAATGACCTTGAATGGAGGAACCGTAAGCAAAACCTAGAGATTCACGGAGTCGCAGAGAGTGAACAGGAAAATCTGCTTGACAAAATCAACGCTCTCGCTGAGACAATTGATGTTCCAGAGTTAGCCAAGCATGAAGTTGTAGCCATTCACCGCCTTCCGGCAAAGCCCGGTAGGGTTCCTGGCATTATACTCCGCTTCGCCAGACAAGACACACGAGAAGAATGGTTTGAGAAGAGGCGTGCCTTAAGAACCCACTCATCGCAGGTTTACATACAAGAGAACTTGACAAAGCACTCACGGGAACTACTTTTTGAAGCGAAGAAATGGGCCAAAGAGCACGACTTCCAGTATGTGTGGCACAGAAATGCTAGGATTTTTCTACGGCGCAGAGACGGAGAGCGTGCATGGCGCATCCAGGCTTTGAACGAACTGAACAAAGTTGCAAGAAGTGGCCCTCGATAGTTCCACGTTAGTGCTTTTATTTTGTTTCCCTCAGATTCTGCCATGGATACACAATATGTTTCTCTGAATAACTTTGACACTTCTGTAGGCAAAGACTTTCACTCGTCCTTTAAAATATTTCATGCTAACATGCAATCTGCTCGAAATAAAAGCACGCCACTTGAGGTTCTTCTCAGTCAAATTAAGACCAAGTTTAATATACTCATGTTGACAGAAACATGGTATCGGCACGAAGATGAGGCACTTTGTACGGCGGAATATCAGGCATGTAATCTCAACCGAAGTTACGGCAGAGGAGGCGGTGTTTCCATGCTGATAAGGAAGGACATAAAATACGAATTGCTGACAGCTTTCACGGAATCAACAACAGATTTTGAGGTATTGTCTTTACGTTGCAACAAGATGGTTCTTGTTGTGGTATATAGACCCCCCGAAGGAAACTTGCCAGTTTTCTTCGATTTTCTTGAGTCCCTTTTCTCTTACGTTAATGACTGCGAACTTGGCCTTGTTTGCGGGGGAGATTTCAACCTAAACATGCTTGAAACAACTTCAGGTCGTATCAAAGAATTTAAGCTGTTGCTTGAAGCACAAAATATAAGAAACACCATTTACCTTGCAACACGAATTACATCCAGCACATCAACACTGCTTGACTTATTCTTAACTAATTACACAGCCAATAAAACTAAATCAGGTGTCCTTGTATGCGATCTCAGTGATCATCTTCCTATTTTTATATGTGTGAAGCCTCTAGAAAAGGGAAAAAAAGTAAATCGCGTAGTTACCTACCAGCAAATTTTACCAGCGCAATTAGACCAATTTCGGGATGAACTAAATAAGGAGGACTGGTCACACGTTCTAGAATCAGATGATCCTAATGTTTCCTTCTGCTTATTCACAGATAGGTTCAATGAGCTTTACAGAAAACATTTTCCTTTCCGAACTATTAGAGTGTCTAGGAAGATCAGGAAACCTTGGATAAACGATCACCTATGGTGTAAAATTAGAGTTAAGAATGACTTGTTCTATAGGTTTATACAGACCCGAGATATGGCTAAGCTGAAAGAATTTAAACAATATAGAAATTGTCTTAATAAAGAAATAAAGAAAGCTAAAAGTGCCTATTTTGAAAACTATTTTAATGCAATCAAGCATGACTGCAAGTCTACTTGGCGAAAACTCAATGATGTTCTTGGCCGTTCATCAATTTCGGGCTCGGTTAGCGAGCTAAAGATAAATGGCGCGACGGTATCTGGCCATGCCTTAGCGGATGCATTCAACGACCACTTTGCCAATTTACCTGTACCAGCATTACCTAATTATGATCATGCAAAGTCCCTCAATAAAGAATATCCTAGTAGTATTTTCCTGAATCCTGTTACCCCCAATGAAGTGTACTTAACAATGATGCAACTAAAAAATTCAACCAGTTGTGATGTCCATGACGTGAAAATCAAGCCCGTAAAGTATGTCCTCGATGTTATATCACCTATCCTGTCATACATTTTTAATTTGTGCATAAGCTCTGGAGTCTTTCCTAATGACATGCAAATAGCAAAAGTACGAGCTATACACAAGAAAGGTGATCATAACAATCTTAATAACTATCGCCCAGTTTCTATTCTTCCCGTGTTTTCTAAAGGGTTAGAAAAACTTATTCTAATACGCTTTGAAACGTTTTTTGAAAAAATGAATAGCATAACTGATTCCCAGTACGGTTTTCGGAAATTTCGATCTACCCAACTTGCCTTGCTTGACCAGAAAGAATACATTTTAACCAATATAGATAGTAAAAGGTATGTAGTAGGCATATTTCTGGATTTTACCAAGGCATTTGACTACCTCAACCGAAATCTCCTCCTCGAAAAATTAAAAAATTACGGTGTTCGCGGGCTACCATTTGAGCTAATTAAATCATACCTCTCAAATCGCGTACAATATGTTGAGCTAAATGGTTATTCTTCAAGCGTGACTTGTACTAAATCAGGAGTCCCGCAAGGAAGTATCTTGGGGCCATTTTTATTTAATATATACTTAAATGACATTGTGAACGTGGATATGCAGACTAAGTTCGTCATCTATGCCGATGACACTAGCATTTTTTGTGCTTCCGATAAATGTACAGAATTGTTTAGCACTGCAAATTCCGTGTTAGCTAAAGTAAGTGATTGGGCAAAACACAATGGACTAATAATTAATAGCCTGAAATCAAAAGCGATCGTTTTCCGCGCGAAATCAAGACTAGTTCCGTCTGAGTTAAGACTTAAGTTGAATGGTTCGGAGATAGATGTTGTCGACGAATTTAAAACACTAGGGGTTATTTTTACAGAAACGATGTCCTGGAACAAGCACACAGAATATATAGCCTCAAAAATCGCGAGTGTAGTTGGGATTCTCCACAGAAACAAATATTTTCTACCGAAAAATGTCATGATGCTTCTATACAACTCTCTTTTTCTGTCTTACTTAAATTACTGCATACTCGTGTGGGGAACGACCACAATGACCGGTATCCAGAAACTTAGCAGACTACAGAGTAAGGCAGTTAGAGTCATTACACACTCTGCCCATGATTCTAATGTACAGCCATTATTCCACAAGCTGGGCCTATTACACATTAAAGAGATGTACAAGTACAACCTATGTCTCGCATTAATTCGAGAAAGGAGGCAAAATAGCACAATCCTAACAAAATTAGCACAACTAGCCGTTAAAAGTTCGTCAGGTCACTTCACAAGAAATCCAGAATACTGGAAAGTTGGCTCCTGCAGAACAAATTACGCTGCACAAACCCTAAAACACCGCATTCCTTCGGTCTTAAACTCCTATTTGTCTGAAGATGTAGACATTTTAGCGCTGAATTCTACGCAGCTTAAGAATATTTTTCTTCAATAAAACGCAAACTGTATGTAACCGCTATTAATATTGTATAATTCATAGAGATGTTCTGTTGTTAGTCGTGAAATCTGATGTATCACTTTTTCGGTAACCATGTTCAAATTCCATGTTCAATTAACCATGTTCAATGTACCTTCCTGAGATTTTTTATTATTTTTTATTATTATTATTTTTTTCATGTTTTGTTGCCATGTATTGTTACAATAGGCATTTCTTCATTTAGTCGTGTCAAAACGACTGTTCTTCTGACATGCTTTTTGTTGTTAAATGTTTGTCAAGTGCCACCGGTCGTTTTCATATAGGGGGGCGGGGACCAGTCAAGCTGCGGTTGCAGCTTTTAGCCCCGTCTCCCTCCATCTTTTTTTTGATGGAAAATAAAGTTTATCTTATCTTTATCTTATCTTAAGCTCCATTATCAAGTTAGCGGTGAATCATCCATTTAGAAGTGTCACTAAGATATGATATGTTTTTACATTATTTCATCCTGTACCAACGCAAACACTCATGCAGTGGGGCAAACTACGTGCTCCCTCGCGCGTCGATCCTGATTGAACTAGTTCGAGGCGACTCTGCATCGTGACGTTGGTTTCATTTAAATCGGAAATCTTCGGCCACAGTTGAAAATAATGTAAATAGTGTTATCTCCTCAGGTAGAGAAATAAGCAAAAAGACATGACGTTTTCGATTCTTTGTATGTATTCAAAATATGACCGAAATAAAAGACCCATTTGCTACGTCTGAATACGTTATTAAAGGGAAGCTGAAACGATTTTCAAATTGCATGAAACGATGTGTTTGGGAAGAAGGGACTTTGAAAATCATGTGTGTAAATTTTTTCTCGATTCTGTTCGCAAAATGAGCCGCAATCGCTTGTTAAAAACCCGCCGCCGAAACACCCTCTCCGCTTCCGGAAGCGTCGAATGGGGGGACGGAACTGGCGGAAGTGACGCCATTCACGGGTAGTCTGCTGGCCGTCCTGCTTTGCTTGCCGCTTTTCGGCCCGCGCTTTGGTGAACGACGGATCCACAATTTGCAAAACACAGTTCTCAAGTCAGCCGAAGCATCGCGCTACGCAGCAACACAGTCGGTGCTGGCCGGAGATCCCCGTAGATGACGTCACGACGATCCCGGCCATTCGCGGAGTTCGCTCGGCGCCCTGAGACGCTGGTGCCCGTTTTATTCCAAAAAACAGCTTTTTGCGTTTATCTCCGCCCTTTTTTAATGCGATATTCTTTTTCAGAGGCGTGAAAACTATAAAATGCCGCATGGAACTCAATTTTTTCGAAAAGTGCTTCAGCTTCCCTTAAAGCAACAATGCGCTTTTTGCCCACCATTAGTTCTTGGGCGCGTAGCTATTCGCCTTCAGATCATTTTCAATATTTGTTCTTTCGTGGGCTCTTCCCACCGAGTTCGTTTTCTGTCAGTTCGGAACCATTATTAACTTGGTGTCATTTTCGCGTGAAATATTCAGGAGTTACATGCATCAATGTATATTTTTAAATGCCATGGTAGATATTTTTATCACTGCTTAATTTAGCGTATCAAGTGTGTCAGTTCATATTTTTATATGCAGGGATGCATGTAATCGCTGAATATTTCACCCGAGAATTTCACTTCCATAATTTTATATTCAGTAGGTTTGTGTGAGGTTAAGATAAAATCATCAATGCGACTCAAATGACAGCCATCTATGGCCACAACTATGGGATGAAACACCGGAAGCTCTCACTTAATTTCAATGCAGCGCAGGCCATGCCTTCACAAGTTTTGAAGCGTTATAGCTTCAGAGGAAGCTTAGATTTTTGATCCACGCAAAACACACGCGAGAACGACCAACCAAGTTGTGGACAAAGACATTGTTCGTGCGAGCCGAAAAAGCTCTAGACTGATTGTTATCGACATTACCGAAGATTGGGCCCTGTTATCAGGCTCTACAGTACCTCCATAGTCCATGAGGAGTGATATATAATGTCCTTAACTAAAAGCACACAAGTCCAGCTCAAACCCTGCACATATGCGAAAGAATGATGTTTCCAGGAATGATGTTGACAAAGGAACACCTGCTATGGATAGGTGACGACAGGAAAAGGGTGATTCATTAAACTAATCGAAGGTCTTATTTTGCAGGATTGATGGAGATCGCTGTATCATCATCCTTATCATCATCATCAGCCTGACTCCACCCACTCCAGAGCAAAAGCCTTCCCCATGTCTCTCCAATTATCCCTGTCATTTGGCAGCTGCGCCCACCGTATGCCCGCATACCTCTTAATCTTATCCACCAATCTAACTTTCTGCCGGCCTTTACTACTTTTGCCTTCTCTTGCAATCCACTTCGTTAAACGTAAGGACCAGCAATTATCTCGCCTTCGCATTACATGCCCTGCGAAGCCCATTGCATCCTCTTAATTTCGACTAGGATGTCATTAACCCGCGTTTGTTCCCTCACCCACTCCGCCCGCTTCCGGTCTATTACCGTTACATCTATCATTTTTCTTTCCATACCTCACTGCGGTGTCCTTAGCCTAACCTGAACCCTTTTTGTTAGCCTCCACGTTTCTGCCCCGTAGGCGATTACCGGTAAGATGCAGCTGTTTCACACTTTTCTCTTTAAGGACATTGGTAAACTGCCATTCACGATCTGAGAAAACCTGCAGTATGCACTCCACCCATTCTTGTTTTTCTCGTTATTTCTCTCCCATGATCCAGATCAGCGGTCACTGCCTGCCCTAAGTAGACCCATTCCTTTACCACTTCCAGCATATCGTGACCAATCGCGAACTGTTGTTCCTCTGCTATACTGTTGAGCATGACTTTGTTTTTTTGGATGTCAATTTCTAGACCCACCGTTCTGCTCTACCTGTCTGACTTATTGATCATGTTTTGCAGTTCATCTCCTGAGTGACGCAGGAAGACAACTTGATCAGAAAATCGAAGATAAGTGTATACGTCGCACCAAACGTAATTTATATGAAACCCTTTATGATCTTTCCACGTCTAAACACAGAGGCGGAAAAGTAATGGCACGGGGCTGATTCTTCACTCGTGGAGCTCCTGGTCTTAACTGAATTTATGGTACCATGAGCTACGAGGTTGACATGGGCAATCTTGATAATTTTGGGCTTCTACAGGCGTGCAAGAGTCTCGGATTGGGACATATCTTTCAACAGAATTACCACCCCAAGCACTGTACCACGCTTGTGAAAATTGATAAGAAGACGATGGTGGATCTGATGCAGCGACTAAGCCGATACTCAAATTATTTCTAATGCACATAATTGAATAAGCATTGCGAATCAACCGAGAGAAATAAAGCCGGACAGTAAGTCGACAAGCTCCTGCAAAGGTGCGGAAAAATCAACTTGACATTTCCTGACAGCTTCCTGGACTCAATATTTCAGTGTAATCATGTAGGGATCGCCTGAAAAGGCATGCGTGTGAAGTGCTGACGCATTAGGTTATTGTGAAGGCGCATTCTTGAAATTGTTGCCTCATTTTTTTGTAAAACCGTATACCAGAAGATAGAGTAACATGCAAAGAGCAGAAAGCAGTTGAATAAATTTGGCCTGGGAACGAATTCTCGTACAATGTGATGATTAACATAGGTTGCCATTGTGAAAGAAGTCTAATTCTTCATCTCACCAACTTCGTGCGCAAATTTCAGTACACTAAAGGAAAGTAAATTCGGAAAATTGAAATATCAAATCGTTTTCTTCACCAATGTATATCTGACCGGAGACAGCAATGCAAGCTCCTCTCTGGATCTCTTCGATGAACTTCACCCCAAAACTTGCACATTTACAAACCCTGGAGTCCTAGATGATAACAGCCAAATGTAGAGAATTTTGCACTAAGGTTTGATTTCGTTTATTTTGGCTGCTTTGAACAGGCCGTGGTGAAAGGTGCGTGCTCATGTCAATTAGAAAAATGGATATTCTTATCTATATCGTATATCGGACTCAGAACTTCACAGGAGCTATCGTTTCTAACAATCATGTACACGCCGCAGCACTTTCTAGAAGAAAGCAAAGAAACGGCCACTCACTTGCTATACGATAACCACTCACTCCAATCATTTAAACCTATTTGAGCGATGTCCTCACTTTAATTGTGCCGCGACCACCTCTATGCCATCAGTGCCACGACTTTCAGGCTCACTTGAACCGCTATACAATACATGACACATAGTTTTATAGTTCAAGCATGGCAGCTAAGATCACGTTAGATACAGCTATCATCTGCACATCAAGCTGAGAGGTCCCATACTTCGAGCATGACGCCAGGCCACCTCCTGTGGGTCTGTCCCCCCTCCGCGCCCGCGATAAATGTACAGTCAAAAGTATTCGTGGCACACGACCTTCTTTTGAGCCACAAACTCGAGCACCTATAACCTTCTTGGAGACCATAAGGTTCCGAAAGGCTTGGGCAAGAGTTCTCGTCACATTACAGTTCTCCATCTTAACAAGTGCCTTGAAGGCTCAACTACATGGCTGAAGAAGAAATCATAAGATCTCGAACTTTTAAAACGGCTGTACTTGACAGATGCGGAACGCCCACTGTTCGACCGCAGAATATAGACGGTTAGAACCGTGTGCACCACCATCGAAAGTAACGCGGCATCCTCGAGGAATCAGGAGCCTACTGATAAGAGAAGCTCCAGTTTTTATGCTCAAACTGAAGCAGAAACGATTTATAGGCAGGTTTTACATATTCGCCTGCACACACGTGATGGTCTACATTGCCTCTAAGCACACCCGATCAACTCTTGCCTTTCGCAGAAAGGGAACGAGGTGGCTTCATAGTAGCATTTCACACGATGCGGCAGCTGCTTATTTCAGCTTTCATGCGTCTATCGCTCTAAAAAGGCAGTGCGACTATCCTGGAAATCTCTTTAGGAATCCACGCCTTGGTGGCGATCTTGTGTCTATCACCGTTGATGAAGCTGTCGTTCTTGACCGTGAACAAATGGGCTGGAAGAGTATCGAGCCCTGCAGTGGGCCAGCTCATCGTTGTCTTCTTCTGCTTACTGTGGCTTTCTTGTTTCTATTTCCGTGTAGCGTCTGAGCTAGAATCCGCCTTGCTGCTTGTCTTTTGCTTAAACAGTGGAAAACTGTTTTGTGCTTGCGGATAAGTTCACCCTATTCAAGGAAAAAATTATTGCCAATCCTGCCGTCAAGAGGAGGAGTAAAACTAAAGTGCGTTGCTAGAAAAGCTCCGCGCAATCAAAGACGGATCGTATATGGCTGTTGCAGCAGTCTGTTATCGACAAGGTTTTGAGGCCCGTCTTCGGCGGCTTCAGTTCTCAGAACCAGTGACCGCGCGTGGCCTCTTTTGATGCTTTCGTGGCTTGAGGAGCCTCTACCATAAGACAGTTTTCTTAGCTGCAAGGCATGTTTGCCTTCCTTTCTCGTGTTTGATGCTTCATGATATTGTTGTCACTGAAGGAATGGAATAGATGCCCCACGTGGAGGTGCTCCTTCCTCAGAAATGGACGCACTCCGAAGAAGAAGGTGTAGACAGGACGGCGCAGGAAATGCAATAGTTGTGTTTGCAGCGTCCTCCTGTCCACTTCTTGTGAATGCTTCCATTTGTGCTAGTTTTTCCCTGATCATGCACCAACTGGCCCATGAAGCTACGCTTGTTCAATAAGGTGCATTTTTGTTCGGACTGGGCATGCGCTATCGCATTCCTTCTCTGCTTTCGCAGTTTGACGCGCTCTTCAGCCGCAGCGACTGGTTATAGGCGGGCGTCCCGTTTTCATCTATGGCAACGTGATGTAATCATCATTGTAACCTTCACGTAATCATCATCATCACGCTCTCACGAGCGTGTGATGTGATATTCACGTGATTTGATAGTTTAAAAAGTGTTCAGCACTAACAAAGGCTCTTTGTTCTGACCCTTGACCTGACATGGACTCAAAAATTGTGCTTCCGTTCGCGACACTTAACCACTTAACCGGACGCGGTCGCAAAGGCGCCGAAAGAGAATGAGGGAATGGGGAGGAGACACTCAATCTTCCTCAATCCTCCACAGCATTTGGACTTCACGAACCCCATAGACTGGCCGGCCAGGCTATTATAGCTCCAAAACCTCACCAACGCTCGCGACTTAGTGAAAACAACGCCCAAGCCAAAATAAGAACGTTGCGCTACGCTTGGGGTGAAGTACGAGAAGTCCTGCGGTTATCAAAAGTCACAGCGAAGCCTTCGAGAACTTTGAAGTTGTTAAAGCCCACCTCGCGCACACAAAAAACATTCTGTAGTAAAGTGACAGTTCTCTACGCTCAGCTGCGGACTTAAAATTGTCGGCAAGTTTCAACATGTCCAGCTTTCTCGGGCAAGAATTTTGAAAATCGAAAAGTTGTAAGACACTGTTACAGGCGTATTGAAGGTAATAACATGTTATTCTGATATGTAACAAAATTTTTTCTTTTACAGTGTTTCCATCGATCACATCGCATCGTTAAGACTGCCATAGAAAACCAATAGGAAACGCTTTAGACTATAGCAAGAACGTGAATTGTAAAAAAAGTAAAAGGCTGCCGTCGGGAGTTCTGCGAATATAATGATTGTTGTAGTGAAATCTTACCTTATAAGAAAAAAATGCGTTTATAAACGATTTCCAGCTCAAAAATGTTTTTGTCCAGCATAGCTGGGGATGGTACTTAATTACCTGGCACTCCATGAACTGACAAGTCGGTGTGAATTTGAAAGGACGAGATAGCGAAGGCCCCCCACTGCTCAGACATAGACATGCTGCGCCAGTCGCTTTCGAAAGCGCTCCAAATGGCCGCTTAGCTGATGTTCCCAAAGCGATTTCAAGGGCCATGACAAATGTGACAGTCAACAAGCAGGAAAGACAACTCAAATCATTAATGAAACAAAAACGGATGTCAATGTGTTTAAAGGGACAAGGCCACACCGAGTTAACGTCCATACTCCGAACGTACAGCTGCTGCTGCCGGGATCTTCACAAATCCTCAAAAAATCCAGCGAGAAATGGAATCTGTTCTTGTATGAAGGGATGCTTAGGGTCCTGCCTCCCATAAAAAAGGAAGCAGCAAGGTTGAACGAGTTGATTGTCAAATAAGTCAAGTACTTTGGCAGTGTTCATGAATGATAAGCTAGCGAAGACAGAGAATACCTGACCGCGAAGGAAAGCAAGAAAGAAACAGCGTTTTTTCGTGGAAGTTTGGTTCAACGGCTGGTTTCTGCAAGACAATGCCGGGACAGAAGCAGAAGTAACGGTCGTGGTCGTCTTATTGCTGGCCATGACACCACTTATAGAAACGGTACAAAACCTGAGAGAAGCGGCGTCAATAGAGGACTCCGAGGGTGCGGTTAGCATCGGGAGCAGAGCTCAGGGAGGTGGGGTGCGCGAAGCAGTGGGGAGGGGCTGTTTGGCGAGGGTTGTAACCATGCGCTTGTTCATCAGAATTACCGTTTTATATGTCGATGGGAAACGCTTCCCTTTTTTGCACGCCTTACAAGGAGAACATTGGAATACAGGGTGTTTCGGCTTGGTTTATAGACGTTTAACATCCCAAAGCGACTCAGGCTATGAGGGACGCCGTAGTGAAGGGCTCCGGAAATTTCCACCACATGGGGTTCCTTAACATGCACTGACATCGCACGGTACACGGGCCTCTAGAATTTCGTCTCCATCGAAATTGAACCGCCGCGGCCGGGATCGAGCCCACGTCTTTCAGGTCAACAGCCGAGCATAATAACCACTGAGGCTCCGCGGCGGCACAGCGTGTTTCACCAAATATTTTGCACAAATTTAAAATTTGCTTTTAAAGCGAGAACTTTACTGGCTACGAACTTGCGATTTCGCTGCAGCGGTGCTCCGAAGTCGTACAGGGACGAACCGTCAGCCGTTGGCTAGCAACCGCCGCAGCTGGGCGGCCGCCGCGCGCTCTCCGCGCCATCTGGCATGACGTCACACCGCGCGCCTCGCCGGCCTCACCCTTGCCCTTACGCGCCCTTAACCGCTAACCAACATATTCGGTTGCGGCATCTATGGTATCTACTAAAACCCCCGCACACTCACTGAATAAAAAAAAACTGTCTTGAAGCAGGCAATCGAAGTACTCCGGCAATCAAGCGATCTTCTTTATTGCATGGAAATAAAGAAGAAGAAAGGACCGTCGTGGCGGAGTGGTAGCGTGTCCGCATCAAACGTCAAACGCCCGCCCCGACGGCTCAAAGTTTAATCATGAATACAGGCGCACCTAGTGAATGCACGGGTTTCATATATTAACTCTTCCAATCCAGAAGTCGCCGCGCTTTCGCTACGCATATCCTGCCCTAACAGAGCTGGGCCATCAGCAATTTGTTTTATTTCCAGGAACACTTTTTGGGCTTAGAATTGAAAGCGATGTAATATATCAGAATACAGCTAAGACGCGGTAACTGTCCTGCTGCTTACCCAATCTTATATAGTTAACTTTATTGGACTTCTTAATTATTGAGAACGTGAAGCCCACCATAATTAACAAACAGCACTTTTTAGAATTTTAAGAACGCCCTTATCCTCGGAGCTGAGGCCCAACAAATCGTGGCTGTTCCGACGAGTTACGTGCGCAGGACAGGTTGCTCTGCCTGAAACCCTGAAAGCGCGTGTATTTTAGCTCGACGTAGCCAGAATTTGTTGTCCACCACAGCCGAGAATAATCGCGTTTTTTGAAATTATAGATACTGAAATGGATGTTACTTGCGGTAGGCTACACGCCTCTCTGTATTTCAGGATCCAAGCAGTAATAGTAAAAAAGTTAGCTATTCAATAATAGTTAACCAACCCGCTAGTCAGTACGACTTAGCTTTATTCTGACGTAGTACTGCACCGCTAAAGTAGTATTCCGAAAAAATGTGAACAGAGTGTTCGTGGTCTACATTTGTTCATTAACGCCCTTTTTGAAAAACAAATTCCAGGCGTTCAGCGTTACGTTTTCTGTCTGTCTTTTTTGCACGAATAAAACAAACAAAATTTCTCCACAGTAATAATTTCATCTACCACTCTCCTCTCCGCCTTCTGGCAGATTGCTGCGGATGATACAGACCGCGAAAATACCGAATTCCTTACACCTTATGATCTGCCTCTTTTACGTCATGCCTTTCAGGCTATGCATACCTCCGGCTATTTTCAAGCAAGTGCAGGACACCTCTCGGGGCTTCCAAGTAGACCACTTGTCTATACTGTTTCAATGATGGTCTGGTGTTCTTGTCTGAAGTATTTGCAAACTTCGAACGGGTTTGCACTTCTGCTGCTCTTTTTTGTCAAGCGTATTTCTGCTTAATTCAGCGTAGCGACAATTCGGCATCCACCGGAGCAATAATTTTAGTTTCCACATTTTTAATGCGAACACATTTCTAGGCTATGTCGGAGGGTTGTGTCCTCAAATCTTTCGCCAAAACGTGTGCACAGCGATTGATACGTTCTCGAAACAGGTATCATCAAAGAAATGGTTTTTATCGATAAAGGACGATATGAGGATAATACGCACGAAAATATCAACAGGATGATTAGTTATTTAATAAATCCCAAAAATATAAAAAAACGTCAAAATTGCACGGAGGTCGATATAGTGAGTAAACCGGAAAACAGTGTTGGACGGCAAAATAGGTGGAAAACACGCAAAGAAGTGAAAATAAAGTACGAAATTGGTTGAAATGTCTTCGATGAGTGACAATTACCGGAACAAAAATTTTGATTGGCGTATAATAATTAGTTAATGAGAAACCCAAAGTCAATGGACGACGACGCCACCCTGTGGCTGCTCCGCCACTCTGTCAAGTGGTCGGTCACGTGGTGCGGAGCAGCTGCCGGCAGTGCGGCGCCGTGGCTGATCACGTGGTTCGTCACGTGGTTGTTCACGTTGTTGGTCACGTGACGTGCGGAGCAGCTGCTGCTGCTGCCGGTGGCTTGTACTCGGCCAGCTCTAGCTACCGCAACACTCCCCGTTTCACCAGTGCTAAACCACCGCCTTTTTTTTTCGAGTCTTTAAAGGCGTACATTGTATCAGTTAGTGGAAGGGAAAACACGACTGCAGCCTTTTCCGAGGATTGCGGGTAGATGTCGCAGGAAGGTGGAGAGCGGTGACGGGTTTGAGTGTGTGTCAGCGAATGCAATTGCAGCGTCTTCGCCCGAGCAGGCTGCGTTCACCCATAAAGAGTCGGCTTCCGAACCGCCGTATTTGTGGGCAACTTTTCCACGGTCTATGTGGCGGGCCGAGTGATTGGTGGCGTAGGTGTTCCGAGGGAGGGGTTTTACTAGGAGGTGTGTGTATGGGGTGGGGGACTGGCAGTGGTGTGGGGTCGGCTGCTGTTATGCGAATTTGGAGGGTTGCGGGCGACGTCCTGGGAAATATTGAGCTAGGCGTGTGTATTTTGCTTTTCTATGAATCTCTATGAGTTCTGTGTTTAATGTTGGTTAGACCAAATTGGTGAAGTTTAGTGCTCGGGGTGTTAGGGGAAAGGTGTAGCCCCAATGAAGTGTTCCATATTAACTGTTCGTATGGTATGATAGAAATATGAAGACGATAAGACTCGGAAACTATATGGAAATCTGTCTCTATGGAGTCCATAAAATTCCGCAGAATTTTTAAACTATTTCTATTCAGCACACATAACATTTTACAGAATCCGTTAGTTTTCATACGTATTTTCACATAGGCCATACCTGCTCCATATGCTCATAACTCCATCCATGAAATTTATATGAAAACGTAAAGAATTCTGGAACTCGCCATATAGAAACTTCCAGTAGGGAGGACCACCTTGTAAGCTTTGCGGAACATAGCATCCAGGGCCACAATTCTTTCGGAGTAGGAGGTATGCGACTGTGCGCAAGAAACGACTGAGTATGAAGGCATAAATGAGACGGCACACGTCGCGCTCTTTCAAGCCATAGTGCTTGCTGGAATCCCTGCGGATGTGGTGTGAGAGCGCTGCTGTCATCCGCTTGAGTTTACTGATAGTCAGAGTGCTCCGACCATTGCTCTGGATGTGAAGTCTGAGCCACGTGTTTCCCATTCCAAACATGCTGAAGACACTTCTGTCGCTGCTCTTCTCCTCGAGATGAATAGAAATTATTTGACGAGCTGTTACCCTCGAAAACGATGTTTCATCACCTGGAAGCTTTGGTCAAGCTTATGTCTGATAAACACGACGCCGTTCTTGGTGACGTAACCAGTCTTGAAGGCGAGCATAAATGTTTCACCGCTAAGGTTTCAAAGCTTGAAAAAAACAGTCGGCTCTAGTGCCGAACAGCAGCGCATTGCCTCTTCGGTAAATGACATCGAGTATCAGAGCAGAAAACTGAACATTGAAGTTCATGGTCTTAGGCATGTTCAAAATAAATGCCTGCTTACAGAAACTAATGCTTTTGCATCCAAACTCAAGCTAGACATGCTCAATGATCAGTCAGTTCCGGCAATCCACAGGCTGCCAGCTAGAGCGGATAAAATTCCTGGTGTCTTGATATGTTTTGCAAACCAGACGGTTCAAGATAAGTGGTTAGAGAAAAGAAATTAATTCCTGAGTTCTCAATCTGACCTACATGTGATGGAAAACTTGACAACGCAACACAGGGCTGTACTTAGGAAGTCTAATGAATGGGCGAAAGCCGATGACTTCTGCTTTGTCTAGCGCCGCGGTGGCAAGATCTTTATTAGGAAGGAAAAAGGAGATAGCGCTCGTGTGGTAAAAAATGAAGCTGGTCTGTACAGTCTCAAATGACGGGTCAATCAGCATGTTATCATTTCATCATGTCAAGTGCAGATTGGTTATAACCTGCAGAATTACTTGTCTACATCGGTTCGCAGAGTCTGCTCGAAGCAAACATAATGAGCTAGATGTGTTCTTCAGTAGCCTTAATTTTAAATTTGATTTCGTTATGTTATCTGAGACATGGTACAACCACAGCTGTCTTGTTACGCATCTACTTGGCTTTCAGTGTTTCAGCCAATTCAGGACTACCTCTCGTGGTGGTGGTGGTGTTAGCTTTCTTGTCCTTGACGATATTAACGTCGACTACATCGAAGAATTCTCCTGTTTCACAGATGACTACAAAATTCTATCCTTTCTAAGCGGAAGAAGTGTCTAATTGGTGTTTTATCGTCCACCAGCTGGCAATACCGCACGTTTCTTTTGTTTCCTCGCAAATTTCTTCACATATGTTTCTCCGTATAAGAATGACGCCAGCTGAGGTGGCGACTTTTCAATTGATCTTCTAGCTGGTACTCTCTGATCTCGGGATTTTCATGCCTTGCTTCAGTGGTATGGTTGCTCTAACGTTATCTACGTCCCAACACGAGTAACCCATGCCGCATCCACTTCCCTAGATTTGCTTATCACCAATTTTACAACTCCCATCATAAAGCCTGGCGTTCTTTCGTGTAGCCTGAACAACCATATACCCGTTTTCTTCTGTCTCAAACGATGCACAAAAATGAAAGCGCAGCACTTTTTCTCGAGCCAAGTGATTACACCAAACCGTCTGGAAACGATTCGCAGACAGAATCAGTTACTTGGCTGGCCCAATGTATATGCCACACAATGTGCCGAATCGGCATATCAGGAATTTCTACGTATTTTCAGCACGTGTTACCCAGAAAATTTTCCCCGGCGAACTAAGCACAAGCGATCTTCGCACATTCGCAAACCGTGGGTCACGGATGACCTATTCCGCAAACTAAAACTTAAAAACATGCCCTATAACAAGTTTGTCTAGTCGCGTAATATAACAGATCTATACATATTTAAACGTTGCCGTAACAAGTAAACAAATGAGCTTTGGAAAGCTACGATCTCTGAATATGAATACATCATGTCTTGTCATAATAACAGTCGCAAAACTTGGAAAAAACTAAATATTGCGCTAAATCGAGTGCCGTCGTCGCAACCAAGTATTGAGATTTTTACAGATGGCATTAATGTACAGGAAGAAATACATCCCGATTGTTTCAATAACTATATTATAATAATTAAAATAGTGCAGCTGATATATATATGTAAACTAGTGTCTATATATATATATATATATATATATATATATATATATATATATATATATATATATATATATATATATATATATATATATATATATATATATATATATATATATATATATATATAAAGTGGCTCCGCCATGTGGAGCCACTTAGGGCAGTCTCAACCTGTTCCGCCTCGTCCGGGCCATCTTTCGGAGTCGCACGGGGCCGCACATGCGCGGACAGAGGCATGCCGAAACCCACAATTAACGGGCGCATCCCTTCTTTTGCTAAGCCCCACCACGTTTCTTCTTTGCTTTCCCCTCTTTCTCTGCTTTTGCTTCTCTCTCTCTTTCTTTTTCTTGTCGCAGTAGCCGCGTGCGCACCCAGCCCGGCCTCCCTCTTTCGCCTCGTGTGTGTGTGTGTGTGTGTGTGTGTGTGTGTGTGTGTGTGTGTGTGTGTGTGTGTGTGTGTGTGTGTGTGTGTGTGTGTGTGTGTGTGTGTGTGTGTGTGTGTGTGTGTGTGTGTGTGTGTGTGTGTGTGTGTGTGTGTGTGTGTGTGTGTGTGTGTGTGTGTGTGTGTGTGTGTGTGTGTGTGTGTGTGTGTGTGTGTGTGTGTGTGTGTGTGTGTGTGTGTGTGTGTGTGTGTGTGTGTGTGTGTGTGTGTGTGTGTGTGTGTGTGTGTGTGTGTGTGTGTGTGTGTGTGTGTGTGTGTGTGTGTGTGTGTGTGTGTGTGTGTGTGTGTGTGTGTGTGTGTGTGTGTGTGTGTGTGTGTGTGTGTGTGTGTGTGTGTGTGTGTGTGTGTGTGTGTGTGTGTGTGTGTGTGTGTGTGTGTGTGTGTGTGTGTGTGTGTGTGTGTGTGTGTGTGTGTGTGTGTGTGTGTGTGTGTGTGTGTGTGTGTGTGTGTGTGTGTGTGTGTGTGTGTGTGTGTGTGTGTGTGTGTGTGTGTGTGTGTGTGTGTGTGTGTGTGTGTGTGTGTGTGTGTGTGTGTGTGTGTGTGTGTGTGTGTGTGTGTGTGTGTGTGTGTGTGTGTGTGTGTGTGTGTGTGTGTGTGTGTGTGTGTGTGTGTGTGTGTGTGTGTGTGTGTGTGTGTGTGTGTGTGTGTGTGTGTGTGTGTGTGTGTGTGTGTGTGTGTGTGTGTGTGTGTGTGTGTGTGTGTGTGTGTGTGTGTGTGTGTGTGTGTGTGTGTGTGTGTGTGTGTGTGTGTGTGTGTGTGTGTGTGTGTGTGTGTGTGTGTGTGTGTGTGTGTGTGTGTGTGTGTGTGTGTGTGTGTGTGTGTGTGTGTGTGTGTGTGTGTGTGTGTGTGTGTGTGTGTGTGTGTGTGTGTGTGTGTGTGTGTGTGTGTGTGTGTGTGTGTGTGTGTGTGTGTGTGTGTGTGTGTGTGTGTGTGTGCAGTGAGTTCACGGGTACGCGACGCGCCACCTTTGCTTCCCTAATATGCCATAGGTGTCTGTTGTGTTCCGTTCTCCCGGCCGCCCCCTCCCCCTTTTTCTTTTCTTTACTTTTATTCATTTATTTTCTTTTTAAGCCTTCTGTGTGTCAAGTCCCATGCTATAAGAAAACGCGCCCATGCACTGTATGGCCACTTTTGAAAAAGATCGGTCCTCCGATCGAAACGTCGAGTAAAATAAAAATGTTTCCTTAAATGAAGCGTGTATATATATATATATATATATATATATATATATATATATATATATATATATATATATATATATATATATATATATATATATATATTTTCACACCTACGCGTCTACGGAAAATACGCCGCACTGTACGAATAACATCATGGGACTCTGTACGCACAGACAATCATTTATCTAAATTCAACGCCTCTTCAGCACTGTCTACTCTTTCTGCTGTTCTCGCTGCTCACACTATTACCACTACTGTAACTGAAGACGACCCAAACCCGGACATACATCTCTTGAATCTGTGGGCTCTTCTTCGCCAGGCGGATCATTACGCTACTCGTCACCCCGATGACCCTTCGGCTCTTCCTACTCTTCACCGGGTTACCGCACGGGCGCGGCGCTATGCACAGCGGCTAGGTAGGCAACGCTGGGCTGCATGGTGTGCCCGCCTGTCCTCTACGCAGGGCAATCGACATCTTTGGAGAGTGTTTCACGTCATTTAGCGCCCTTCTCAGGTTGCAGATTATATAGACAGCATTCCCCTCGCGTTAAATGTGGATGAGGACACATTTGCACAACAAGAGGCCCGTCAATTTTTTCCAAACTATGGCTGCACCGCTGCGTCTCTACCTGACTTATTGCTTACAGAGCCCTCCGAGGGGATTACTTCTGACCTCACCATGGCAGAGCTGCTGGCCTTCATTGAACGTTTGAAAACTACTACTACTCCCGGGCACGACGGCATACCTAACTCCTTATTCCATAACTTGGAAGGAAGGGCTTTCCAAACCCTACTTGATACTTTTAACGAAGTGTGGCTTTCTGGCGTCATGCCGGGATACTGGATGAATTCTATTGTGGTTGCAATACCCAAGTCAGGTCCGCCCCCAGTATCTCTCTCGGCCTTTCGTCCAATTTCCCTTACGCCTACCATCTGCAAGCTCTATGAAAACATTCTAGCCGCACGCTTGTCGTGGTGGCTGGTTTCCTATGATTGTTACCCATATTCCCAAATTAGTTTCCGCCCAAAAATTGGAACGGAGGACGGCCTTGCTACTTTGGCTGCTGACGTGCTAGATCCCTCTCCGCAGAGTCACCTTGTACGAACCGTAATCGCTACAGACATAACAAAAGCATATGATAACATCCTTCACACTGCCATTCTTGACTCCCTCCATACCCTTGGTCTCCCTCACCGGTTCCTCCTCTCCATTCACGTCTCTTTAGCAAATCGAACCTTTAGCGTGCGTGTCCACGGAAAGCCCTTTGGTAACTTCACTTCCAATAGAGGAGTGCCGCAGGGCTCCGTTGTCGCCCCCACTTTATTTAATGGGGCTTTAATTCTTCTTGTTCGAGCCCTAGAGACCATCCCTTCTATCCGCGTGCTTGCGTATGCCGATGATATAACCTTGTGGTGCTGTTATCCAGATGAGTCTGTTCATCAGTCGGTCCTTCAGCACGCAATGGATGTATTGACATCTCGCCTCCCACCTCTGGGTCTAGCACTCTCTCCTAATAAATCATTTCATTCGCATTGGAAATAAAGCTGGCTTACGGAAAGCTCCCCCTTTAATTTTTACGGTACATACTTCTCTGATTCCTCAGGTAGAAACTGTTCGTATTCTTGGTCTTCTCCTCCATACATCTGGTACTGGCACCATGTGGCTGACAGCCACCCGTAAATCGGCTCACGCTACTCTAGGTCTGATTCGTCGCATAGCTATGCTCTCTGCTGGCGCACGTGCTCATACGGCCCGCCAGCTTGTGCGCTCTATCCTTCAGCCACGGGTAGTATATCAGGCACAATTTCAACGTCTCACCCGCCGACAGTGGGACTCCCTTGAAGCTATCAATCGTAAGGCTATGCGCGTCATAACATATCTCCCTCGTTTAACACCCTTACCTGTGCTACAGGAGTTCGCACAACTTAATACACTCAGTGAAATCATCGACCAACGGGTGGAAAATAGAGCTCGAAAACAGTCTCTCAAACTTCATCGTTTAAAGACACTTCCACCGTGGTCCTATTGCCAGCTCACTGACAATCGCCCCACTGTTTCCCCGTCGGTATCAGCAACGTATCTGCCTGAAGGGTGCATATTATACACGGATGCATCACATTTTGCAGAGAGGGTAGTTACTGCTGTGTATAGTCCATCTCAACTCTCGCGCGACGTATACTGCGCATACGTGCACTACCCTGGCATTGGAACTTCAGGGCATTTATAATGCCATTGCTTCCCTTCCGCTCGTTCCAACATTGAATACAGTTCGTATTTACACCGACTCCCGCGCGGCCCTTAAACAGCTTAAGGCTGTTCGACGGACATTCAAGGTTTCACAATCAATTCATGTGCTCTGTGCAAAGTACCCATGTCCAGTGGGCATACACTGGATTCGCGGTCATGCCCAGGATCCACATAACATTCAAACAGATGCCATGACACATCTTCATACATCAGATGATCCGCCACCTTCCCCTCTTCCCCCAGATCCGTTCCTGTCCCATGTTTCCGATTCCGAAGTTCTGCGCCAGCGAACACGCGCTCTAATTCCTCCGTGTTCGCACCCTCTCCCCCGTAGTCTATCTCGGCTGGAGGAGGTATCAGTGCGCCGTATTCGGGCAGGGGCGGCTCTGACACCACCTGTCCGTCATCGGCGGCGTGCCAAAGATCTGTCAGCACGTGACAGGTGCCCTCACTGCAGCGCTGCACCGGACATTTGTGATGTGCGGCACTTGTGGACGTGTACAGCGACGGATGCTATACGAAAACGGCTCCTCGGGGAGATGGGCCTGCGGTGGAACCGTGAAATTGACTACGTGAAGTGGACTATGAACAACCGTTTCATTAGCAACTTCTGTGACTACCTCAGCGCAGCGGGTCTTCACTCCTTCTTTTAACTTTCAATCCCGTGCATCTCTTCCCCCTTCCTTTTTTTTCAACTTATGCCTCATGGCCCACTCTCCAAAAGAATATATATATATATATATATATATATATATATATATATATATATATATATATATATATATATATATATATATATATATATATAAACACTGATGCCAAATTTTATGCTCAGGTCAGGTGCTCCGACAGTATTTCCTTATCTCCTACTATTGAAACTTAGCTGGTCCACTTATTTTATGACTTACGTAATACCATAATACGTAATACGTGACATTGATGGCGCACAGATTACACCTGTAAAGCACGCCTTAGATATAATAGCACCTGTTTTAGCATATGTTTACAACCTCTTTCTGGCATCCGGGGTATTTCCCGCCCAAATGCAGACAGCTAAAGTACTTGCACTATTTAAAAAAGGCAATAAAACTGTGACATGTAATTAAAGACCCATTCCTATACTTCCAGTATCTTCAAAAGGACTTGAAAAGATAATATTTTGGCATATATCAGATTTCCATGAAAAACATACCCTGTTAACCGAAAAGATAATATTTTGGCGTATATAAGATTTCCTTGAAAAACATACCCTGTTAACCGACTGCCAATATGCTTTCCGAAAGGGACGGTCAACCCAGCGCGCGTTACTAGCACAAAAGGAACTAATATTGAGAAACTTCGAAAAAAAAGCTGCTCGCGCTTGAAGCTCTTATCGACTTTAGTAAGGCGTTCGACTCTATTAACCGTGAACTTTTGTTAAAGAAGCTAGAATACTACGGTATTCGTGGTACTACTTTCGATAAAATCAAATCTTATTGAAATCAGCGGAATCAAGTTGTTGAAATTAATGGTACCTGCTTCCAGTTTAAGCAATAACCGTTGGAGTTCCCTAAGGGAGCATATTGGGCCCCCTCCTTTTCAATATTTGCGTAAATGACCTTGCTCTTGTTGATAGTGAATCCAAATACATAATATATGCAGATGATGCTACGGTGCTTTTTTCATCGAACAATATTGCAAGCCTGGTTTCAACAGCAAATTCTGTTCATGCGAAAATACAGAGATGGTCACAGGATAATGGCTTAAAAATTAACACGGACAAAACTACAGCTGTTTTATTGCAACCAAAAAATAAAGGTGTGAACCTAGAGGCCACCATTGTAATAGGTTCTTCAAGAAATGAGCTCATCCTGTCTGCGAAAACGTTATGCGTGTTCTTTGACAGCCATATATCTTGAACCGATAACCTACACCTTCTTGCAGGAAAATTTGCACTAGTCATTGGTGTAGTCTTCAGTTTAACACCGCTGCTACATAAGGTCAACCTTCTTTTATATAATGCTCTCTTCCTAAGTCACATACAGTACTGCTGTATCGCGTGGAGTACGAAATCTGCTACAACAATAAATCGGTTATTTGGGCTTCAAAAAAGGTAATACGTAGTATCTGTAACGCTACAATAGACGCTCATACTGCACCTCTTTTCAAACAGTTTAAGTTACTCGCACTGCACTCTACGTTAGATTGCAGGCTGTTGCTAGCCTATCGTAAATACGGAAAACAAGGATAGTCACACATCGTCTATTTAACTCAATTAATTAGAAACAGTACAAAATACAACATACCGTCCGCTGAATGCTGGTATGTGCCACATCCTCGCACTAACTATGCCCTTCGCCATCGCTTACCACACCTGTTAAACGTTATGCGTGTTTTTTGACAGCCATATATCTTGAACCGATAACCTAACCTTCTTGCAGGAAAATTTGCACTAGTCATTGGTGTAGTCTTCAGTTTAACACCGCTGCTACATAAGGTCAAACTTCTTTTATATAACGCTCTCTTCCTAAGTCACATACACTACTGCTGTCTCGTGCGGAGTACGGCATCTGCTACAACAATAAATCGGTTATTTGTGCTACAAAAAAAGGTAATACGTAGTATCTGTAACGCTACAATAGACGCTCATACTGCACCTTTTTTTAAACAGTTTGTTACTCGCACTGCACTCTACGTTAGATTGCAGGCTGTTGCTAGCCTATCCGTAAATACGAAAAACAAGGATAGTCACACATCATCTATTTAACTCAATTAATTAGAAACAGTACAAAATACAACATACCGTCAGCTGAACGCTGGTATGTGCCACATCCTCGCACTAACTATGCCCTTCAACTGTTACACCATCGCTTACCACGCCTGTTAAACTCCCTCACACGTAATAACATAGATGCCACTTCTTGTCGTATCTCGCGTTTACATGAGTATTTGTGTGATTTTTGAGCATGCCTTTTTGTTATCTTGCTTTTCTGTCATTGCTTCTGATGTAGGCTGCTGTCGCTGTAAATCTCCTTCTGATATAAGCCTTTATCATGTTGTTTCTTTTCCTCACAATGTTAACTTGATAAATGCTTTCGATCACAGCTTTGTTGCTCAGGTGTACACTGTGGATTGCGTAGCTTTTAAGTTTGTAATCCTTTCTTACATTGCATTTCAATTTGCTGGCAAAATGTGTAAGCCAACATGTCTTTTTTTGCAATAGCTTTTGTTTATGTATTGTTTTTGTCAGTTTCGTATCAGCGCCTGTGGCGGCTGCTGCTGCCAACAGTCTGGTTTTAAGTCCCGTCAAGTTGCCATGAGCAGCTTTTTCCTTAAATCCCCAATAAATTGTATGTTTATGCAAATAAAGGCAATTCAAATGAATTAAAGTTCCAGTATCCAGAGTGTGTCAGCCTCCGTGACAGTGCGTCTGCCTAGAGTAACGCTGAAGGGGACCGTGGGAAGGGTACGTGGTGAGGGGCTTGTGAGAGCAGCTCAGACTTTTCCAATATCCAACATGAGGGACCTACATTTTACGCGTGTTGTTTGCTGGTGCTTGCAGCGGCTTGAAATGTTTCCTTCACGACGCCATCACTGGCGTGGGTGGTCCACAGAGTGATGTCGCGCGCACAGAGGGTATGTCGTAGTTAGAAGAAGGCGGGCTAGGGGAATGAGCGTGGCGTTGAAGAAGGAAGGTGAGAGTACGGAACCTTGAGGAGTGCCCACTCCGCTAAGGGTGTTGGGAGGAGACGCGTGGGGGCCCGTGTTTCCCGAGAGGAAGGCTTGAATGTAGGCGCATTGCGTTGTAATCTGTGGACTAGCGCGCCGCCGGATAATCGAGCCTCCCATTGGCCGAGGCGCTGTGGTCACGTGTTAGCGCGCGCTTTTTTGCTCCGCAGCAGACGCCGGCGCCATTCCCGGAGCAGCATCTGCGCTTCGTTTTCTTTGTGTGTAGCAGTTCTGGCGGGAAGTGTTTTTCTATCTTTTTTTCGCGTTGCGGCGATGCTGAGCTTCTGCTGCGCGTATGGATGCAACAACCGAGGAGGCAGTGGAAAAAAAAATTTTGCAATTCCGTCCGGAAAACGCAACGCGGCTCGCCGAAAGGTTTGGCTGCACAGGATCGGCCGGGCACACTTCGACAATGTGCTGGATCCGCGACTTTGTGAGGTGAGTGGCCGTTCTTCAGTTGTCAGTCGTGTTTTTGTTTTTTCGGGTGATTTGGTGCGAAGCGCGAGCGACTGCAGCCAGCCTTTCTTCGCAGTAAATGCGGTTTGGCATAGTTGTATTTGGATTCGTTCGCTCGTAGGCCACGAAAGCTGTGCTTCTTGTTGTCTTATGCCCACCGTGCCAGTTCTGCTAGATTCTGCTGGTGCAGCTTTGATGTTGCGCGCATTTCGTGGCGTGTCGACGTGGTTGCAGTCAGACTCGTTTGCAGGCTCAACTCGAAAGTTACGCTTCATATTGTTTGAGCCCCCATGTTTACGTGGCTCGCGTTGGAGGTCTAGCTTCCATCTTGCGCACTGCTGCAGGAATTTTTGTCGCAGTTGAACTCCTTCGCTTACGAACCCCATACTAAAGAGCCGGTTCTCGCTGTTTGATACCCGCTGTACATGCTGCTCGCAATATAGGTCTAGCTTTGATGTTGCGCGCATTGCTTGCCGTATTTGTGTCGTTACAGGTGGAATCCTTCGCTCCCGAATTCGATAGTAAAAGGGCGGTTCTCGCTGTTTGAGCCTACGCTGTTCATAATGCTCGCGGTGCTGGTCTACCTCATGTTGGGCGCATCGCTGGGCGTATTTGTTTTGTTGCAGTTGGGCTCCGTCGCTCACGAACTCGACGCCAAAGACGTGGTTATCGCTGTTGAAGCCCCGCTGTTCATGCTGCTCGCTATTCAGGTCTAGCTTCCGTGTTGCGCGCATTGCTGAACGTATTTGTCAGGCAGGGTTCATACCAAAATCGGGCATTACTATGCCTAGGCACGGTAACGCAGCTATCGCTCGAATACTCGATATCTGCGTGGATAATAATTGAGAATGCAAGCGAGGACCTCCGTTAAACATAACTGTAGACATTTTGAGTTCAAGGCCGTCGTCGCTGCCGCGAATTCGTGCAAAAATCACGCTGCGTGGGATTTTGTAATGGGATAAGTGGTGCCAAATGAATCACCAACGCAGGAGTGCGCGCTGATATTGACGATTTCCAACGTCCGACTTCGGCAAAGCTCTTGTGGCCTTCTGTGGGGTCTGCTGACGAGTTAACACTTGTGCATGTTTAAGTTATGAAAGCTCACGCTCTCTATATATTTTTCGTGCTTTGTATTGTTCCTCGCAAGGTTGTGTCATACAAAATCTTACTTTATTCGTCTTAGGATCACTTCACCGAAGACCAGTTTGAGAGCCAAGTCTTTCGGAATTACGGTATTAAGAAATTAAGGCCAGATGCAGTACCAAGCCGTTTTGTGCATCGAAAGCGGCCCACACCCAGGAAGCCTCCAGCTAAGCGTGAGATGATCGTGGTTTAGTTATTTATTCCTCATCTAAAAATATACAATGCTAACAATGTGCTTTGGAGCAGAATTGCCAGCAGAAAAAAAAGCTATGTGTCCCAGCATTGATAGCTTTCGTGTCATATAGTCATTATTGCAAAACGGTGTGATATGTAATACCGTGGTAACTCGCGTGTAAATCTTGAACTCTACTCTCAGCACTACTGTTCTCGTTAGGGAACCTTAGCACAAAAGGCTAAGAACTTCAGTTCGGAGTAGCAGACATCCGTTCTCTCCTCTGCGACTGTCCGTCTTCTGAAATGCTAGATATGCGTCGTATTATGGCGAGCACATTTCGCTCTGGTTTTCAGATGAAATTCCATCACTAAGCCCACTGTGCGCACCTCGCCTGGACTAGGACCTCTCGGCAGCTCCACAGAGCTCCAGCTGTGTGTATTATACTTGCATGCAGGTACATACTTCGTGTGAACGGACGCCTTATCTTAATGTCTCGCCTTATTTTTTGCAGGTGCCACTCATGGCACGCAGTCGGGCTCTCAGCAGGGTAGGACGCCGCGAAAGCACACATTTATATTTGAAGCGCCGTTAATGGTTTGGCGTTATGCCTTACTGTTACTGCCCACCATCGACAGGTGCTCTCTACGCAAGCCCCGATTCAAGCGCTATATCCTCCGGCTTCGCAATGCTTCTAGCAGCTGCGGAATACTCCGAAGGTGACTTTCGCTTCGCTCTGATTGCTACATACTTCCTCGCTCATTGACGCGCAACTTTTGTGGGGCATTCAGATGGAATGCCGCCGCAGATTTTGTCAAGCGTGCCCTGTGAACCTCAGCTTGGCCTGGAGCCGTCTAACTTTCCATGTAACTCATGTGAGTACTGCCCCTGGCGCCATAAGACGACGTCAGTCCGCAATCTCACGTCTCAATTTCTTGCAGCTGCTACTGTCTACACGCAGAACTGCTGTCAGGATTGTAAGGGTCAAATGAACCACATATTTCAGTTTCGAAGCAGAGCTTTTTTTCTTACTCTTACTCGCTCTCTACGACAGGTGGACTAAGCGAAGACCCCGAACCAAATGGAGCCTTTTCCGGTTTCGCAGTGCATTGCTCACAATCTGAACACGCCGATGGTGAGTGCGGGCTGTGCCTTGTTTCATGGCGTATGCCCTGCATGTGGCCCACAGACTGTGTGCCGTTGCACAGTGCATTCCGTGGACCTCAGGTGGACCATTTCCAACCAGCAACCGTATGGAGCTCAAACCGTGAGTTCTATTTCTGTGTCACCTACTTTCTTCGAATTAATGCATTCAATTGTTGCGTTTCTATTCCTTGCAGCAGCCAACGTAGTCACACAAACCAGCTGTCAGCCAGGTAAAGGACGGCGGTACTAACGATTTTACTTTTAAGCAACAGTTGTTTTAAATTGCCATCACTTTCAATGTTCATCTTTCATAGGTAGCGGCTGTACTCTGTACGCTCAAGATATTTCTTCCTCGTGTAGTGTCCCGTCTTCCAATGACCAAGATACGAGCTATCAAACTGAAGGTAATCTGTTTGTATTCACGTTCCCCAGGACATTTTTTCGAAATACTGCTGTTCCCCATTTCTCCACCAGGGCGATGCTCTGTCTCGTTAATGAACAAACCATCATCGGTCTTCAGACCGAGATCAGGAACCTGAAAGCAAGGCTACAAAGCACAAAACGGCAGATGTTCCTCTCACGACGACAAAAAAAAAAAACAAAATGTTGAAGGAGAAGGCCGCACTGAAGAATCGATTGGAGCGGTTCCTTGCACCTGACCAACTGAGGTCTATGGATCAGAAGACCATGAAGGGAACACGGTGGACAGAGGCAACTATTGTAAAAGGCCTAAAAATGCGGCTTTCCAGCGGGTCAAGAGGCTGCAATGATGTCAGGGAAATAGGTGCACCACTGCCGGCAGAGAGAACCCTTCAGAGGCATCTTGAGGGGTTCAAGCTCTCGCCCGGAATACTTCATGACATCCTCCGTGCACTTCCAAAAAGGTATGTTCACGAACCACGACTGACTAGTTTTTTTCCATGTGCTTTTGGTGATGACAGTGGAAGCATTATGCTAATATTGATGTTTTCGAAAATTAGTAGGTTGTCATGTGGAAGGGAAATTTAAAATCTCAGGCTGTTTTCAGTGGTAGGAAGTGTGTATTGAAAGCAAGCGTCAAATGCTCGGGGGCGCGCGCTAAAATTTATGCGCTTTTCCCACAAACACCTCCGCAGCGGCTTATTTTTGACGGTTTTCAATCACGAATAACCAAACTTATTTCCGGTGTGTCTCGTAATTTCTTTCAGGTGGACAGCATGCAGAATCGTGAGCACAACGCATTCCTGATGATCGATGAAATACAGATCACACCTGGCCTTGCTTTTGACCAGACGACAGGCACTGTTATCGGAAAGCCCACTGTTCCTTTGAGTGATGGGTCGCTTCCACCGGACACGATGGCTACGCACGCACTTGTTTTTATGCTGGGAGGCGTGACCACCCGGTGGAAGCAAACAGTAGCGTACCACTTTTCGGGAAATTCCTTTTGCAGTGCTAGTGTCAAAAGTATTATTTTTGATATCGTTCGTGCTTGTGAGCAAATTGGAATAATTGTCGATGGTGTTGTTAGTGATATGAGAGGCGGCAACCAAGGCTTGTGGAAGCAGTTCGGGATTGTTGTTCGCAAGCATTCTAGACGCAGAGTATCTTGTGAACACCCTTGTGACCCCAAACGGAGTTTCTATTTCATGGCAGACACTGCACATTTGCTTAAGAATTTGCGGAATCATCTGACTCGTGGGCAGTCCTTTTTGTTGCCAGAAAATATTGTCCAAAAGAACCAGTTGCCATTCATCGAAGTGCACCTTGAGCATGTAAAGCAACTAGTAGAGCTTGACTCAAAACTTCAGCTAAACATCGCCCCACACCTTAAGCCAGCTTGTTTGGACCCAGGCCATTTCGAAAAAAACGAAGGTGGGATTGGCGTTTCCGTTATTTAACCATGACACTGCAGCTGCTTTGCGCTTTTTAGTGGATCGAGGTGACTTGCCAAGGGATGCACTCACAACTGCTTGGTTTTTTGAAGTGGTGTTCAAAGGGTTTAAAGTCATGACATCTAGAACTACGAAACTCGCCATAAGCAAGTTTGATGAGCAAAAGTATGATGACATAGTTGTGTTCCTACAAGAAGTAATTGTTTTCTTCGAGCGTATCCTCATAGGTGATCCAAAGAAACATGTCTGCAAGCCAGTCCAGGCTGGCATCATCTTAACAACAGTTGCACTAGAACTTCAGCACTACTACCTGAACACAAAAGGATTTATTTGTGTTCTTTTAAGCCGTTTTGGCCAAGACGCGCTAGAAAACCTTTTTTTTACATTGATGTAAAAAAAAACCCAGTTCCGAGGCCCCTTGAGCTTCGCTCTGCACTTAGAGCAGCAACAATGGCGCAGTTCCTGATACCAAGCAAGAATGGTAGCTATGCTCCCGACACAGGATTTTGTCTTGTTGGTTTAAGTAAAGAAAATGAGGATCCTACCTCTACTGGAGAAGCTTAAGTCACCCTTCCTGACGACATCTTATTACTCAGCATGCCAGAGCAAGAATCATTGCAATACTTAGCTGGACAAGTAGTCAAGAACGTGCAGAAGAATGTATCTACCTGTTCAGCGTGCATGGAAGCGATAACATGCCACAAAGCTAGCAAGCTGGCGCAGCTGAAATCTTATTCAGATACGATGCGGCTGGCCTTACCATCAACAGCTGTTGTGCAATTCTTATAAACAGTAGAGGGCCTTTTTCGAGCAAACAGTAACGCTCTTATTCAGAATCACATCACTATTTCGCAACTAGAAGCTTCTGTTTCGGAAAGCGTAATGACTGCTAAGTGCTTTCCCGATTGTCACAAGGTTGCTAGCAGAACACTGCGAGTATTTTAAGAACAAGGATGCATATACTTCAAAGGAAGGAAAATCAGCGTGCAGATGAAAATGCAACCTCAATAAAGTGTGGCAGCCGAAGTGTCGGAAAAAAAGTTGCTACTAGCAACGTAAGATAAGCAAGTTGTTCCAGTTAGAGTAAACTGTATGAGAACATTTCTTCTTCTTCAATATGAGCACACTGTCGACATTATGCGCGATTAATTGCCTTTTCGTTGTTTTTTGTTTGTCGGAAAGGAGTGAAGCAATGCCTGTTGCACTGAGCAGCTAAATACTTCGTCGTGCATTTTTGAAAATTTTCTTACATATTGCGTGGCCATTGCATCTGAATGTCATTTCATTGTGATGCTTGTTCTGTTTACTGAGCAACAAAATATTCTTGTAACGAGCTGAATGGCTTGTAATTATTCGCCGCTACCATGCTTAGTTTCTTCTTGTGTACTTTTGTCCATTTTCTCGGTGTTGTTATTGCAGTGTATTAAAGAAAATAAACTGTTTTATTTTGTACAAAATATGCTGCAAGAGAGGTTCTTTGTGGCTCGGACCGAGCTCTAAACAGGCAGTAAGCTCATGCACCTAGCCATGACACGGCCTGCATCCTTATCAGAGCAAGCATAAAGCACCTGTTGGCGTTTGGCTGGCAGTTAATTTTTTTTCAAAGCCGCATATAAGACTTAAAGAATTTTGTTGTAAATTGATGCGCGCAAACATAAATCTTTTTTGTGTGTTTGAGCACCTGCCGGTTGAAAAATCGTCGAGGAAATTGCCAGTACAAATATGGGACGGAACTACGCGCGTGGTTTATGACAGATGCTCATTCACTCAGCCACAGCGTATTTTCAGACTTAACACTTTGGTTACGCTTGTACAGCACTCTCTGCGGTTTCGAGATATAGGGAGCTCACGCATCTTTCAACGCGCGCGGAATGATATTGGCATGAAAGTGAACTCAAAGCAGTAGCACCGCCGCGGTGGCCGAGTGGTTATGGCGCTCGGCTGCTGACTTCAAAGACGGGGCTCGATTCCGGCCATGGCGGTCGCGTTTCGATCGAGGCGAAATGGCAAACGCCCGTGCACTGTGCGATGTCAGTGCACGTAAAGGTACCCCAGGTAGTCGAAATTATCTTGAGCCTTCCACTAGGGCGTCCTTCATAGTGTGATGTTCCTTGTGTGTGCTACGAGGGTCCGCATTAGACGCTGCGGCGTAGACGGAGCCCCCAGTGGCGGCAAAAGCACTCAAGGGAATTCAGCTGGAAGAGAGGAGATCGGCGACAGCCGGTCTCGTTTTGGAAGCAGCCAGCACACATGTGTCTACTGTATATGGCTGCAAGCAACTTGAGTGGGATTGCTTTCGGGCCTGCCGCCATGGACCGCACGGAGAAGACCCAGGTGACAGCTGCGTCCAATTACCGAGCCATACTCGTTGAGAGTGAACGACCAAAACGAAGGGGTTTAAGCACAACCTGACCCCCTTTCCATAGTGTCGGCACGTGTCGAACGCCGCCGCCGCCGCCGCAGGGAGACGGGCGTTATCTTCCCCAATTGCCGTGACCGTGCCGGGGACAAAGGGCCTCGTTTCGGCGGGCCTGGCCCCGTGACAAGACGGCGGGCATCATCACCAACGCTCCCGAGCACATCCTAGGACAAGGGACCACTTTCCCGGCCTTTTAGTGACCTCGCGTTCCGGCCTTGAGTGGCGAGTGTCATTTGATGAAGAACGGAGGTCGGTGACCCGCGGAAACCGTCAGCGGGCCAGAGACCGTCTACCACAGCCGACGCTACCTCGACGACAACCTTCTTTCCCTCGGACTCAACACGTGACGGGGGCGAGACCATAAGTGCAGTGGTGTGTTTGTGCGCCCAAGTGAAAGCCCTAGGCCCCTCCCACTCCGGCGTGGGCGTCCTCAACCTAGGGAATGTGGGGAATAAGAAGGATATAAAAATCGACAAGGAGTACGGAAAAAAGAACGCTCAGGACGACATCGTTCGCCAAGGGGGCCTTCAGCTCCGAAGCCCGACGGCGTGCAGCTTCTGCCAGCAACCGTTCGAGCTCAACTCCGGAGCCCCTCCATCGTCCCCATGAAGTCGTCGGCACGTAAGCTCGGACACCCCAGCCTCTGATGTATAATCATAATCATGTATAATTATTGAATATATCTGTTTGTTTAAACTGAGCCATACGGTGTCTCTTTGCCTCTCCGTCCCGTGTGGACCTGCGCATTATGGGGGGTCGTCACAATAGCCTGAGTCGCTCTGGCACGTTAAACCCCGTGAACAAACATCAAAGCAGAAGTGTGCACCCAGGTTTCGGTCACGGACCATATATGATTTAAATAACGTGATGTTGATCATTCTTTTCTTCAGAAACATATATCAGTGATAAATTATTTCGCGTATATGGGAATGCGAAGGTTGGAACCTAACAACACGCGATGTACTGCTTTGTAATCACATGTTTGCTTATTACCATAACAAACCGTGCAACAACATGTTTCTCATAATTGTCCGAAAGGTATAGTTGCTTAAAGGAGGTGAGCTTATAAAAGTTTGGAGTCGAGGCATTGCCAATGTTTCAGCAGAAATATGGGAGAATTACCCCATTCTATTTTCTCCTATTTTATCCTTGTTTTTATATTTTCACTTCAAGCAACTTCCTATACGAACCAACGTGTTTGCTGCAGAGAGAACTGAGTAAATTCGTGTCTAGATTTTTCAGCATATGAGTTTTTTTTCCTTTTGCACGATACTTCGACCGAAAGCGATTAATTAACTGCGGCAGTCCAGGTGACTGCGCGTTAGGCATGGAGGTTACAAGAGGGAAGGCAATGTTCTCTTACAAGCCATTATTGCATATGCTGGCCCGAGATGATAATCACCTAAACAAGCAGCATTCGAATGACTCATGTGGTGCTGTAGTTGCTCAAGAAACAGCGTTTAAATGCCTTTTTTTGGTTGCTGTTAATCAACCCAAACTATTAACCCTATATCAAAATTCTGATCACAATCGTGTTACAGGGCGCAACCATAGGGCATCGTATTCGCCTACTTAAAAGCAAACATTACGTGGCTACCATCAGTCGGATATTTTTAACGGTAGCCTGTGAGGTGTCCGAGGCATATTAACTCCGAAATAATCTCCAACCTTTCCTGCACTAAAATAATGAAAATTGAGACGAGTAATCACCTACACACTGAATAGCACAGCCCGTTGCACGAGCGAACGCGCCTTTGAGAGAATATATTTAGGAGCATTAAACCGCCATCCGTTCAAAATAAAGCCTACACCGCACATCTAGTCGCATGTCGGTCCACTTCCTCTTGGCGGAGTTAAATTTTTAATAAGATTGGGCAAAAGATGCCGGTTGAAAAACACGACTCCGAGACATTCACTATAGTGCCGCGAGCTCGCTTGCTCAGTCCACTTCCACTGTGTGCACGGTGATCAAAGCGATCGCAGTACAAAAAGTTCATATAAAGTAGTGCGACTTGGGTCGGGGCAGTTATTTGGGTAAGTAATTTTTTTATCTCCCATGCCATGCGGCCGAATCAGCGGCAGAAAACGAAAAGTTCATTCGGGCGCGCTGTCCACTGCACGCCAAAGTGCGAGCGTTGGGAACACAACGCGCTGAGTATATTCACAATAGTGCCGCGAACTCGCTCGCGCACGCCACTTCCAACGTTTGCACCGCAATCAAAGCGATCGCAGGACAAAAAGTTTCAATAAAGCAGCGCAGCGTAGGTCGCGGCAGTTATTTCAGTAACTTATTTTTCGTTCTTCCATGTTATCATGCCGTTTCGACCGAAGCCAAAGCAAAAAACGCAACACAAAATTCATTCGGGCGCGCGTAGGCGCGCGGTCTGCTGCGCGCCAAAAGGCAAGCGTTGGGAGCGTCTGTAGCATCCCCCGGCCTAGATGCCGCCACCGTCGGCGCCCGGGAGGAGCCGAGAGGAGGAGATCCGGCATAAGAGGAGGAGAGAGGAGATCTCGTTACATTTAGTCTATTGAGGGGCTTTAGAGTCGCTTGCTCTGCTGCTCCATCTATCGGTCGCAAATCGAGTTAGAGTGAAAAGAATATCAATTAAGCCAGCTAACAATTCGCTGAAACTGCTTAGTAAAGATAGATTGTGTGTTTCTAGTTAATTATTTGGTAAGTGTTGCGTTTCTCTCATTTCGCGTCAATTGCATTTCGATGTTTGTGCTGTATTATTTACGAGCCATTCTACACAGCAAGCGAACTGAAAAATTCGATGCAGTTTGATTTTCCAATTTTTACGCGGGTTATGTTTGGAGGCTCACAGCCAAAGAAACAAAACAGTAAGGACATTCACAGTAATGATGAGTGAAGTGAGCTCTAAAGATTTTCAATAAGAAAAGCTCAGGCACTCGGCTGCTCTTACTTATCGAACTTATTTACAGTGCATAGAATACCCGCAACAATTACCACTCATAAGCGCTTTTATATTTCACCAGAGAAAATCAAAAGCTAGAGCATGCAAGGTTAGAGACACACATGGTAAAACTTACCATGCGTTGATTCAGTTTCGCAACTTCCGTCGGCAGCCACGCTAGGAATACTGCTGCAGCCAGTCGCTTCCTGCACCAAAGTCGCACTTTCCCGTGGACCCGTTAGGGACACGAAAGCTGAACACTCAGGTGTTGCGGGCCGTTTTCTGTTCATAATGCCCCTACTTCTTGGCGTTATCCTCTGCTCATAATTTATTGTCCGAACGTAGTAGGAGGGGTCTTGAAGTATTTGCTCTTTCTCCGCGTATTGCTTTTTAGTACCAGACCTGAGTAATGTGCAAACAGCATGCACGTCAATTAACGACTGCCTATCAGTGTGCCCGGCGTCTTAGTTGGGCAGGAATAAAACTCACCTTTTAAGGTTCTTGGCGTCCTGCTGTCGCCAGTATCCGATTAGTAAATCCACGCGGTCTTTTGCTCCACGCAGCGTAAGTTCGCGGCTTATCGCGTGGTTCACGATGCGCACAACTTCGATCCACTTATGGTCATCTTCAAATGGCCTGGTCGCTGCCACCTCACGCAAAAGACACAAGTCTTCCTCAGCTGTGAAACATCTCCGGGCTTTCTTAGATTGTAAACGGGCCTGAGCTGTGGTCACCGTCGACAACGCAGCAGCGCCGGTGCATGTATTGACGGCTGCCATCTTGAATACCCATACACGCCCGCGCGCTCTTACGCACGCTCGCGCGCTGCCCATCGCTCCGCTGGAGAGGGCTTCCCAGCGGGCGTAAGCTTCGCTCCGTAAAAACGCTGGCCGGCCCAGCGATGTGCACATGCGCAGTGGCGTCTGCGCTCGTCCGCTACTCTCCGCTGGCCGTAAAAACGCTCGGATAAAACTCTCTAATGTAGCTATCGCTACAAAATCAAGGCGCTGGCAAAACTCAATGCGACTGGAATGTTTCACGGTCCGCATCGACGAATAGACAGCGCCGCCTTCATGTAGCGCCTCAGGCGCGCGACTGCTCCGGCTCCTAAGGTTATACTCCTGGTTTTTTTTCTGCTGCTTGCAGTTGTTAGGCAAACAACTCGTATATTGGCTAAATGAGTGCTTCGAGATAAATGTACAACATTTAGCACTTACTGCGCGTGCGCAAAGTTCCCCTAAGAATGCGACGATTACGGTAACGGCAGTACCACGTGGAGGTTGTTTACATAGCTGTGCACAAGCAGTATAGCTCGTTTCCATGGCGTAAAAGCACGCAAGATGGGTTCTTCTTATCTTACCTATTTACTGTTTCTTCTTTCTGTGCTGTTGTTTCTGTTCTGTGGTGGTGGTGGTGTGGTGGTGTTTAAACACCACGATAACACTGCAGTAAGCTCCAAAGATGCGATGGCCTGCACAAGAAACGCTTCGCTTCAGGCTGCGGCGCTTCCCGCTATTTGCAACTGCTCCCATCGATGTCACCAATACTTGAAGCTAATTCACTTTATTAAGAAATGCATTCGGTCACCATTGACATTAATGAAAACAGTCCAATTTGTTCTCCACAGTCGAGTGGAACGACAGCTACCACTGCGTAGCTTCAGCACAAGCTCTGCAGACCAGAACACATAGGCGCTTCCCCTTTATTGCAGGCGCGTTCTGCGATGTAAGCAATCGTCGACTTCAGGTTCCTGTACCCGGAACGACGCTCGACGGCCATTTGGATGCGCTAAAACTTGTGAATTTGCTCTCCGCAATCGGCGAAATCGCACGCACGACTCCTACGGACGTCCTATGCGCCTCGTCACAAGTGCGGCTGGCAGTCCCCTTCGACTAAAATTTAAGAATCTGGAAAAAGATCACCGTTGATTTGTGTAAAAATGTAAGGATATGAAATACAGCCGCTCGCTTCGCTTTTTCCTGTACGGATATGGTAGACACAAGCGTAGCTTTTCAGGCCGCCGCCTCACCGGGAGGAAAGCTTCCGCTCTGCCTCAATCCCGAGCGACGGCGGCAAGCGACGGGCAACACCGTCGCGCCTGTGCTTTTCCCGCGTCGCTTGCTTCGCCGCTTGGTTCTATGCGCAGGCACCCAGTGAAAGCACATCTTCGCAGGCACACGTGCGTCGCGTATGTCAACTTGACTAGCTTTTTATGCTTACTGAACGTCGTAGCAACTACATGAGATGCGAATATATTAAAGATCAAATCCAATGATTCTTTAACCGCATTCGGTTAAGGGTGGATTTTTATTATTCAAGGCGTTCTCAACTAAGTGACTTACTTGATGTTAAAATTTCAATAAACAACAAATAAGCTAAAAGCTGTGAACCGTAAACGATACGCTCGCGCGTGGCCTGGTGGTGGGCTGTTTTGCGTGATGTCAGCGATGGCGCTGCTCTTGGCTTTTGCTCTCTGCCGCGCTGTGCCAAACAGGCATCGGCGACGGGTTAACAATACCACCCTGAAATTTACAGTTGTTTCGCCATGCACTTCGGCAGGGCATATGACCTCTGCACTGAATACTTTAGTCAAAATGACTCGTCGTTTACCCATAAGCACAAAGTGAACAAGGAAGGGAAAGCCTCAGGGTGCTTGCCAACGTTTCGCCAAGAGGTCTTCTTCTCGCATGGCCTGAGCGTTCATCATAGGCGGGGTTTAAATAGGGTCATCCCTCCGAGCAAGAAGGGCCTGTGAGGAGGATGAGCATCGTGTTAAGCGGGAATGGTGTTAGGATGGGGAGGGTGAACCTTGTCCAGGCATGATGACTGCAGGTGCCGGCGCTAGCAAAAATGTTTTGCTTCATTTATATTATTATTTTAATAAAACCACTTACTACTATATGATGACTACTAAAGTGCATTAACCGATTAATCAACACAAGGTATTTACAAGGGCCGTTATTTGAAATGGGTTTACAGCGCGGACAGACAACCACAGGAAGGAACGAAGTGACAGGACAGCGCGCAGCTGTCACTTTTTTCCTGCCTGTGCTTGTCTCTCTGCTCTGTAAAGCCATTTCAGTAATGCACCAACTAGCCTGCAAAAGGTTCTTGCCGTCATTTTACCCAACTTCATTCTTTAGGGGTGTGTATTCGGAACGGAGTTTCTGGCTGGTGTTTGCATACTGACTCGAAATTGTATGTGATAAACTGCATTGGTATTGCACTTCAGTAATGCGTGCAATCTCTAATTAAACCAACAAATTATTAAAAAACACCATCTCTTGAATCACCGAGAAAATATTTAACATAGTTACTCGGGGTAAAGGAAAGAAGATTAACAATAAATCAAACCTTCTTGTTCCAACGTGTTGGTAGTGTTCTTTTTTAGTCTAGTATAGATCTTTGCCTTCACGGCCAACATTTAGTTCTTCTGCATTAAAGCAGACAGAACAGTTGCCGCTTGTAACGAGAACTACAGCGACAAAAATCGAGGCAAGCATTGCTTTATCCTTGTGTCTACGAGGTTTTGCTTCGATCGCAGCGGCACGTGTCTTTTTGCCAAGGGGTATGAGACATCATGCCGCACAACGAATTTGTTGCCAGAATTTCGAATTCATTTTACACACTGTTTCGTAGCTCCGATGTTCGTATTTTCTCATGGCTTTAGTTGCACATCAAGTTATCGGTCACCGCGAACTCTGCTCATCCGTCCGATTTGTTCTGCCCGCCAGAAATATTGGACGTGCACAGGACTCCAATAGCTGCGACATACAAAGTAATCAAACAACATTTTCATTAGATGAGTGGCTAAATTTTTCTCATGCGTGACGTCATCACACCAAACGATGCGCTCAGCAGAGGCGAAGAGAATTAGGAAAACTGCGCACACGAACATGCGCAAGCGCTGCCCACTGTCCAGCGTTTTTGATCTCGCCTCGCTCTCTTCCAACGAGAGTTTTCTATCGAACCTTCCTCCTCTCCTCTTTGCGTGTAGCTATGAGCCGACCACGTCATGATTCCGCCAGACGGCGCTCGAGCAGGTCAATCTGCAATACAATAGGTATAGTAATCTCATTTACAATAGGTATGAAGTGGTAAGAGGGATCTGGAAAGGGGTGATGGTTCCTGGCCTGACTTTCGGTAATGCGCTTCTGTGCATGAGACCAGATGTTCAAGCAAGGATAGAAATTAAGCAGCGTGGCGTAGGGAGGCCAGCTTTGGGGGCACATGGCAATACACCAAATCAGGGGGTACAGAGGCATATGGGATGGGCGTCGTTAGAGAGCAGAGAAGCTAGCAGCAAGATAGCATTTGAGAAGCGATTGAGAAAAATGGGTTAAAAGCAGTGGGCTAGGAAGGTTTTCAGGTACCAGTATATAAGGAATGTTGATACGAAATGGAGAAAGCGAACTAGAAAATTGACAAGCAAATATCTGGAGAGCAGTAGGGGGAAAATCAGCAATTATCAGTTAAGAAAAATGTTAAAGAAACAGAGAGAGCTCTGCGGAAAACAGGGATGCTGACCAAATCAGCACTGGGAACATACAAGATTTTTAAGCAGGAAATTGCCAAAGAAAATATCTATGATAATTGTAGGGGAAGCTCTTTGTTGTTTGAGGCCAGGACGGGAGTCTTGTGGACTCAGACATTTAGAGCCAGGTACCATGAGATAGACACGTTGTGCGTTGCGTCCGGAGAGGAGAAGGAAACGGCTGAACACTTGATACTTTTCTGTAAAGGGCTTCACCCTACAGTGGAAAGCAGCGGGGTTGATTTATCCAAGGCATTGGGGTTTAAGGACCGTGAAGGGAAAGTAGATTTTAAGCAGGTAGAAATAGACAAGCGAAGGTTATCTGATTTGTGGCTAAAATCAAGAGAAGAGTAAAATTTCATAAGTCATGGCTAGGTGGCTTGAGCCACCGCCCGATTTAAAGGGTTCAGCCGTATCCATCCATCCATCCATCCTGCGAAATGAAGGCCTGAAGTAAAGCGAACGACTACCAGGTTTGATTTCGGCTTGCGCCTGATTGCTGTAAAGAAAAAAGGCCCAATTTATCTTTCGTAAACACTGTTTGCCATTGCAAAATGTGGACTGTGAAGCAAAATGGCATTCCGGAACACCTCCACGACATGGCTGTCACAATCAAAGGAAAGGTCTACCCGATCGCTTCCTTTGACGACAATACTTCGCACAGGGATTAAAGCGCACAGTGCCTCATCGACGTGTACAAGTTCAACCCTGCATCCTCCCGGTGGCATAACCTGCCGGCTCAGCTACTCCATAAAAATGAGCCGATTAACATTATAGGCCGCAGCGTTGTAGCCTACGGCCACTGCGCCTACCTGTGGGGCGGATGGAACAGCAGCCCAGTGAACAGCGTACACCGCTTCGATAGCGTTGCCATGACATGGAGTCGTCCAGAGGTGCGGGGCGAAATTCCGAGACCACACGTAAATCACTCGACGTGCAAGCTGAGTCAACGAATGTACATTTTTGGAGGCCTGGATTCGGATTCATCGAACTGGGTACGTCTTCTGGACCTCTAGACCCTAGAGTGGTATCACGTCCCGACCACCAGCGGAGAGGCCCCGGCTAGGCGCTGCTGCCACACTGCGTCCGCAATCGGAACTCGCATGTACATTTGTGGTGGCTACCTGGAACATTCGGAGACCGACGACCATTATGACAATTCCCTATATTATCTGGAAATCACCGCTGCTACGTGGGTGCACCCACAATTGCAAGGCGTGGCCAAGGAGGGATGCGAGTGCAACTCTGGCTTCGTGTACGAGAGAGGGTTGTATACCTTTGGGGGTTACAGCGAACAACGAGATACCTACTTTGCAGACATGCACAAGTATGACCTTGAAAAGTCGTGCTGGACTAAAGTGACGCCAATCCGATCAGGGTCGTCTGCAAGGCCCTCGTCCGGCTGCAGTGTGCTTGGAGAAAGGGTGTTGGTCTTCGGTGGCTTCGGGCCTCTAACCGATATTAAGGAGGAAGAGCTGACGAATCTGCACGTGTTGCACTTGGCACCCACGCTGAAGAACTCGTGTCTGCTTGCTGTCATCGATGCAGGCCTCGATTTAGGCGACTTACCCCCATTTATTAGAAATGAGATCAGCACTATCATATCACGGTCATCGTAATCGCCGGGCTGGTGTTGCACGTCAGGCTAATGGAGCGCCTTGGACGGAGCCACGATTGGCGATTTGCTGACGAAAATGACGATTTTAATCTCTCTATTTAGGTCGGGAGGAGGTGCTTCCTTTTTTTCTGGCAATCAAGGCGCACGTTGGAACCGCCCAGATGCGACATCCTATGTGCCGCTCGGGCCGACCTCAGCCGGCCATAGAGCAGTGAACGTGGCTTACAGCTTTTTTGAGCGGCGTCCAAGCGCATGGAGCGCCACGCGAAACGCTGGTGTGTCTTTCTCTCAAAGGGGTGTCGCGGGCAACGAAAGGGGCAGCGAATTCACCTCTGCTGTACATCACCTACCTCCAGAGCACGTCAACTTGCATTGCTGGACGTGCGCGCACTGATCCCACTAGATCCTCGGTCGGCTTCTGAACGTGCGCATCGAACAAAAACAGCTGTTCTCGTTGTCGACGCGCCCTCCCTAAGTGCCGCCATCGCGCGATGAGCGCCGGTTTCCGAGTGCACATCGGTTGTGTCAGGCCCGGAGAAAGGCAGTTCCTTTTCGCATTAAGACAAGCGAAACTTTTCATTTTTGCTTAAAAAACTAGTTAATCCTTTCAGATAGACACGTGCGATCTGTAGCTTTATTTCCATGTACTGCGTAGCATTGGTTCAGTGTTTTCGAGTGACGCTACTTTTCCCTACGATAATCAGTTGAATGCCCAGAGATTCTTTTAAAGCGAAAGTGTTATTATAGTTCGGTTAAAATAGACCAAGATTATTAAGAGGGTTCACTAGTGAGAGTGTCCTAAGGAAATGCATAGGAACTTTCAGATGCTATAGCGTGTCCAAAAATGGCTGTTTTCATGAGGTCGGTGGCAGAGTTTTCATCTTTACAGAATAAAGGAAATGTAGTGGACAGACAATATATTTTCATTTTCATTTGTTTTACAAATCAGAGGTAAACATACAGAAAAAATTGCACTTTTAAATATGTCGGTCTTTCATATCATCTCGTGAAAAATTTAAGCCAAATATCGAAATTTCGTCCGCAACATTTCGTCCCTTTTTTCGTTCTTGATTGTCAATCCGCAACTTTCATCTATATCGAGCTTAGTGTATGCGTTTTACAGGCTCTTGAAGTTGTGTATGTATTTCCAGCAGGTGTTCGAAATTCGCGCCGAATTTGACAAGAGTAAAGTGCCTCCATCTGGCGTCAGAATATTTTGTCGCTACTACACTGTACCACCAACCTCTTTGTTGTCTGTGTTCGTGCGCGCAGGTTTTTACTCAGAACGTGGACGTACTTGAGCTCTTTCTTTCCTTTTTTCTTGCTTGGGCTGTATTCGGAATGCATAGCTGCTTTTCTCTTTGCTCGAGCTCTTGGTGCGGAAAGGAAGTGGGATGCAAGGCCACACCCAAAAGCGCCCCCTTTCCCCTCCCAGCAGCCACACAATAAGGCATTATTAGTGCCAAACACAGGAAGGGGGCTCCCTATTCAGCACAGTGTAGAACAGCATTGTTCCTTGCCCAGAGCAGGAGCGCAATAACCCAGCTGTCCATGCAAGTCATGAATGCCGCTGCAAATATTCCTCACAGGAGGCCCTCGAGCCAATAGCGGCGCTTACAACAACCCAACAGGCCTGGTTGTTGAGTTAAGAGGGCTCACCAGCTACGAGGCAACTCAGATTTGAACTTTTTCTGTCGATAGATGGCAGCACGTAAGTACCACGAAAAGGAGTGAACTTCTATTTCTCCTCCAGGCGTGTAAATTCTAACGCGACAAGAAAGTACTAGTTCTTCAGCGAACAAAAAGTAGGGCCGAGAACTTTCTGTGTATATCCTGCCAGAGCAGGGAGACCGAAACACAAAAGAATAACCCGTCTAAAGGGGTGGTGGTCACAGAATCGGCCTTTTACCAGTGACCCAACACTCAACTGCCTCCAGGAAAAGTACGTTTTCAGGTTTGCGCCCCCTAAGCTCCCTGGCATCTTTTCTGCGAAAGTAAATTTACAATGATAGAGTTGCGTATACAGCCTGTAGTTAGAAACATTGTTGGTTTAGCCTAGCCAGAAGAAATGAGTGTGAGTCATCTTTTGACACACCTTGGGAACACCTCCCCTTCAGGACTTTGGCCGGCTATTTCGTTTTCCGCGTATTCCTCCATCGCCACCCGCAATACAAGCCTGGTGACCGTGTACGAGTGTGGACGCCGATTCGACGACGCGGCCTCTGTGAAAAGCTTTTTGCTCTCTCATTGTTTACGCTGCCAGTGTTTATTTTTCCATGATAAAAAGAGCGCGAAGACAGAACACACAGCACGAGCGCCAACTTCCGACTAAAGGAAAAACACAAAACCGTGCCGACCGGGACCTGAGCCTAAGGACCGAGCGCATGCGCCAAGGCTGGGAAGCGGAAAAAAATTCTAAGGAGAAAAGTTTAAAGAAAGAAAGCATAAGAAGATAAAGGTTATTGCAAACCTAGGAATCTCAATTCACGTTTCGATAAGAATAAAGGAGGCTCGCTGACACACAGATCACGCAAAGTTGCTATCTGTGTAGCTTCAAAGATTTGTCAATTTATCTCTGCTTCTGTCAACGACAGAGCATTTATCTAGGAATGGCACGCACCCGCTCTCCTTGCAGTGCGCGGCCATGTTGCTGCCTGTTAACGACTTCATGTTGTTGTTGTGTTCACGAAGCCTTTCGTTGGGTTCTTTTGCACAAATGGCACTTACATTATCTGTGGCTGCAAAAACCACCTGAACATTTGCCTTCTTTCCTATTTTCTTTAGGTTGTGCGACAGGCCATGGGTATAGGGGATGACCGTTGTCATGCCTTGCGTTTTATCTGTCACTCTTCCTTCTTTCCGAAGTTTCTTAAGCAAGCTTTCAACCACTGAAACGCAGATATCATTAGGATACCCTGCTCCGAGGAATCTTCTAAGTTGTACTTGAAAGCTGTAGCTGCTAAGGTGAGGGCATGGCTTTTCGAGAGCATTTAGCATGAATAGGTTAATGATGCCTCGTTTTACGAGTTTTGAATGAGCTGACTTATAAGGCAGAAGGGGTTTGTTAGCGCGGGGTGAATAGCGCCAACAAACGTGATAGTCCATGAACTTAAGGCGGATGTCAAGAAACTGGATCTCTGAGTCTGTGGGAATTCCGCTAGTCAACGTTATCGGAAGAAAGCACGCTTGTACAATGGCAAAAAGGTCCGCTGAGACTTGTTCAAGGAGCGAAGGTGTACAGTCAATAAGGAATAAAAAATCGTCCACATATCTAAAAACTTTTAACACACATGAAGTGGCAAGTTGATCTTGAAGAATCCTATCCAAGTGTGCAAGGAAGGAAGGAAGGAAAAGAACTTTAATGGAATAGGAGATGTCTGCCTGGTTGTCGGCCTGGCATGCTACTCCAGATAAGGGTGAAAGAAGAGAACGGTAGAGAAGAGGATGGTGAAAAGAAAAGGA